>NC_090248.1:7835415-7877915 GCF_037325665.1 Littorina saxatilis
CTGTTGTCATGTAAATTCTTACAACCCCGGATACAAAAACAAAACCAGAAAATGACGCCACAGTTTAAAGCATGGCTTTAATTTAAAATAGCAGCATTAACACCTAAATGTTTGTTATAATGCAGTAAAACTATTACATATCTGATTATTCTTATTCACCTATTTCGTCTCCTCTACCCATGTGCGTGTGTTGTATGTGCCTCTTGTTTATGGACTGGGCAAAGGAGCTGCGCCTTCGGCTATCAGTGTGACTGACTTTTAGGGTTTAACGTCCTCTTAGACCAACTGGTCTTATTTGGAACAGGTATTGGTAATACGTTGAAGTTATGGTGTGATACTTTGATTCGAACAAGCCCGCTGTGGCTGTCTTCTTCGACACACCAGCATTGGGTTTGTCTCGTCAAAGTATCGAAATACGATCATTATAATCGGAGACGAGAGATGATGCATGCGTGTCTTCGTGTTTTCCAAGCCCTGAGTCTTTCGCTGTGAACGTGGGATTTTTTCGTGCGCATGTGTTCACACGGGGGTGTTCGGACACCGAAGAGAGTCTGCACAAAGTTGACTCCGAGAAATAAATCTCTCGCCGAACGTGGGGATCGAACCCACGCTGATAGCGACCAACTGGCTACAAAGCCAGCGCGCTACCAACTGAGCTACCTCCCCGCCGCGCTATCAGTGTCAAGTTACCTAAAGGCAGAGGGGAAGTGTTTAACTATCAAGCACGCTATGTCGTGCATTCCGAACGCGTGTACTGGAGTGACTGACAGGGGCTAGTCTGGACTTGACTGCGCCTGAACTGATGCGTTGTTTCATCGAACACTGTATAGTGTCTATTGACAGTTAAAAAAGAGAAGTACGCCTTCTTTTGGTTTAAATACATATCCGACAGTCCGAATTACAATAGAAAGGGCAAGATGAAGAAACACAAAAGCACGAGGCTCAAATAAGTGCTACCAAAATTAAACAGAAACGTCTCTGGCGAACGTTTTAAACAGTATAAGACAGTATAAGCATAATAGTATGTATACAGAATGCTATACAGTCACGCAGTCCTTCTGTTTTACTGTCCGTACTCAGATAACGGATGTTTTAGAGTCAAATGAGCTGAATCTGTGCGTATGCCTTCAAAGATGGCTTCACACGATTGTAACTAAAACTTATATTCGTAGTCCTACTATTATCCCGCCAGGCACTCCTTTCAATACTTTTCTTCATATACCACCAATAGTATTATGCTTTTAGATATCGTTGTTAAATGATGTATTTTGATGCTGTTACCGCTGTCTGTCTCTGTCTTTAGATCTCTCCCTCTCTCTCCCTCTCTTTCTCCTCCTGTCTGTCTTTATTTATCTGTTTCCGCGTCGGTCTCTCCGTCTGTCCCTATCTCTGTCTGTCTCTATTTGTCTGGTTTAATGCAAGCAATGATAAGTGTATAGCCTTATCTATACATATATAATTAATATATATCATAGATTATATAATGGTATGATACATGAAGATTGTATAGGGACTTCTGCTACACTTATGGTGTAAAACACATGGGATGAATCATGCTGTGTTGCTTGAAAGTACAGACTCGAACATCAAAGCATTTGGTGTCACTCGGTTCAAAATATTAAAATGTATGGTTAGTGCACGTCCAATTTAATTGTGATTAGGCTACACAGCCATAGTATATAGGTTGTGTATATGTAACATGATGTAATCGGCGTACCGTTTCCGCACAGTCTTCGACTCGACGACTCCATAACCCCACATACACGTGAACATCAATAGATCTCCCAAACTTCTTTGAATATTTTAATCAAAGTGTTTGTAGTACATACTCAGAAGACGACCCTTCAACTCTGTTGAAACAATTCAGGGTGTTTCCGCTAAAAATGTGTCTGTAAATCAAGTTCTTAGTTGAAGTTAAACAAAATGATCCTTACATAGCCCGTAAAGCCCGCAAGGTAAAGGCAGACAATTGAGCGCAATCTATAATTGTAACCCGTTTTGGCGTAGTTGGTATGTCAATGTTCGCCTGTGGTCTCCAAGGTTGCCGTGGGTTAAATCTCATGTTATTTTTTGTGTGTGAAATGTGACGCAGGGATGCCTTTGAACCCATTCCTCTTGTTTTTTGATTAATCATCTGTTATAGTTCATGTTACAAACTTCTTTAATTTGGCAGGTGTTTTTATTTTTTAATTTTGTATTTATTTTGGGGTCTTCTTTTACTTCATTCCAGGGGTGGGGTAATAAGCGGGCGGTTTAATGATCCTTATGGTCCCTTTGTTTATTTTCGGAGGAGTGGGGGGGGGGGGGGGGGGGGGCGCTGCAGGTTATCTAACTCACTAGGCATGACTGTTTCGCTAAATGGAGCAGCAGCGTCAGTGGGGAACGGCACGAGACTGTAGAGTTATGGACCCTCGTGTACAATCAGTGAGAGCCATAGTGAAACACAATATTACACATTTATGAACAACACATATTAATTACTTCACGCCATTACCTCAGTTATTCCCATAGTAGCAGAAACATTTTTTGAACATTGTCAAATATACGTCAGGGCTAATAGTCTCGGGTGCTGTTTTACTTCACAGTTATTTTTCAAGGTTGTCAGTAATATCAGAATAAATATCACACACTTGAATGTTGTCCAAGAGCTTCAAGGCATAGTCACTGATGTCATTACTTCAGTTATTGTCAAGATTGTGGGTCATGAGAACTTAATTATAATATTAATAGTTTTATGATAATAATAAAGTTAAACAGCAACAACAAAATACGAAAAAGGTTATAAGTGTATAGTACTTGTCTTACATTATGATAGTCCTGATTTTGTGATAAATCGCCAATTTGCAAGTGCTCTACACAAGGCTAGATGTTATTAGAGGTCAAGGAGGTCAAATATCACGAAAAGGCGAAGCAACCAGAGCATCGGTGGCTGGCAGAGGAACCTCCCTCCGATTGGGCCACCAGAAGTAGAGGTGAAAGGAGAGGCTGGTGCAGCGGGGTGCCCGAGCCTCAGAAGGATAATTGGCGATGCAGCAAGGCCATTGATATCAGCGTGAACTTGTTATCAGCCGATGCCGTTATCGGGTTACAGCCGTAGCCCTTTCGCCGTGGCTTCGCGAGCTAGCACTGTAAGTCAGATGCTGACCACCGGTTCGCGGCGCCACAGGACCATGTTTTCAGCGTTCCTTTTCGTGTTGGGATCAAGTTACCGTGCCCTGGCCAAGAACGCTAGCATTGAAGAAGGGAGAGAAAAGTTCTACCTCTCCATCTTCGGTTTATGTAAACGACTAGGGCTCCTTGCATTAGGAAGTATTCGGATTCTAAATGTTTATTATTATTATCACTAGCAATACTCGTGCTCCTCACGGGATGTAACAAATGTTTTATGATTTTCATTAATCACTGATGGTGTGGATATTAAAGTGTCTATGCGAATCCATCCCATGATCAATTGCTATTATTGTTGCAATGGTCGACTTATCTTGTCTGAATCATGACTGATTTATTATTGTATTCATAGCTTCAAAGCGATGGTGATTGGAGTAGATTAGCTCCCCTGATCAGCGAAGCCTTATTTAACTATCAGTCATATGATAACCACACATATGATGGTAAAAACCCTTATAACTTTGGAACCAGCCAACCATTTTTTTTTTAATGAAATTAAACATGAAGACGCAGGCCATTAGTCCCTTCATGAATTCAAAAGAGAAAAAAATCAACTCGATTTTCTGCGAAAAACATTTCGCTGTGATTTTGTAATTTGTAACTGCTATTTTGTAGACCCTTCCTCGGAGTATGTAATAAAAAAAGGTTTCATTGAAATATTCCCAGAACTTTGGGAGATATGGATGTTTATGCATTGGAGAATCAAACACTAAAACCCTTATAACTTTGGAACCAGCCAACCATGTTTTATGAAATTGAACATGAAGACGCAGCACATTAGTCCCTTCAACTTAAAAAAAATTAACTCGAATTTGTGAAACATTTCTCGCTGTGACTTGGTATTTTGTACTGCTATTTTGTAGACCCTTCCTCAGAGTATGTAATGAAAAAATTTTCATTGAAATATTCCCAGAACTTTGGGAGATATGGCTGATTATGTATTTTGACCATCGGGCCCCGTGATGACCTTGACCTTTGACATATCCAATATAAATGTTGCACACAATAGGCTATCGTGTGTCTACATCTACCTACACAGTTTGGTTGAAAAATACTTAGCGGTTCAGGATTTATCGCAGTTCCTATATTGTGACATACATACATGCATACTTACGGAATGGAACAATCGCAAACGTTCCCGCTGGATGACGAATTAAATTATAAAAAACGTATCAGTAAAATAAAATAACAATGAACAGCACACATTCCCTGAAAAGTAATGTAGCGTAGGGGAAAGGGAGAAAAAAAGTGACACCGCGTGGATTCGAACGTACGTGATTAGAACATGATGAAGCAAGAGTGTCCTAACCAACTGGCCTACAAATAATTTGCAAAAGTTTCAGGGAAAAATACAGCTATGACATTACAAAAACCATAGGCAATGGATGTTCCGTTTGCCATTCCAATAAGTAACAACGATAACAACTTGATAGGTTTGAGAGTAAACTTGATTTGACATGATACTGTGTTGTCTAAAGTGTTTATTGGATTCTCGGGCAGTTTTATCCCGGACGGCTGCATGTCGAGTTTCAGGGGTGCCTAAGGGCTTCCGGCGGTAGGTAAAAATATTTAATGTTCAAATAAACCCACTTAATTAAAAAATAAACACATTAGACCCAGCCAGTCCTGATCGAGGTGGCCTCCACTATGCCCATGCAAAAGGAATAACGTGAAAGTTGCCCAGTACCACAGAAATTAGCAATTTCGTGTGACTGAGGCTACCAGTACCTGTATTAATATATGAATTATAATTGGCAACGGTAAGCGATTTCACACAGATTAGCGCGGGACAAATATTGACAGAATTTTTTTTATCATAACTGCAATGTTCTTCTCCCCCCCCCCCCCCCCCCCCAAAAAAAAAAAAAAAAAAAAACAAACAACGCAACACCTCCTCCCTCCCCAACCCCTAAGAAGAACAGGTCCGACAAACCCCTGCGTCACCCAGTAAGCTTTTTTTTTTAATTAACGACGCCAATGGAATTCGATCTCCTGCCTCGGACACTTTCGTTTTGTCACGTTAGGAGAGCAATTTACCAACTTATCTATTTTGCGTCTTGACAGTTCGCGTGAGTGATATTTTAGTGACTTTTGTGACATATAGACTGACCGGAACAAACGCAAACGTCCACCCTCTGGGTGACGAACAACAACACATTTGCATTCAAACGAAGTAGTTTGTTGATCATAGTGCAATTATCCCGTTTGACTTGTGTCTGTTCTCAATATGACTAACATATATATGTACTCATTTCTCCCAAATGGGTAAAGCTATTGAAACTCACTTTGGCTATGAGCTCGAGGTCCATGGGAATAAACGCTCATAATTATGTCCTGCGGATTGATGACCCTGGTGTCACTCAAAATTATCCCGCCAGGAAATGCTATTTCGTATACATGTACTCAATTGTCTAACCGGCACGGTTGGTCTAGTGGTAAGGCGTCCGGTTGGCCTAGTGGTAAGGCGCCTAGTGGTGGGTTCGAACCCCGGCCGGGTCATACCTAAGACTTTAAAATTGGCCATAGATTCTAGTGGCTGCTCCGCCTGGCGTCTGGCATTATGGGGTTAGTGCTAGGACTGGTTGGTCCGGTGTCAGAATAATGTGACTGGGTGAGACATGAAGCCTGTGCTGCGACTTGTGTCTTGTGTGTGGCGCACGTTATATGTCAAAGCAGCACCGCCCTGATATGGCCCTTCGTGGTCGGCTGGGCGTTAAGCAAACAAACAAACAAACAAACTCAATTGTCTCCAGTAAGGACACAGTTATTTTCTCCGAATTTAAGGCCCCAGTTTGTGGTGATTGATATTGATTTGCTCTGTAGTTTGATGATCCTAGTGCCAACATTATTCCGTCAGGCATTGTTTAAATGTTTTCGTTTGCACCCACTTTTCTCCAAAACTGATAAAACTGTTGACACCACTATTAGGAAGCATGCTCATCGGAGTCGATGCCGAGAAGCTCTGAACTTCGGTGACCCTAGGTACCATATTATCCGGCCAGGAAGGGTTTTAATATACTGCTGACCATACACCCGTTAGGGTCCATATGTTCTATCAGCCCCAGATACTTTACTTTATTTTTGCTTTCGGTCCAGCCGACTCTTTTGAGCCATATCAGGACCAATCAGCCCGAGACGAAGACTTTAAATAATAAAACAACAACCACAGCACGAGATGATAAACGGAAAGTATTAGGATCATTATGGTCACTTGTTAATTATTATTTTGTTACCCCTTTATCACATGCCGGCTATTGATACATGCCATATCATTATTTTTGTTATCAAAACGAATACGTTGTGTGTGTGTATTGTTAGGAAAACTCCAATCTTTTAGATTAGTTAACAATGTATCAAGAAAAATCACATATTTGAGCAAGTTTCTAGGTGACCCTCTTCGTGATTAGGGATTAGTACATCCTATTTGATCTTCCATGAATGGGTTCGGTTGATATTTGAATTTTCTGTAAAAGGGGTCGCTCAGATAATCGTCAAAATGTAACTGACAAGTCCAGTGGCTAACGAAGGAAAGCACCGATCACCATCAAGACTAAATCACTACCAGATGTCAGTAGGAATGTTGGTAACTGATCCACTGACCGCTATCATATGTTACTACTCGCGTACATTCCGTAGAGTACCTAGAGACCAATCTAGAGCATAATTGTATTTCATTCCCTCTGCTAGAACTGACTGGGCTTCAACCGTTAGTTTGTAACACATTCCCTGGCCCGTCCCAAGAGAATATGAAAGATATATATGCTACACGGAAGCGTTGTATAGACCGAAACAGTTCAAAATAATGATACTGGATTCAGACTTCAAAATAATTGTTTTCATATTAGGCCTACGAACAATAACTTACATGTTAAGAGAAATAATACATGTATCGAGAGATATTGCTTTTATTCTAGGCTACATCTCTTATGGAGGCATCTTACACACTCTCTCTCTTTCTTCACCCTCCCATCTCTCTCTCTCCTCTTCCCCTCTATCTCTCTAATATTGACAACACCCCTCATATGATCACTCAACCTCTCCCCATCGCCCTCTGTCTCTCACCTTCTTACACCCACTCTCTCTTTTCCCAACTCTCCTCTCTCTCCATCTCTCTCTCTCTTCAATAATGACACCCCCCATATATCACTCTACTTATCCTCCACTCTCGAATCTCCAAACATTCGGTTAAACGTGATTAACTGGTATCGTACCCCTATGACAGATAATATTCCCTATTCTCTGCATTCTCTGCTTGCTGCATTACGTTAAAGGTTGTAATGCTCTTTTTTTTTCAAGCCACATTTCACGTCAACCAACTTTCATCAAGACGTTATTTAAAGCGTCATTGTAGAAATGACATTCGGAAATATTAGGGGAATCCCTGTCATAACATTTTTTTCCATTTGTTTCCCATCAGGCATTTTTTTTTTAATCACAAGTAATATAATACAGACACACAAAGAGAGACACCTATTGTGACAGCCGCTCTATCATGCTAGGACTGGTGTCAGTATACTGTGACTATACGAGGATGTCAATCAATCAATCAATATGAGGCTTATATCGCGCGTATTCCGTGGGTACAGCTCTAAGCGCAGGGATTTATTTATTTTATTTTTATTTTATGCAATTTATATCGCGCACATATTCAAGGCGCAGGGATTTATTTATGCCGTGTGAGATGGAATTTTTTTTACACAATACATCACGCATTCACATCGGCCAGCAGATCGCAGCCATTTCGGCGCATATCCTACTTTTCACGGCCTATTATTCCAAGTCACACGGGTATTTTGGTGGAAATTTTTTATCTATGCCTATTCAATTTTGCCAGGAAAGACCCTTTTGTCAATCGTGGGATCTTTAACGTGCACACCCCAGTGTAGTGTACACGAAGGGACCTCGGTTTTTCGTCTCATCCGAAAGACTAGCACTTGAACCCACCACCTGGGTTAGGAAAGGGGGGAGAAAATTGCTAACGCCCTGACCCAGGGTCGAACTCGCAACCTCTCGCTTCCGCAAGTGCGTTACCACTCGCCCACCCAGTCCGATGTAAGCCTCTGCGACTTCAATCTCAGTGTGTCAGTACATTAATCTGCTGACCATAAACAAGGAATGCGTCGAGCTGTCTCTCTAGCTCTCCAGTAGGTTTCTCAGCGGGCTACCTGCTTGACGAGGTTCTAATTGATGGCACGCGAACCGTGTAATGTATAGCCACTGCGCGAGTCGAACCGCTCTACGACTAGCTGCCCCTTTCCACGGCCCCCCACCCCCACCGCCAGCCCCACGCATTCCTCTCTCTCGCCCTTCCTCTTTCCCCCCCCCCCCTCCCTCTCTCCCCCTCCCTCTCTCTCCCCCTCCTTCTTTCTCTCCCTTCCTCTCTCTTAATTGTCAATCCGTTTTTCATTGCTAAATTCATACGGATAAATAAAAGCTTGATGATTAGCAAGAATCCCCTCTGATTTGTTATTTGCACTGTCACTGAAGACTAGACCGTCAGTGAAACTTAATACAGTTCGCCACCTGTTTACCTCTTTTTATATTTTAATCCAGACAGCATTATCCACCACCATCCATTATATAAACATTCTATTTTGTGTAGTCCCGATATCAATGTTGCAAACCTTTTGATGCAGCTTTTAATAATATAAGAGATTTGATTTATACGTATTCCCTGTTTCACTCAATGAATATATATATTCCCTAAAATATCCAGGTAATATACATATTTCCTGGAATTTGGATGCCATTTTTAGACGTATTCCCTGACTTATATTTAGCATTCAAAAGGAGACACTTTGATGGAGTGAAAAATCTCTCTCTCTCTCTCTCTCTCTCTCTCTCTCTCTCTCTCTCTCTCTCTCTCTCTCTCTCTCTCCTCTCTCTCTCTCTCTCTCTCTCTCTTATGCTTACAAATATAACAACAATTGCATAACAATAACATTTACAACACAAAATTACAATGTTTGCACCAATGAAGTGAGAAAAAAATGACTTTTATATCAGCAAAATCAACAAGCCGTAATAACTCTAGTTGGCGGGATATATTTTGTTTGTTTGTTTGTTTGGTTGTTTGCTTAACGCCCAGCCGACCACGAAGGGCCATATCAGGGCGGTGCTGCTTTGACATTTAACGAGCGCCACACACAAGACAGAAGTCGCAGCACAGGCTTCATGTTTCACCCAGTCACATTATTCTGACACCGGACCAACCAGTCCTAGCACTAACCCCATAATGCCAGAGGCCAGGCGGAGCACCCACTAGATTGCCAATTTTAAAGTCTTAGGTATCCCGGCCGGGGTTCGAACCCACGACCTCCCGATCACGGCGCGGACGCCTTACCACTAGGTCACCGTGTTGCGGTTTGGCGGGATATAGTGATCCTTACATCGTTCGAAAAAAAGACCAATAAAGCTACCCTTTCAAGCCATGTTTTTTTGCTTATTTGCTATTGTGTTTGGTTGTAATATGTTATATAGAATTGTGCATGTGAAGGGATATTATGTTTTTTAAATATGGAAAAAGTGAAAGCTAATTTAAAATGTATGGACAGATTTATTGATGAAAATGGCTCTCAATAACTACGCAAAAAGGAATTTTACAGGAGCAAGTGAGATTTTACAATAACGTGTTTGATAAAAATGGGAATTTTGTTGAGGAGGATGCTGAAATTAAAGTTCTTAATTTAAATATTCCTCAGAAAAGAGCAGTTATCACGTTGATCCATGAGGGTAAAGATTTGCCGAGAGATAGCCTTAAGAATTGGAGACCCTATACGTATCTGTAACCAATACAGATTATAAAAGGCTGGCAAAATGTTTATCGCAGTGCTTATCTGGTGTTATTTCTGACCTCGTGTCAGAAGATCAGACAGGATTTATTAAGGGAAGAAAGGCAAGTAACTTGATTAGATTAATTGATGATGTCATTAATTACGCTAATGAAAGAAATCAAGGAGGTAATTTATTACTTGCCCTTGACTACGCCCGAGCCTACGATTCCATCTCAAAAGACTATGTGGTCTGGTCCTTTAAAAAATTTGGTTTTGGCGAAAAATGTGTTAAATGGATTAAAGTTTTAATGACAAACACCACGAGCTGCATAAATTATATGGGTTGGATTTCGGAAGAAATAAGTGTGAATTCCGGAATCCGTCAGGGATGTCCCCTCTCACCTTTGGCCTTCGTGCTTGCTGTAGAATTATTAGCAATCAAAATCCGAAGTCACCCCAATATTAAAGGATTTGCCTTACCAGATGTAGGTTTTGCAGAACAAACATCGCGTATCTTGAAACTGGCTATGTACGCCGATGACATAACTGTTTTACTTTAGATAAAAACGACATGGAAACGGTTTTGAAAATCATTGATGATTTCTCCAATATATCTCGCTTAAAATTAAATAAAAGTAAAACGGAAGCAATGTGGTTGGGATCGCGTAAAAACTGTCAAGAGAAATATTGCGATATTAAATGGAATACCCAGGTTAAAATCATGGGAATTAGTCAGTTTTAAAAATGACATCCCGGCCTCTGAAATTATGGAAAATTGGTCCAAAAGACTTGAAAAAGTTGAACAAATCATTTGCAGATAGTCAAGAAGAAATTTAAGTATAAGCGGCAAATTATGTATTATTAAGTCCTTCTTAGTTTTACAATTTATTTACGTTATGCAGGCGCTTCTTGCCCCTGTTAAAGTTCTCGATAAGTTGAATACTATTTTGTTCAGGTTTCTCTGGAAAAGGAAGTATTCAAATACAAAAGCCGAAATGTATTGTGTAATGTGGTGGAAGAAGGTGGTATTAACATGATAAACGTCCACGATATGCAGACTTCTTTATTACTCACATGGGCAGCGAAACTTCAACAACAAAAACATGAACCGTGGACAACGATTCCATTAAGTCTTTATCAGGTAGTGGGAAGAAATTTACTTTGTTTTAAAGCCACAACACCACTAAAACTGTTCCAAGGTATTGAATGCATTCGATCAAACTTTTGGAAAGAAGTTCTCTTAAAATGAATCCATAATAAAGCATTGATTTATGAGAGAGAAGATCGCTTTGGCGATCAATGTTTGTGAAACAATATAAAAGTGGTTTATAAAAATAAAAGCTTATATTTAAAAAGAAAAATGGATAGAAGCGCACTTAGATACGGTGAAAGATATTTGGGTTAAACGGAGATATGATTCCTTTTAACCAGCTGTGCACTAAGATAAGATACAGTCCCTCTAGATTTTTTTAGTACGGCGCAGTGAAGACTGCTGTGCGAGCGCTTGCACTTCGCAAAAACACAGCCAGCCCGCGAGCAGACGAACACAATAATGACCTTGACACACGGAACCCGGTGATCATTAACCCCTCCGCGAGAAAGTTTCGCATGGATAGTCCAGTCTAAAGCGAGCGAGCCTTGCGCTGCTACATTTTGGTTACATAAATATCAGGTTAAACTAGATCACAGTTATTGGCTGTTAGCAAGCAAATGTACAAAAGAAGAAAGATTGCGATTGTTACAATGGAAAATATTACATAATATTTATCCCACGAATATATTATTAAATAAAATGAAAATTAGAGAAACAAAATTATGTACATTTTGTAAACACATTGATTATGTTGAACACTTTTGTGGGCAATGTGAGAAGTTGAGCTTTTGGGAAAATGTTGTCCATTATATTTTTAGAAATACAGGATCAAATGTGCACCTCTCAGAACACGATGTCTTGTTTGGTTATCAACCTAGTAATGATATGCCAAAATAATAAGGTACTTAATCACATTATTTTGATTGCAAAAATGTGTATTCGTAAATATAAGTATGGTGATAGATGCGATTTGAATAGTATATTGGAAAATGAAATGTACATTGGAAGTATGTGAGTAATGTATAAGTCGAGATGAGGTGAAGTGATATATGACGTTTGTGAATATTATGAGGGGGTGGGAGGGAGCGGATGGACGAGAATAAGGGGAAAAAAAAGGAGAAAAAAAAGTAACCATGTATGGCTCCTCAATTGCTTTTTGTATAAACAACCATGCAAATCACAAAAAAAGAGAAAAAAAAAAATAGAAACAGGTTTTCTCCAATTTAAATAAAAAAAAATAAAAAAAGTCGCTTAAGGCGAAATTACTACATTTAGTCAAGCTGTGGAACTCACAGAACGCACTGCATTTTTTTTTACAGTGACCGTAGTACATGTCCGCCGCTCGCGCAAAACGCAGTGAAACTGACGAGACTGTTTAGCGCGGTGGTGGTTTCGCTGTGCTGCATAGCACGCTTTTCTGTACCTCTCTTCGTTTTAACTTTCTGAGCGTGTTTTTAATCCAAACATATCATATCTATATGATTTGGAATCAGGAACCGACAAGGAATAAGATGAAATTGTTTTTTAATCGATTTCGGAAATTTGATTTTGATCATAATTTTTATATTTCTAATTTTGAGAGCTTGTTTTTAATCCGAATATAACATATTTATATGTTTTTGGAATCAGAAAATAATGAAGAATAAGATGAATGTAAATTTCGATCGTTTTATAAAAAAAAAATTAATTACAATTTTCAGATTTTTAATCATCAAAGTCATCAATTAATTTTTAAGCCATCAAGCTGAAATACAATACTGAAGTCCGGCCTTTGTCGAAGATTGCTTGGCCAAAATTTCAATCAATTTGATTGAAAAATGAGGATGTGACAGTGCCGTCTCAACTTTTACAAAAAAGCCGGATATGACGTCATCAAAGACATTTATCGAAAAAAGAAAAAAACGTCCGGGGATATCATACCCAGGAACTCTCATGTAAAATTTCATAAAGATCGGTCCAGTAGTTTACTCTGAATCGCTCTACACACGCGCACGCACACCGGCACAGACAAAACTTGACTAAATGTAAAAAGAGAGAGAGAGAGAGAGAGAGAGAGAGAGAGAGAGAGAGAGAGAGAGAGAGAGAGAGAGAGAGAGAGATGATAATGATGATGATGGAACTTTATTTTTCAAGGATAGAGGTTTAAGGTGACGCCTTTTCTTACAACCGGTCCTTACTTCTAATACAAATGTCTAATAAATGATAAACAAGTAAAGCAACATGACAAATAAACAAAGTAAACGAACGAACCAGCAAACAATCGACAAGTAAGCAAACAAGCAAATGAACATAAACAACAAAATGGAGTAAGGAACATACAAATCAAAAGCAAAACATGCAACATATTAATTGAGGTTATACATGTAAAGTGATCGACGGTTAAAGTTCCATCCTCACCTATTCACACTTTACTGACACTATACAGAACCATCAGTGTGTATCGGAAACAGGTACTTAACGCCTTCGTCCGTACGGGTTACACACTGTGTATATAGCCAAACGGTACCTAATGTGGATTTCGTACGTACAGAAGTCACACAGATCCGTCTGCGTATGACCGGTACCTAAGGTGCTCCTCGTCCGTACGTGTGTGTGTGTGTGTGTGTGTGTGTGTGTGTGTGTGTGTGTGTGTGTGTCTGAATGAGCTCTTTAATTACTACATGAGCATTCTTTCTCATACGACTCACCTCCGTAATACATAGCAAGGATCATACATGAACACTCAAAACATCTTCCATACGCTACGCCAGGTTGCGCAGTTCACGAGGAGATACATGTTTCGTGAAATGTCTTGTGCACATGTTTAGTTTTAACTTGACCACGACGCTCTGGGATATATCTTTTTTCTTCTTTTTGAACAGGGTCGACCAGAGATGCATCAAGTCCCAAGTTTATCAAATTCTAAACGGGTGTGAAGTTTCAAGGATCTAGCTATGATAATGTCGTTTTCTGTTACCCGTACTCGACCATTTTGTGACCTTGAAATGGTTACGAGGGTTGATTAGGCTTGGTTAATGTGTGGAGGTCATCCTTCTTCTTCTTCTTCTTCTTTGTTCATGGGCTTAGACTCCCACGTTCACTCATGATTTTAGCACGAGTGGAATTTTTCGTGTATGACCGTTTTTACTCCGCCATTCAGGCTGCATACGCCGATTTCGGAAGAAGACACATGCTGGGTATTTTCGTGTTTCTATAACCCACCGAACTCTGACATGGATTACAGGATCTTTTCCGTGCGCACTTGGTCTTGTGCTTGCGTGTACACACGAAGGGGGTTAAGTCACGAGCAGGTCTGCACATAAGTTGACCTGGGAGATCTGAAACATCTCCACTCTTAACCCACCAGGCGGCAGCGACCGGGATTCGAACTCACGACCTCCCGATTAGGAGGCCGACGTCTTACCACCACCCCAGTGCGCCAGTCAATGGAGGTCATCCAACCCTGGACGAATGTTACGTTTATAAGAGCTAGCATTGATGCCAATAGAGAAAATCTCAATGGCCACCCTTGCAACCAAGCCCAACTAAACACTATGATCCACTGATTACTTTGGCGAGTAAAATACGCATATAAAATAGGGTAAGCCCACGTAAATACATGAAAGCCTCAACTGCGACATGCACAAACACATCCTGACTAACAGCACCACCTCAGCGACGATTACGCACAAAACTCATCCCCGCAAGCCCATAGATATCCTAATACGGAACAACGATCTCTTGGAGTCGGTTGATCTGGGTGATCTTTGTATTAGCGACTGGCGTCATTACGACCAATCGGTACACTCTAATTGACAGCAAAAGTAAGAGTAAGTACTGCCAAGAGATAAGCGAGGTGGTCGTAATGTAGGGTAGCCACGTCAGTGGGTGTTGATCCGGCGGTCACTATCTGACACCACCACGCCGTGGGGAAAAAACAAGTACAGTCATCTTTATATACACACCGGCACAGGCGCTTGTTGCAGATTTTGTGGTGTTTTGTTTTACTAGCAAACTGACTGGCTATTGCTGTTTTTGATTCGGGTGGATATACACTACCCACTTGCAAATAGTATTTGTGTCTCTGAGTGATAATCTCCTGTTTTGTCACAACCCTTCTGCCCCCCTCCCTCCATCCCAGTACACCCCACTCCACACCCCACGCGATCCTACCTCCCCTCCTACCTCCACCCCAGTACACCCCCACTCCACACCCCACGCGATCCTACCTCCCCTCCTCCCTCCACCCCAGTACACCCCCACTCCACACCCCACGCGATCCCACCTCCCCTCCTCTCTCCACCCCAGTACACCCCCACTCCACACCCCACGCGATCCTACCTCCCCTCCTCCCTCCACCCCAGTACACCCCCACTCCACACCCCACGCGATCCTACCTCCCCTCCTCTCTCCACCCCAGTACACCCCCACTACACACCCCACGCGATCCCACCTCCCCTCCTCCCTCCACCCCAGTACACCCCCACTCCACACCCCACGCGATCCTACCTCCCCTCCTCTCTCCACCCCAGTACACCCCCACTCCACACCCCACGCGATCCCACCTCCCCTCCTCCCTCCACCCCAGTACACCCCCACTCCACACCCCACGCGATCCCACCTCGCCTCCTCTCTCCACCCCAGTACACCCCCACTCCACACCCCACGCGATCCTACCTCCCCTCCTCCCTCCACCCCAGTACACCCCCACTCCACACCCCACGCGATCCCACCTCGCCTCCTCCCTCCACCCCAGTACACCCCCACTCCACACCCCACGCGATCCTACCTCCCCTCCTCCCTCCACCCCAGTACACCCCCACTCCACACCCCACGCGATCCTACCTCCCCTCCTCTCTCCACCCCAGTACACCCCCACTCCACACCCCACGCGATCCTACCTCCCCTCCTCCCTCCACCCCAGTACACCCCCACTCCACACCCCACGCGATCCCACCTCCCCTCCTCCCTCCACCCCAGTACACCCCCACTACACACCCCACGCGATCCCACCTCCCCCTCCTCCCTCCACCCCAGTACACCCCCACTCCACACCCCACGCGATCCCACCTCCCCTCCTCCCTCCACCCCAGTACACCCCCACTCCACACCCCACGCGATCCCACCTCCCCTCCTCCCTCCACCCCAGTACACCCCCACTCCACACCCCACGCGATCCTACCTCCCCTCCTCCCTCCACCCCAGTACACCCCCACTCCACACCCCACGCGATCCCACCTCCCCTCCTCTCTCCACCCCAGTACACCCCCACTCCACACCCCACGCGATCCCACCTCCCCTCCTCTCTCCACCCAAGTACACCCCCACTCCACACCCCACGCGATCCTACCTCCCCTCCTCTCTCCACCCAGTACACCCCCACTCCACACCCCACGCGATCCCACCTCCCCCCTCCTCCCTCCACCCCAGTACACCCCCACTCCACACCCCACGCGATCCCACCTCCCCTCCTCTCTCCACCCCAGTACACCCCCACTCCACACCCCACGCGATCCTACCTCCCCTCATCTCTCCACCCCAGTACACCCCCACTCCACACCCCACGTGATCCTACCTCCCCTCCTCCCTCCACCCCAGTACACCCCCACTCCACACCCCACACGATCCTACCTCCCCTCCTCCCTCCACCCCAGTACACCCCCACTCCACACCCCACGCGATCCTACCTCCCCTCCTCTCTCCACCCCAGTACACCCCCACACCACACCCCACGCGATCCCACCTCCCCCCTCCTCCCTCCACCCCAGTACACCCCCACTCCACACCCCACGCGATCCCACCTCCCCTCCTCTCTCCACCCCAGTACACCCCCACTCCACACCCCACGCGATCCCACCTCCCCCCTCCTCCCTCCACCCCAGTACACCCCCACTCCACACCCCACGCGATCCTACCTCCCCTCCTCTCTCCACCCCAGTACACCCCCACTCCACACCCCACGCGATCCTACCTCCCCTCCTCCCTCCACCCCAGTACACCCCCACTGCACACCCCACGCGATCCTACCTCCCCTCCTCTCTCCACCCAGTACACCCCCACTCCACACCCCACGCGATCCTACCTCCCCTCCTCCCTCCACCCCAGTACACCCCCACTGCACACCCCACGCGATCCTACCTCCCCTCCTCTCTCCACCCCAGTACACCCCCACTCCACACCCCACGCGATCCTACCTCCCCTCCTCCCTCCACCCCAGTACACCCCCACTCCACACCCCACGCGATCCTACCTCCCCTCCTCCCTCCACCCCAGTACACCCCCACTCCACACCCCACGCGATCCCACCTCCCCTCCTCCCTCCACCCCAGTACACCCCCACTCCACACCCCACGCGATCCTACCTCCCCTCCTCTCTCCACCCCAGTACACCCCCACTCCACACCCCACGCGATCCCACCTCCCCTCCTCCCTCCACCCCAGTACACCCCCACTCCACACCCCACGCGATCCTACCTCCCCTCCTCTCTCCACCCCAGTACACCCCCACTCCACACCCCACGCGATCCCACCTCCCCTCCTCCCTCCACCCCAGTACACCCCCACTCCACACCCCACGCGATCCTACCTCCCCTCCTCCCTCCACCCCAGTACACCCCCACTCCACACCCCACGCGATCCCACCTCCCCTCCTCCCTCCACCCCAGTACACCCCCACTCCACACCCCACGCGATCCTACCTCCCCTCCTCCCTCCACCCCAGTACACCCCCACTCCACACCCCACGCGATCCCACCTCCCCTCCTCCCTCCACCCCAGTACACCCCCACTCCACACCCCACGCGATCCCACCTCGCCTCCTCTCTCCACCCCAGTACACCCCCACTCCACATCACACGCGATCCCACATCCCCTCCTCCCTCCACCCCACTCCACACCCCACGCGATCCCACCTCGCCTCCTCCCTCCACCCCAGTACACCCCCACTCCACACCACACGCGATCCCACATCCCCTCCTCCCTCCACCCCACTCCACACCCCACGCGATCCTACCTCCCCTCCTCCCTCCACCCCAGTACACCCCCACTCCACACCCCACGCAATCCCACCTCCCCTCCTCTCTCCACCCCAGTACACCCCCACTCCACACCCCACGCGATCCCACCTCCCCTCCTCCCTCCACCCCAGTACACCCCCACTCCACACCCCACGCGATCCCACCTCGCCTCCTCTCTCCACCCCAGTACACCCCCACTCCACACCACACGCGATCCCACATCCCCTCCTCCCTCCACCCCAGTACACCCCCACTCCACACCCCACGCGATCCCACCTCGCCTCCTCCCTCCACCCCAGTACACCCCCACTCCACACCCCACGCGATCCCACCTCGCCTCCTCCCTCCACCCCAGTACACCCCCACTCCACACCCCACGCGATCCCACCTCCCCTCCTCCCTCCACCCCAGTACACCCCCACTCCACACCCCACGCGATCCCACCTCCCCTCCTCCCTCCACCCCAGTACACCCCCACTCCACACCCCACGCGATCCTACCTCCCCTCCTCCCTCCACCCCAGTACACCCCCACTCCACACCCCACGCGATCCTACCTCCCCTCCTCCCTCCACCCCAGTACACCCCCACACCACACCCCACGCGATCCCACCTCCCCTCCTCCCTCCACCCCAGTACACCCCCACTCCACACCCCACGCGATCCTACCTCCCCTCCTCCCTCCACCCCAGTACACCCCCACTCCACACCCCACGCGATCCTACCTCCCCTCCTCCCTCCACCCCAGTACACCCCCACTACACACCCCACGCGATCCCACCTCCCCTCCTCCCTCCACCCCAGTACACCCCCACTCCACACCCCACGCGATCCCACCTCCCCTCCTCCCTCCACCCCAGTACACCCCCACTCCACACCCCACGCGATCCTACCTCCCCTCCTCCCTCCACCCCAGTACACCCCCACTCCACACCCCACGCGATCCTACCTCCCCTCCTCCCTCCACCCCAGTACACCCCCACTCCACACCCCACGCGATCCTACCTCCCCTCCTCCCTCCACCCCAGTACACCCCCACTCCACACCCCACGCGATCCTACCTCCCCTCCCTCCACCCCAGTACACCCCCACTCCACACCCCACGCGATCCCACCTCCCCTCCTCCCTCCACCCCAGTACACCCCCACTCCACACCCCACGCGATCCCACCTCGCCTCCTCCCTCCACCCCAGTACACCCCCACTCCACACCCCACGCGATCCTACCTCCCCTCCTCCCTCCACCCCAGTACACCCCCACTCCACACCCCACGCGATCCCACCTCCCCTCCTCTCTCCACCCCAGTACACCCCCACTCCACACCCCACGCGATCCCACCTCCCCTCCTCCCTCCACCCCAGTACACCCCCACTCCACACCCCACGCGATCCCACCTCGCCTCCTCTCTCCACCCCAGTACACCCCCACTCCACACCACACGCGATCCCACATCCCCTCCTCCCTCCACCCCACTCCACACCCCACGCGATCCCACCTCGCCTCCTCCCTCCACCCCAGTACACCCCCACTCCACACCACACGCGATCCCACATCCCCTCCTCCCTCCACCCCACTCCACACCCCACGCGATCCCACCTCGCCTCCTCCCTCCACCCCAGTACACCCCCACTCCACACCACACGCGATCCCACATCCCCTCCTCCCTCCACCCCACTCCACACCCCACGCGATCCCACATCCCCTCCTCCCTCCACCCCACTCCACACCCCACGCGATCCCACCTCCCCTCCTCCCTCCACCCAGTACACCCCCACTCCACACCCCACGCGATCCTACCTCCCCTCCTCTCTCCACCCCAGTACACCCCCACTCCACACCCCACGCGATCCTACCTCCCCCCTCCTCCCTCCACCCAGTACACCCCCACTCCACACCCCACGCGATCCCACCTCCCCTCCTCTCTCCACCCCAGTACACCCCCACTACACACCCCACGCGATCCTACCTCCCCTCCTCCCTCCACCCCAGTACACCCCCACTCCACACCCCACGCGATCCTACCTCCCCCCTCCTCCCTCCATCCCAGTACACCCCCACTCCACACCCCACGCGATCCTACCTCCCCTCCTCCCTCCACCCCAGTACACCCCCACTCCACACCCCACGCGATCCTACCTCCCCTCCTCCCTCCACCCCAGTACACCCCCACTCCACACCCCACGCAATCCCACCTCCCCTCCTCTCTCCACCCCAGTACACCCCCACTCCACACCCCACGCGATCCCACCTCCCCTCCTCCCTCCACCCCAGTACACCCCCACTCCACACCCCACGCGATCCCACCTCGCCTCCTCTCTCCACCCCAGTACACCCCCACTCCACACCACACGCGATCCCACATCCCCTCCTCCCTCCACCCCAGTACACCCCCACTCCACACCCCACGCGATCCCACCTCGCCTCCTCCCTCCACCCCAGTACACCCCCACTCCACACCCCACGCGATCCCACCTCGCCTCCTCCCTCCACCCCAGTACACCCCCACTCCACACCCCACGCGATCCTACCTCCCCTCCTCCCTCCACCCCAGTACACCCCCACTCCACACCCCACGCGATCCTACCTCCCCTCCTCCCTCCACCCCAGTACACCCCCACTCCACACCCCACGCGATCCCACCTCCCCTCCTCCCTCCACCCCAGTACACCCCCACTCCACACCCCACGCGATCCCACCTCCCCTCCTCCCTCCACCCCAGTACACCCCCACTCCACACCCCACGCGATCCTACCTCCCCTCCTCCCTCCACCCCAGTACACCCCCACTCCACACCCCACGCGATCCCACCTCCCCTCCTCTCTCCACCCCAGTACACCCCCACTCCACACCCCACGCGATCCCACCTCCCCTCCTCCCTCCACCCCAGTACACCCCCACTCCACACCCCACGCGATCCTACCTCCCCTCCTCCCTCCACCCCAGTACACCCCCACTCCACACCCCACGCGATCCCACCTCCCCTCCTCCCTCCACCCCAGTACACCCCCACTCCACACCCCACGCGATCCTACCTCTCCTCCCTCCACCCCAGTACACCCCCACTCCACACCCCACGCGATCCCACCTCCCCTCCTCTCTCCACCCCAGTACACCCCCACTCCACACCCCACGCGATCCTACCTCCCCTCCCTCCACCCCAGTACACCCCCACTCCACACCCCACGCGATCCTACCTCCCCTCCTCTCTCCACCCCAGTACACCCCCACTCCACACCCCACGCGATCCCACCTCCCCTCCTCCCTCCACCCCAGTACACCCCCACTGCACACCCCACGCGATCCTACCTCCCCTCCTCCCTCCACCCCAGTACACCCCCACTGCACACCCCACGCGATCCCACCTCCGCTCCTCCCTCCACTCCAGTACACCCCCACTCCACACCCCACGCGATCCCACCTCCCCTCCTCCCTCCACCCCAGTACACCCCCACTCCACACCCCACGCGATCCCACCTCGCCTCCTCTCTCCACCCCAGTACACCCCCACTCCACACCCCACGCGATCCCACCTCCCCTCCTCCCTCCACCCCAGTACACCCCCACTCCACACCCCACGCGATCCCACCTCCCCTCCTCCCTCCACCCAGTACACCCCCACTCCACACCCCACGCGATCCCACCTCCCCTCCTCCCTCCACCCCAGTACACCCCCACTCCACACCCCACGCGATCCCACCTCCCCTCCTCCCTCCACCCCAGTACACCCCCACTCCACACCCCACGCGATCCTACCTCCCCTCCTCTCTCCACCCCAGTACACCCCCACTCCACACCCCACGCGATCCTACCTCCCCTCCCTCCACCCCAGTACACCCCCACTCCACACCCCACGCGATCCCACCTCCCCTCCTCTCTCCACCCCAGTACACCCCCACTCCACACCCCACGCGATCCTACCTCCCCTCCTCCCTCCACCCCAGTACACCCCCACTCCACACCCCACGCGATCCCACCTCCCCTCCTCCCTCCACCCCAGTACACCCCCACTCCACACCCCACGCGATCCTACCTCCCCTCCTCCCTCCACCCCAGTACACCCCCACTCCACACCCCACGCGATCCCACCTCCCCTCCTCCCTCCACCCCAGTACACCCCCACTCCACACCCCACGCGATCCCACCTCCCCTCCTCCCTCCACCCCAGTACACCCCCACTCCACACCCCACGCGATCCTACCTACCTTCCTCCCTCCCGAGGAATAAGAAATGGATTTTTTTGTATGTGATATGTTGATTTTGACCATGAGAGATACCGCGTTTTTGATAAAGAATACAATTCAGACCTGTCTGACTTTAAGAAAACATTCTTAAAAGTAGTATTTGACGGTAGTCGACTGATTTGTTAATCGACTCACCGAATAATATATCACTCAACAAATAATTGATCACAGTTCATCGCAAATGATACACAAGTCACGTAAAGCAAAATTACTACATTATTTCAGTCAATCTGTCGAACTCACACAATGAAATTGAACGCATTGCATTTTTCACCAATGCAAGAAAATATAGGGTTGTTGATTCCCCGCGGCAAGGAAATCGTTGACACGTTCACGTGAAAAACGAAATTGACAAGCCGGTATAGCCGCTTTTTTCTCTTCGTTTTTGCTTTCTGAGCTTGTTTTTAATCCAAACATAACATATCTAAATGTTTTTGGATTCAGGAAATGATAAACAGTTAGATGATGTCATTTTCGGCTTGATTAATAACATTTTAATTTTAATGTTCAGATTTTTAATGACCAAACTCATTACTTAATGTTGCAAAGCATGCAACACACGCCTGTATGTACTACAACAGCGGCAACTCTGTCAAACACTTACTTGACAGGAAGACGAGAATGGCGCCTGTCTTGGTCTGGCAATGATACTTTCTGCCAGAATTACTCATAATTCCAGAACTGGATAGTCCCATTGGAAGTAGCTGTAAGTCGCTTGTTGTGTTAGCGGCTGGAAGAGAGAATGTCCGAAGAACCACGAGAAAGGATTATGTTACTGATAATCCCGCATCTATGCAGCGAGAGAAACGGTCTGTTCAAATTGTGTTAGTTTAACTCTTTGTTATTCGATGTATGTCTGTCACCTTTGGTGTTAATGTGTCTGCCCGTCTTCTTTTCTTTCTCAGTGTTTTTACATTTAGTCAAGTTATGACTAAATGTTTTAACATCGAGGGGGGGATCGAGACGAGGGTCGTGGTGTATGTGTGTGTGTGTGTGTGTGTATGTGTGTGTGGTGTATGTGAGTGTGTGTGTGTGTGTGTGTGTGTGTGTGTGTGTGTGTGTGTGTGTGTGTGCGTGCGTGTAGAGCGATTCAGACCAAACTACTAGACCGATCTTTATGAAATTTGACATGAGAGTTCCTGGGTATGATATCCTCAGACGTTTTTTTCATTTTTTTGATAAATGTCTTTGATGACGTCATATCCGGCTTTTCGTGAAAGTTGAGGCGGCACTGTCACGCTCTCATTTTTCAACCAAATTGGTTAAAATTTTGGTCAAGTAATCTCCGACGAAGCCCGGACTTCGGTATTGCATTTCAGCTTGGTGGCTTAACAATTAATTAATGACTTTGGTCATTAAAAATCTGAAAATTGTAAAAAAAAAATTTGTTTTATAAAACGATCCAAATTTACGTTCATCTTATTCTCCATCATTTGCTGATTCCAAAAACATATAAATATGTTATATTCGGATTAAAAACAAGCTCTGAAAATTAAATATATAAAAATTATTATCAAAATTAAAATTTTCGAAATCAATTTAAAAACACCTTCATCTTATTCCTTGTCGGTTCCTGATTCCAAAAACATATAGATATGATATGTTTGGATTAAAAACACGCTCAGAAAGTTAAAACGAAGAGAGGTACAGAAAAGCGTGCTATCCTTCTCAGCGCAACTACTACCCCGCTCTTCTTGTCAATTTCACTGCCTATGCCGTGAGCGGTGGACTGACGATGCTACGAGTATACGGTCTTGCTGCGTTGCATTGCGTTCAGTTTCATTCTGTGAGTTCGACAGCTACTTGACTAAATGTTGTATTTTCGCCTTACGCGACTTGTTTTTCCTTTTGTTTATTTGCCTTTTTGTTGGGTAGGTTGCGTGTTTTTCTACTTCATTTGTTAGTGATGCGTCGCGAAAAATAACGGTCAATTGTCGTTCAGAAAAAAGAACACGGCCGGAGTGATATTATGAGTTATTTCTAATATGCTGACTGTTAGCAAATGATAACAAGACATGTCGAGAAAAAAGATATCAAAATGAGCCTTTAGGCGAATTTTGATAGCGTTTTCGAGACATGTCTTGTTATCATTTGCTAACAGTCAGCATATTAGTAATAACGGTTTTATTATCCGTGCGTGGTAACAAACATAATACCCGAAGCGACCCTGCAAGTAAAGTGTCGCCATTTTGGCTTGGTTGGTTACAAGGTAAACAGAGCAAACAAAACAAACATCCAGCACACTTTCAGCTTTCAAGTAATCTTTCCCAAAAAGTTTAATTCACAACGTGTCCCTTCTTTTCTGTGCATAGTATCATAAAAACACTCAACAACAACAAAAACCAGAACACAGACTCGAAAATGCTAACAAACAGAAAGTCCGAAATTGGAACGGACAGTTCTCGGAAGAGCCATCTCAAATGTTGCACATTTGTGTTGCGCATGCGCAGTTGAATGCGGTTAAATGTCGGTGGAATTGAACAGAGATCTGTATTGAATGTTGATCGTTGCATGCGAGAGGTCACAGTGATGGAACATTGGCGGATTTGGTCTCGTTGGAGGCATGGCAGGTTCGTATTCCGGATCGAAAAGAGCTGCTACCTCGTCGTTGCTGAGTTCCACGTCCTGTCGGATCGTCTGCTGGCTTGTGACAGTCGCCGATGCAACGAGACGACCCCGTTCGATTCTGCTTCCCTTCGAAGTTTTGGCTTGTTCTCCCCGCGAAGTATGACTTGGGAGCAGTGCCAACTGCCTATTCTCTGTGAGCTGGGACGACATAGCAGCTGCCATCTCTAGTTTTTTGGCGGTGGATGTTTTTTGGTAAGATCTAACAGTTTTGTGACCGGTGACACTGATAATGTCAATTGGACTGAAGTTCTTGTCTGCGAGTAGTGTTGCACTCGTCGCTCGCACGCTGTGGTTTGTGTAGATCTATATCTGCGACAATTGACACAGCTCACTTCTTCATAGTGTGGACGCCCATGGGTCTGTTGTCATACCATGTTTCGTCATCTCCATGGAACGTAATGACAGAGAATTGCCAAAGATGCTCACACTTTGGATTTAGCAGAGACAGGTACTTGTAGCTGTACACTTACTGGACAGCTGCTGTCCCCAGTCTCTGGCATGACTCCAGTCACAAGTTCTTCGTCTCCAGCTCTGTGATTCTTGGTAAGTTCATCAAACCGTTTGATTACGTATTGTTTCCCTGTTGTTTGATCCATCTTCACTTCGAAGGTGTCTTTCGTCATTTTTTCAAAGTTTTCCAGGCCCCGTCTAAAAAATAAAACCGGACATCTAACTGAACCTTGTTCAAAAGGCCAGTGGGGGTGTTGGGAGACTTGAATTTTGATGCGTATAGGTTTTTTAGATCTTCTTGATTGATGGCAGGTTTGTTTGCCATGTTGCCAAAAGCACATAGGTGTAGTCTGCTACTGACAGCACCAAAAAGAGTTGCTTCCCTTTACTCAGTATTAAACTTACTTGCCATTCTATTTCCCTCCCACCGACAGAATTTGCTTTTTAGCACATTTTACATAGTAAATTGCACGAGAAAAATGTCAAAAAGTGACATTCAGTAGAACAATTCACCCTGATGTTTTTTATATTAATTTTTATTTTGTCGTGGTGATTTTTAATGCGTTATACAAAAAGGGTCCCGCCTTGAACGTTATAACATTTAACAGGTCACCTAGAATCAGTCCTGATTGGTCACATAGCCATAAAGGGCACTAGAATGATAATAAGTTTATATAGCTATTCTGATGGAAACGTGGGGGAATTCGGGGGCTGTGATTGGATGGTCTCTTCCGGTCATCAAAGCATAATGCTACGGAAGTCGGCCATTTTTGCCAATATTTAAAAGCATATTGGCAATAACAAAGACGCATGGTTCCGGTTTACCCATCTCAGGGGCGGATCAGTTCGTTTTATGGGGGTGGTTTCCAAAAGTATATTGTGAAGATATGGGTGTGAAGGCGCGAAGCGCCAAGCTTGCTAGGGGGGTCCGGGGGCATGCCCCCCCGGAAAATTTAGAAAAAAAGGATGCAAAATGGTGCAATCTGGTGCATTCTGAGGATCATTACCAGTTTCAGGCAGCAGATTTTGTCACTGATTAATACCCCAAAAATTGAAAGTCAACCCCCAAAAACACACAAAAATATTTTTATTTTTTGGCTGGGGAGGGGGGGGGGGGGGGGGGGCCGGAAACCCCAGAACCCCCCCCCCCCTCGTCCGCCCCTGCATCTGTACCACACGATGTTTCACTATTGACAACAGCATACACTGACAACTTCAAATTCTTCTCGGGAATGTTTTTTAGCTTTACAAATGTCGATAGCATACCCTTTTCTGCTAGCTTCCCGATGAAACAGGACCAAACCAATTATTTTCTGTCCCTAAACACCACAAAATGCCCAAAGTCGAAAGATGCAGTACAAACAGGGGAATAAAACGGAACAGCCGTTTTTGTGTGCCTGTGTGAGCTCAGCCGTTGCCGACTGACACAAACTTTCGCATTCGGCTTTTCTTATCTCGTAACTCCACACTAAATACCCCACTTCCCCTCTGAAGTATTGATGTACAACCCATGGCGCTAACATTCATGTAGTCGTTTATAACTGAGGTTAAAAAATTCGCTTCATGACGAGACAAGTATAAATGCCATTCACCCAAACTGAAAACTTCGCTGTCGTCTGCTCGCGTTGTACAGATTAGCTGTTCTCTTCTCCTCCCCTTGTTGCATCCTAGTTCTTCAGTTGTTTCTAGTTTTCGCAGTACACTATACGTGACCACAGTGTTTTATAAGTACACTGGGACTTTTCAGCTTTTGGACCCCTGGGACCCTCTAAAATACTGCAGTGGGGGTCCATGGACCCTCTAAAATACTGCAGTGGGGGTCCATGGACCCTCTAAAATACTACAGTGGGGGTCCATGGACCCTCTAAAATACTACAGTGGGGGTCCATGGACCCTCTAAAATACTACAGTGGGGGTCCATGGATCCTCTAAAATACTACAGTGGGGGTCCATGGACCCTCTACAATTTAAAAGTGGGGGTCCCGGGACGCACTATGAGGGACGTCCGTGGGGAGCCCTGGCGTACCATTTCAATGTCGGCCGTCAAATGAAATGTCTGCTATGTAACAGTGCGGTGACAAAGGGACTGCAGAACATTATACAAAATCGTAATATCAATATACAGTAACATCAGTAAGTTTAACAATAACAAGAGGCGAAGCCTTCAAGGCTCACGTAAGAATTCGACAAACAGTAACACAAACTCAATTACTCTGTCACACATACACACACACAGTAAGCATAGGTGACACGGTGCAAGAGGTCGAGACACTAGATCTAAATCTGTCTGTCTGTAGCCTACTTACGGGGACACGACTGCCAGATGGACAGATCGACACTGCGCTTTGGACAGCGCTTCCTCGCGCAGACACTGGAAACACGCTGTGCAGATTAACCTGCAGGAAATCTCCTTTGGTATCTTCCTTATCTATTTTTCTGGAGCTACGGAACCGAACAATGTGAAATCGTCTTCTCCGAATCGGCGAACTGCAGCTCGGTGATAACTGTATCTATACCACAATCCTTCACGCGATCTGACCTAACCTTGGCCCCTCACCTGGTCTACATACCACACACGACACAAACCAGTCACCTGTTTTTACCCCCCCAAAACCCCCCACCACCCGTTTTCTTTGGATACACACTTTAACTACAAACGTGCCGACGAAACGTTGATCATTGCTTCAATACTTTGAAGCTGTCGCTTGAATAATAACCAGGTAAAATTAGTATTTCGGTGTTCAGTCAAATGTTAAAGTTTCTACCACATACATACATACATACATACATACATACATACATACGCACGCACACACGCACGCACGCACGCACGCACACACCTACGCACGCACGCACGCACGCACGCACGCACGCACAGACAGACAGACTTACGTGAGCCAAAAACGCATCATTTTATTTTGCTAGTGATTCATTTTCAATCAAAAATAATCTGTTAACGAGGGAAACCAAGGGAGATGACATTAGTCTGCTTTCCAACTGCCTCAACCGAACTGCCTAGATCTATTTTGGTCAACCTTAACCAGAGAAGTACCTATCAGACTGCTGCCAAGCGTAACAGAATTCTATTTTTTTTTAAAGTATATTTTTTTTCGCGCGGTTCCTCGTCATGTCATACCTATCTCGACAAATAAGCATGGTACCAGACCCGCCACCTACCATTATCTCTCCTTTGTGTTCGTCGGTGTGTCTGTCTGTCCGTTCCTGTAACTCAGTCTGACATTATGAGAAAGTTTTTCAGCTTAGATCATTTTGTGTCAGCTACCTGTCGTTCATGTGTAAGTTTGTCAGTTTTTATTGTGTGTGTGTGTGTGTGTGTGTGTGTGTGTGTGTGTGTGTGTGTGTGTGTGCGTGCGTGTGTGTGTGTGTATGTGTTTATGTGTGTGTGTGTGTGTGTGTGTGTGTGTGTGTGTGTGTGTGTGTGTGAGTGTAACAGCGTAATAATATGCAGATATAAAGACAGACGAAAGACACGTTGGTGACTTCGTGACTCTTCACCGATTAAAGAATTGACCGACGTGGTCACTAAAATAAATCATCCAGCTCAGCTAAGCATTAGAATTGGCCTCAACTTCTCATAGTAAAGTTAATGAATAAGTAAAAAGAAATAACACTTTGTTTAAACCAAATGGCAACAACTTAGACTTAAACAAGGAACCCTTCTAAACAACATGGCTAAAAGCCTGTTTCTTCTTTTGAGTTATCGGCGGCGGTTAATGCTTTTTTATCGTCCAGCCGTCATCACTCAAGTTTGAAGCACACTCTTGATACAACTGGTAGGATCAAGGCGGTGTTTGGGGAACCATCAGGCGTATTGTTGGAAAGAGCATGTCATTAAGCACATGAAAGAAACTGCTTTTGTAAACTGCTTGACAAGGAGATTCGTCGGGCTCATTCGCCCCTCTCTCTCTCTCTCCCTCTCTCTGCCTCTCTCTTTCTCCCTCTCTCTGCCTCTCTCTTTCTCCCTCTCTCTCTGCCTCTCTCTCTCTCCCTCTCTCTGCCTCTCTCTCTCTCTCCCTCTCTCTCTGCCTCTCTCTCTCTCCCTCTCTCTGCCTCTCTCTTTCTCCCTCTCTCTGCCTCTCTCTTTCTCTCTCTCTCTGCCTCTCTCTTTCTCCCTCTCTCTCTCTCTCTCTCCCTCTCTCTCTCTCTCCCTCTCTCTGCCTCTCTCTCTCTCCCTCTCTCCCTCTCTCTGCCTCTCTCTCTCTCCCTCTCTCTGCCTCTCTCCCTCTCTCTGCCTCTCTCTCTCTGCCTCTCTCTCTCTCCCTCTTTCTCTCTCCCTCTCTCTGCCTCTCTCTCTCTCTCCCTCTCTCTGCCTCTGCCTCTCTCTCCCTCTCTCTGCCTCTCTCTCTCTCCCTCTCTCTCTCTCTCTCCCTCTCTCTCAAACACACACATGCTATCTCTCTCTCCGCACCTCCCTCTCTCTGTCTCTCTCTTTCTCTCTCTCTCTCTTTCTTTCTCCCTCTCTCTCTCTTTCTTTCTCCCTCTCTCTGTCTCTCTCTTACTCCCTCTCTCTCAAACATACACACGCTCTCTTTCTCTCTCTCTCTCTCTCTCTTTCTCTCTCTCTCTCTCTCTCTCTCTCTCTCTCTCTCTCTCTCTCTGTGTATTTACCTCGGTCTCTGTTTCTCCCAATCTCTCACTCCTTAACCTCCTTCTCTATCCACACACACACAGACACACACACACACAAACATACAACCGCACACTCTCTCACGCACACACACATACACACACACACACACACACACACTTCCTCTTTTTCTCTCTATCTCTCAAACACACCATCTCACCCCTCACCCGCATACCCCCTTCAATCTCACAGACAGAAGTACAGTTCCTCTCTTCACATCACCGTAGTACAGCAGTATACTGGCGTGACATCAGAATTTGTGATGTAATTAGTAATGTGCTGAACCCCCGACCTGACGTCATTGATAGGAGTTTTATCGTGTCTGGGAGGAAGCTCGACAAGACAGTGCAATCAGGCCCTGCCGTGTAACACTTTCACCCCGCACAAAGAATGTCTCGCACTAAGTTTGTTAGTTTCAAACCTCAACATTACCATGTCGTGACCCGAAAAGACCTATATGGGTCGCGTCTTGCAGAGGAAGTTCACCGTGTCGTGGAGGAAGAATCAGCGAGAGAGTAACTCACCTTCACCTCACAGAGAGTTAGTCTCGCCAGAAAGTTTAATTAGTTTCAAAACGCAACATCACAAAGTCGTGACCCGAATACCCTCTTCTGAGCTGACATAATTGAGAAGAATGTTATCGTGTTTGGGAGGGAAGCTCAGCAAGACAGTTCAATCAGACCCTCCCATGTAACACGTTCACCCCACACAAAGTATGTCTCGCACAAAGTTTCGTCAGTTGCAAACCTCAAAATTACCATGATGTGAACTGAAAGGGGTGTGACCTTAAAGGGATAATACGTAAGCAAAAAGGCCATCCGATCGCTTCCAATGTTATCCCATAAGATTGTGCAAGACAAATACTGCTAGCGGGAAGGAGGACTGCCTTCCGTTTGCAAAAGAAAGGGTTTTAAAAGAGTAATCACATGTCGTAGAATAGACAAAGAAAGAACACTTTTCCACTGAGTCACTTCCCTTGTTTGCGCACGTGATGCTTGTTACTAGGCGACCGCGTTATATAAGGCGCTTGTCGTCTTGCCGCCAGGCAGCGATTCTCGACTACTTTTTGTTTCCAACACCGGGGAGAAGCAGCGCCCTGAAGCGCATTCACTCACTATGATTTAATCCAAGCGGAGCGCGGGCGGAGCCCGCGCGTAGCGAGGTAGTTTTTTTTTTCATCTCCCAGCACTGAAAATTTTTTTGCCAAGTGGTGTCTGTCTGGACATTGTTCTAGAATTCATCTTTTAGCACAATATTAGCGACACTGTTTGGACAATTCTATTAAAATTAGGCGTACAAACTGATTTTGTTTCGGGGAATCCTCTCAGAGGATCAGAATTTTCATATAATATCATCGGAAGCTGTTACAACGGGAAAATGTGAAACTTTTGTCACTTTTTAACATGGAATTTCATCTTTGAGCGTTTCAAGCGGACTTTAATAAAATAGTTATTTGCGAATTAAGCAGCGGAAGACACTCACCGGTTCAACATGTGTATGGTCATTAAACCTCAAAACATTTCAGTAAGTGGTTTAGACAAACACCTCCGACATGTGAGGGTGACTGGTTTGTAGCTGAAGAGTTTTTTTCTAAAGTGTGTTCTAAATACAAATGACGTACTGGTAATGATGTAATGAGTTGTTCTAATCTTGTTCTTGGAACTCTTGCTGTTCCAAGCTTGTTCTTAGCAAGTCTTGGTGACGAGAACAAAGACTATCAATGAAATCTTTAGAAATAACCTCTGACAACGACGACGATGACGACGACGACGACGATAACAACAACAACAACAAATGACATCGACGACAACAACAACAACAACAACAACAACAACAACAACAACAACACGAGAACAACAACAATCACGACAACGAACATGACAACAACAACACCAACAACTACGACGACAACTACAACGACTGGGTTATGATGACATCACCAATGATTTATCAAATGTTCAGTGTCAAGGCTGTTAAAAAATCGTTAAATCCTATTTCTTCACTGATTCTTATGAAATTTTAAAGGTAGGTTTGTTGTCCCCAACTTATTTTCACTCCATACTTTTCCAGAAGAAAAACATAATTTTGGCAGTTAAAAACCGTTAAATTTCAATTCTTCACCGATATTTATGAAATTTTGTGGGTAGGTTCGTTGTCCCCAACTGATTTTCACTCTATACTTTTCCAGAAGAAAGACATAATTTTGGCAGTTAAAAAACGTTAAATTTCTATTCTTCACCTATCTTTATGAAATTTAGTGGGTGGGTCCGTTGTCCCAAACTGAATTTTAAGACATACTTTTCCAGACAAAAAACCTTATTTTTGGCAGTTAAAAACCGTTAAATCTCAATTCTTCATCGATATTTATGAAATTTTGTGGGTAGGTTCGTTGTCCCCAACTGATTTTCACTCCATACTTTTCCAGAAGAAAAACATAATTTTGGCAGTTAAAAACCGTTAAATTTCAATTCTTCACCGATATTTATGAAATTTTGTGGGTAGGTTCGTTGTCCCCAACTGATTTTCACTCTATACTTTTCCAGAAGAAAGACATAATTTTGGCAGTTAAAAAACGTTAAATTTCTATTCTTCACCTATCTTTATGAAATTTAGTGGGTGGGTCCGTTGTCCCAAACTGAATTTTAAGACATACTTTTCCAGACAAAAAACCTTATTTTTGGCAGTTAAAAACCGTTAAATCTCAATTCTTCATCGATATTTATGAAATTTTGTGGGTAGGTTCGTTGTCCCCAACTGATTTTCACTCCATACTTTTCCAGAAGAAAAACATAATTTTGGCAGTTAAAAACCGTTACATTTAAATTTTCACCTATCTTTATGAAATTTAGTGGGTGGGTCCGTTGTCCCAAACTGAATTTCAAGACAAACTATTCCAGTCAAAAAAACTTATTTTTGGCAGTTAAAAACCGTTGAGTCTCAATTCTACACCGATATTTATGACATTTTGTGGGTAGGTTTGTTGTCAGATTTGACATGATGGCAGAATTGAAAGTGTGAGATATCCTGATGTTTCACAATTTATGCTGCATAATTCAGCCCCATAGGCGCTTGAATTTTAGGTGGAGTTGGGTTTTTTTTCAGCCCAAACCAGTAACCCCCACATGGTTTTCATGTCCCTTTCTGAGAGACTTCAAGAAGTTTCAATTTGACGTCATGATTAGCCTGCCGCATTAGCAAGTATGAAAACACGTCATCGATGACACATTTTAAGACAGAGAGAGAGAGAGAGAGAGAGAGAGAGAGAGAGAGAGAGAGAGAGAGAGAGAGAGAGAGAGAGAGAGAGAGAATCATGTACACACAGATGGACGACTTCACTTGGGGTATGTACTGCCCGGCAGTACACATCTACTTTATTAATAATCATACTGGTGGTGCGTTTGTGAGCAAATCATGTCGTGTGCGTCTAGTTAAAGGAACAGTAGATTCCCCAAATTCTTCTAATTCGCAAATTTCGCCAGACCCCCCACTCCCCCCCCCCCCCCCCCCGCCACGCTCAGATCAATAGTATATGCCTTTACTAGACCATTCTCAGGTGACATCATTGAAGAGAATGTCATCGTGTCGCGGAGAGAAACTTACGAAGACAGTACAATCAGGCGCTGTGGGACGAAAGTGTCACACGGAGAATGTTTCGTACAAAGTTTAGTCAGTTTCAAACCTCAACATTACCATGTCATGACCCAAAAAGACCTTTCTCAGTGACATCTTGCAGAGGAAGTTTACCGTGCCGGGGAGGAAGAGTCAGCAAGAGAGTAACTCACTTCATCCAACAGAACGTAAGTCTCGTACAAAGTTTAGTCAGTTTCAAACCTCAACATTGCCATGTCGTCACATGAATAGACCATTTGGGGCTGACGTCATTCAGAGGAATTTTGCCGCGTCGTGGAAGGAAACTCAGGCAGACAGTTCAATCAGGCCCTGCACCCCGAGGAAAGTTTGTCTCGCACGAAGTTTAGTAAGTTTCGAAACGTATCATCACGAAGACGTGACATGGACAGACCCTTCTGAGCCGACATAATTTAGAAGAATTGTAAATCGTGTCGGGGAGAACAACTCAGCAAGACAGTACAATCATCCGCTTTCCCGCAACACACCTTCACCTTTAGACATCATGCCTTGCAGAAAATTAAGTCAGTTTGAAACTGTGTCTTTGCTGTGACTTGTCCCGAATAGATCCGATTTAGCGGACCATGCAATGACAACACACAATGTGCGGGAATGGATAAGGAAGGCGAGTTCAGCAAACCTCTTCCCCATTGCACTTTTAAGACCTCGTAGACAATCCGGTGTAAAAAGAAAACATGTCTGCCTTGTCCGCTGGGAAAAAAACACCTTCGGACTATCATCCCAAGTAGAGCTCCCGTTTCTAGGAACGATAGTCCACAACCAAACAGTCTAACTAGACTTTGAGATGGCTAAAAAAACAAGAAAGGTAGGTTTTTGGAACGTTTGTTATTGACAAAACAATACATTCACAAATATATCGACCCAACGGTCTTTTAAGTGCACAGACAAACAATAACGAACACTTTGAGATGGCTCGTTTTTTTTAAGACAGAAAGTCTACGTTGAGATAGGACACGTGACCTCTGCATTTGCGTATGACCTTGACGGGGACTACTCATGTCAAACTTGGCGTTTCCGTAGTTCTGTCTGTCGCATTGCTCTACCAGGATGAAGAGAACGAAGATAAACACATAGTACACCAACATCGAAGTAACTTAGACAACCGCACAAATTGTCCAAATTACTGGGTCAGACATAACAGGAAGAGGGACATTATTTGTAATCACATTCCCAATGGCGAACAACAATGGCGTACCGCTAGAAAATGGCTCCCCATTTGATTCGGAGAAGACTTTCAGAGTAGTGGCTTTGCCAAAAGATGCAGAGATGAAATGGGGGTGGAGGGTGGGACAGCGGAGGTGGGATGGTGGCGACCTCTATGTGGGTGAAGCACGGAGACGAACAAAAGAGTGGGTCGAGAGTGAGGGTAAATACAGTAATTGAGTTGTTTTTCTTGACTAAATTTAGAATAAAACAAGTCGCGTGAAGCGATATAAAAACATTTAGTCAAGATCAACACCACAAACCAGTCATCGCCGAGACTACATTCAGATAGTCTCGGCTAACCTTACCGAAAACTGAGACGGGTCACGCTCGCCTCCGCGAAGCACGCTTCCGTAGTACTTACTGAACCTATTTTCTTTCAGTATGAGCACATTTATAGAATAAACATGACATATCTATATATTTTTGAATTCAGGAGAAAATGAAGAATACAATGCAATCATTTTTTAATCTGTTTCTGAAAATGCGATTTTAATGACAACTTTAATTAGCAAACTCATTAATTAATTTTTAAGCCTCCAAGCTGAAATGCAATACCAAAGTCCCGGCTTCGTCGAAGATTACTTAACCACAATTTGGTTTAAAAATGAGAGCGTTTCACAAAAAGCTGGATATGACGTCATCAAAGACATTTATCAAAAGAACGAAAAATATGTCTGGGGATATTATACTCAGGAACTCTCATGTAAAGTTTCATGAAGATCGGTCCGGTAGTTATCTCTGAAGCACTGTACACACACACACACACACACGCACACACACACACACACACACACACACACATACACACACCACGACCCTCATGCTTGCCGGCCTCCCCACTGAAGAACTTGATCGCTTACAGAGAGTCCAGAACAGTGCTGCAAGGCTCATTCTGCAGAAGTCTAAGAAAGACCATATCACTCCCCTACTTACCACCCTTCACTGGCTTCCTATGAAGTATAGAATCGAGTACAAGCTCGCTCTGTTAGGGTACCGCTGTTTTGAGAAATCACTTCCCCCCTATTTGTCCCATTCCCTCAGTATCTACGAGCCATCCCGTTCTCTCAGATCCTCCTCTGAAAAACTCCTTCGCATCCCCAAAACCAGGACCAAGACCTTTGGTGAAAGAACCTTTAGGTACCAGATTCCGACCGTCTGGAACTCGCTTCCAAGTTCTATCCGTGATTCCAGCAGCCTTTCCTCCTTCAAAACCCAACTCAAAACATACCTGTTTCGTAAAGCCTTTGCTTAGCCTGAGTAGACTCTCCACAACTCTATTCTGTTTTGGAACTCTCTACCCTGTATGTGCTTTATGGTCTCTTTGTCTATGGTATCTTTGTGTGTGCGCGTGCGTGCGTGTGTGTGTGTGTGTGTGTGTGTGTGTGTGTGTGTGTGTGTGTGTGTACTTTTAACATTGTACGCTAAGTTTTGCTTAGTGCTTGGGTCCTTGGTGTTATGTCTCAGTTAAATGTATGCTTTGTATGCTTGTTGATTTGTGCTAGTTTATTCTATAATGAATTTGTAAAGCGCCTGGAGCCAATTGATGGGACTCGCGCTATAGAAAAGTTATTTATTATTATTATTATTATTTTATCTCGATTCCCCCTCTATGTTAAAACATTTAGTCACAACTTGGCTAAATGTAAAAACAAGAATGGTAGGTAATTGGAACGCTTATTATTGACACAACAAAACGTTACATTTACATAGCTGTATTATGTCAGTAATAAACGTTACATTTACATAGCTGTATTATGTCAGTGATAAACGTTCCAATTACCTACCATCCTTGTTATTTTATTCTGAATTCTGGAACGTTCGCAGTCTATCTGTTTTTGAATAATTACTCAATTTAGATTTGTGAAATTTTTCTGTCTCTATCATCGACTTCAGATTGTAAGTTAGGGGTTATTATCCGTGCGTGTGTACGTGCGTGCGTGTGTGTGTTTCCTTTTTTCGTGTAGTACATTCTATAAATCTAAATCAATATCTACGAGAAAGAAACAAAAAACGCGTGTAACAGTTGGTATTTATTTTCTTCTTATCTAAGCATCATCGACTTCGAGTTGTAAGTTAGGGGTTATTTTCGGTGAAAAGGTGACTCTCATGCGTTCAGACCGCCCGATTTATGGGTCTCTGAGGCCCTGACGGGAATGCAACTTCCATCTTAGAGTCCTTAAATTACGATAAGATCAAGCCAGCGTACCGTCCAACTTTTCCACGTTCCATACTGGGGTTAAAAAAAAGCAAACTCTCTCTCTCCCTGTGTCTCTCTCTCTGTTTCTCTCTCTCTCTCTGTTTCTCTCTCTCTCTCTCTCTCTCTCTTTCTCTCTTGCTCTATCTCTTTGTCGCACAAATTCGCACACACACACACACACACACACACACACACACACACACACACACACAAACACACACACACACACACACACACACACGTACACACACACACACACACACACACATCATATACCTCTCTCTGTGTCTCTGTGTCTCTGTGTCACTCACTCTTTCATCACATTTTTTTCTCACGCTCCCGTCCTACCGTGGAGGTCCTGCATTCTCTTTCATTTTAAATTGTCTTTCAGGGAAGAAAATGAAAACCAAGTCGGCAACCGGGTCGGACGAGCTGAAAGCGGAAACAACAAGAATACAGCACAAAAACCATTCTCCGAGAGCAGTCCGTTTCTCTCAGACAACGAACGCTAAACAGCTAACCGCTTGCCACACTCGTTTCTTCCTCTTCTTCTTGTCAGTCACACATCTATACCGTCAGCCCAGACAGCGAGACAAATGATTCTCTCTTCTCCGGGTCCCCCTTTTCTCTGTACAGCTGGCTGCGGAGGGGGACAGTAGCTGGCCGCACCAGGGATATTGGGATAACGAGGATACCAGGAGAGCTGAAGACGTCCCCAGACAACCATGGTACCACGGATCTGCACGCCATGTGATACCATATGATGATTAATGTTTATTTTCTTCTTGTCGATCACACGTCTATCCTGTCAGCACGGACAGCGAGACAAATGATTTTCTCTTCTCTAGGTTCTTCTTTTCTCCATACAGCTGACAGCGGAGGGGGGCTGCAGTTGGCCGCACGGTTTTCCTTAGGCTTTTTTTTAGACGGGGCATCTCTGGAGGATGTGGTCTGTGGTTTGATCCTCAAGACCACGGCTGCGAGTAGGGGAGGGAACCAGCTTCATCTTTTGGAACATATGGGCATTCATGCGGTTGTGTCCAGTGCGGAGTCGCATCAGCATGACCTGCTCGTGTCGTGTAAGGATATGGTATTATTTAACTCCCTCTCTGTTTAACCATTAGGGGCATGCTCCCGCGCCCATGTCAGACCACACGTGTTTATGAGACGGATGTCCCGCTATAGTGGACTGGAGCTGTCATGTTGTCTTGCTTGCCAGCACCTCCAGTGAGACGCTTGCTTTGTCTCTCCAGATCCTAGCTTTACTCGCGATGAGCAGTCTCCACGTCACGCTCTTGTTTAGCTTCACTTGTGAAAACCTCGCCATCTCGGCGTAAAGAAACGAACGTCTGTTCAAACACTCGAAGCAACCGCTTCACCGATGATCACACCGGAAGCACAAGATGGCGGCTCCCACGCGTGTGCACAGCTCTTATTACATTTCTCGTTTGTTGTTGTTACTGGTTTTTTTCAAATTCATGTAACCGTAGGAGTTTTCTAAAATAAACATTGCCTTGCCTTGCCTCTTATCAAACTATCTCTGATCGGTTTATGGACCGGAAGTTTTCCAACGTGAAGGTCTCAATGACCGTTGTTTGCGCGTGTGATTCACCAGCTTCTCATAATGCGCGTTCGTTTAAAAGGCTGGGTAATGTTCATGTTTACCTGTCCCAAGTTGAAGAAAGCCGTTGCGAAGTACCAACGATTGCAGACGGAAAGTAGCGCGGAAGAGTCTTTCAACCCGAAGGCACACTCCATCGAGGGTAAACAGTTCAACTCACTATCTCTGATCGGGCTGGGCTTTTAGACGGGGTACAAACTTCCCCCCACTTGCTTGTCTACCAGAGAGCGCCTGGAGGCAATTGATTGGACTCGCGCTATAGAAAAGTTATTTATTATTATCATTATTATCATTACATACCAAAAACTAACATCCTGACAGCTTGCTGTTGGATGCTGACATGTATTGATGAATTAATTTCTAACACAACTCATAGTGGCTTTTATGAAATCAATTGATGAATATATTCCAACCATGAACAGAGAGCCCCCAGACATTTGAGTTTTGGCATGTGACCAAGCGGAGGAATGGTCTAGCGTTTACACGAGAAGAAGCGTGCTTTTAAGCAAGCTAATGGTGAAAAGCAACAATGTTGACTTTGAAATTCGATTCATTTTGTAAACTTTGCTCCCATGTTAATTAAAGGGACATAACTCCATGAATGTTGATGAAGAGAACGAGCTAACTTTATACACAAAACAGGAATGGAACTTTACATTGTTCATCAGTAGAAAGTTGTGAAATCCGTCACCCTATGGGAGGGGTGAAGGCAAAATTGGTCATCACTGAGTTTGTGTAACACAGGAAGTTGTTCATCAAAAACATCATAGGTCGAACTGTGCAGGGTCAACCGCAACAAACTCAAACCATTCATACTTTGCTGTATTTGAGTGACTTATATACCGACATTTTTATTTCTTATTTTCAGCACAGGTGTAGGAACAAATCATGAACCAAAATGTTATTTATTTTCTAATTTAACATTTGTTTTACAAATGTGACCATGGTCTTTCAAACATACAGTGACATTAAACATTGTTATGTTAAAAAAAAAGAAAAAAGAAAAAAGCTTTTGTGCACAAATCAGAAAATACATTGTACATTTTACCTACAGGCCAAACCGTGAGTGTCTGTGGCAAAGCCCGACCCAGGAAATTGCACTGAGCAAACCTGGCCAGGCTTTAAGCTTCCTGAAAGAGGAGAGCGAATGAGAGTCTTCACTGGACTGTACAGACAAAATTACATGTCTTGATCTCATGACCGACAATTTCATGAACCCAGATGCTGATTTTGACACAACTCAACATGTTAATCACTAGATACTGTTATCATTTCAAACAGACAGGGATGATTATCTACAGGTCGGTCTTGTGCAAATGTTCTCTGATTGAAACAGGGTCATACAATGGAAAATAAAAGGTGTACGGGCATGGTCTTGTCAGATAGAGCCAGTGAGTCTGCGCCGGCATGAAGTCAAACGAGGCATATCGGTAACAGGCAGATGAGCCCTCATCGTGTTTACATGGTGGTCGATTTCCCAATAGAGTGGATTGTCGCAGCAGTGCTTTTTGATGGCAGACCTTGTCCTTGCATCTCATGCTAAACTTGCAACTGTTTCCTCATCAATCGATGCTTTCTTGCATGATTTTTAAGATAAATGAAAGAAAAAAACGGGGAGGGGAGGGGGGGGGGGGGGGGAGAACAAGCTGTTTGTGAAAAAAATCGTAAATAAAATGATATCTAGTAAATAGAGAAATAAATTCACCCGCTCTCGCAAACTCAGAGTCAAACAAGTCATTATCAACAAAACCTTCTGAATGCTGATCATCTTCATACAACATTTCACTCAGATGACCAGTGCGGGAATTTAAGTCTCCTAAAAGACAAACATGATCATTATCTACCCCAAACTGCATGTACACTTCTTCTAATTCAGCATAAACATCTTTATTATGGTAAGGTGATCCTTCTGGGGGAATATATAAAGCACAGAAAAGGGTGTCACGGCCAAGTATTTTCTTATCTAACTTAAAAAATAGCGCATTCTCACACATTTCTACATCCAAAAATCTATACCATATTTTCATCTCTTCTTTTATCTTATGTGACAGTTTTTTTTCTTCAAAAATAGTTATATTATTAGCAAACACTTCCCGTAATAAAACTAATGCACCACCTGATTTTCTGCGAAATGTTCCTCTATTCTTATAGAATGCTATGTATCCTGGAATGTTAATCTCATCAACATCATCAAGTTTGCTCTCACTAAAACAAATAATGTCATATTTGGCAATAAATTTTACAAATTCAGGAAATTTTAGTTTGAAGTGATTCCACATACATTAAGCGCTAAGCAGGAGAGTATATCAGGATTATCCTCAATACTATATTCAGTACTGAAGGAATCTCCAATCTCACTATTAACATTGTATACATCTAATTCAACAGTAGATTTGTTAAGTACATTCTCAACATCTAACGAGTCAAAATGAACATCAACATCTGACATTACAACAACATTATCCATTTCATGCGCATTGCCAACATCCAAGGAGTCATGCAAAATATAAACATCAGAAACATTTGCATACACATCAACAACATCAACATCATCAGTATCACCACAGTCCTTCACCACTCTGTCTTCACCTCCCTCTTTACCACCATCATCACCCCAGTCATTCACTCTATCTTCATCACCACCGTCATTCACTCTATTTTCACCTCTCTCAACACCACCATCACCACCACAGTCATTCACTCTGTTTTCACCCCTCTCATCACCACCATCACCACCACAGTCATTCACTCTATCTTCACCTCTCTTATCACCACCACAGTCATTCACTCTATCTTCACCTCTCTCATCACCAGCATCATCACCACAGTCATTCACTCTGTCTTCACCTCTCTAATCACCACCACAGTCATTCACTCTGTCTTCACCTCTCTCATCACCACCACAGTCATTCACTCTGTCTGCACCTCTCTCATTACCACCATCACAACCACAGTCATTCACTCTGTCTTCACCTCTCTCATTGCCACCATCACCATCACAGTCATTCACTCTGTCTTCACCTCTCTCATTACCACCATCATCACCACAGTCATTCACTCTGTCTTCACCTCCCTCTTCACCACCATCATCACCACAGTCATTCCCTCTGTCTTCACCTCTCTCATCACCACCACAGTCATTCACTCTGTCTGCACCTCTCTCATTACCACCATCACCACCACAGTCATTCACTCTGTCTTCACCTCTCTCATCATCACCACAGTCATTCACTCTGTCTTCACCTCCCTCTTCACCACCATCATCACCACAGTCATTCCCTCTGTCTTCACCTCTCTCATCACCACCACAGTCATTCACTCTGTCTTCACCTCTCTCATTACCACCATCACCATCACAGTCATTCACTCTGTCTTCACCTCTCTCATTACCACCATCACCACCACAGTCATTCACTCTGTCTTCACCTCTCTCATCACCACCACAGTCATTCACTCTGTCTTCACCCCTCTCATTACTACCATCACCAACACAGTCATTCACTCTGTCTTCACCTCTCTCATCACCACCATCATCACCACAGTCATTCACTCTATCTTCACCTCTCTCATCACCACAATCACCACCACAGTCATTCACTCTGTCTTCACCTCTCTTATCACCATCACCACCACAGTCATTCACTCTGTCTTCACCTCTCTCATTATCACCACAGTCATTCACTCTGTCTTCACCTCTCTCATCACCACCATCACCACCACAGTCATTCACTCTGTCTTCACCTCTCTCATCACCACCATCACCACCACAGTCATTCACTCTGTCTTCACCTCTCTCATCACCACCACAGTCATTCCCTCTGTCTTCACCTCTC
>NC_090248.1:7885415-7897915 GCF_037325665.1 Littorina saxatilis
GATGTGCACGTGCTTTACTGTGATCTTCACGTCCTGTGTCAGACACTGAGGGGTCCTGGGGTCGGTTTCATGGACTCGCGGTAGATACAATGACAGTCGGACAACCGCTTCGTCACCCGACTGTGGTTGTCCGAACGCGGCGCTGGGGGAGGGCAGGACTATAATTGGGCAACTCCTCGTGCGACAAGAACCACAGTCGGTCGACTAAAATCTTTCTCGTGAAACCCGATTTTGTTTGATTACTGCTTTCTTTCTTTCTTTCTTTATTTGGTGTTTAACGTCGTTTTCAACCACGAAGGTTATATCGCGACGAGGGAAAGGGGGGAGATTGGATAGGGGAAAGGGGGGAGATGGGATAGAGCCACCTGCCAAGTGTTTCCTGTTCACAAAAGCACCAATCAAAAAACCGCCCCAGGGGCCTGCAACGCAGCACAATACACGACCTTACTGGGAGAATGCAAGTTTCCAGCACAAAGGACCAAACATTTCCTACACACTGCTTGACCAAAATCTGTACAAACATTGACCATATTCTATACAAGAACCACTTAACAAGGGTTAAAGGAGAAACAGAATCCGTTAGTCGCCTCATACGACATGCGGGGTGCAGAGAAATAAGGATGTGGAAAAGAAGACTTTTGGTAAGTGAAATAAAGGTGATGGATCCAGTCAGGTAGAAATAAGACAACAAGAAAAGAATTGGAAAACTGCAGGGAATAGTAGGGAGAGTTTTCTTGGAAGGAAATATAGGTGAAAGGACTGGTAAGGCAGAAATAAGACAAAAGAAGGGAAGAAACAGAACCGTTAGTCGCCTCTTACGACATGCTGGGTAGCATCGGGTAAATTCTTTCTAGTCCCAACCAATATGGGACTCCCCCTAACCCGCGGGGGGGTTGATTACTGCATTTCAATGCATTTCAATCGTAAAAGCCTGTCATTCAATAAACTAAGTCGGCTTCGCGTAGCTCACTTCGTGAAGCTTCCGGAACGAGAATTCGTCCCTTAATTGAACCTCTTTCAGCATAGCTTCGCGAAGTCCAAGGGAATGCACTCTGTTGTGATTTCTACGTCCATCTTGAATCAAAAAGCACTCTTCTGACAAAAAGAACAACTTCGTCGCAGAGCTACGGCGTAGCTTCGCACGTCAAAACTTGCGAAGCGAAGTAGTGTACAAAGTATTTTGCCGTAGCTGCGGGTTTTCGGTATAAAGATTTCGCGAAGTTTCGCCAAGTCAACTTCGTGCTCAATTAAGGGCTTTAACTGCATTTGACCGAATGCGTTGCTGGCCTGGCCCATGGAAGCTGACCCAGGACAGTTTATAATTCACAGAACGAGGAAATATAGTCTCCATTGGTTCTATGCGCAAAGTTTGGTGTCATGCATATTCATGGAAGGCGGGATCACCATGCTAAACTGTGGAAGGTCATGATTGGTGTAATGGCTTGTTGACTAAAGTGCAGCTTTAGCCTTTTAGTTGAACAATTCGTACATCATGAAAAAGCTGAACAGTTTTTGGGTTCAAGATTAGTATTCGATTTCTTAATTTTTTCTTACCCGCCTCCGGTTTGGTACTTTAACGATAATGTCTGTCTGTTGTTTGTGTTGTTTGTTTTGCTAATGTCCTTAAAAGGACACGATCCGGCCCGGTAGCTCAGTTGGTAGAGCACTGGACTTGTGATCGAAAGGTCGCAGGTTCGAATTCGGGCCGGGACGGACACGGGTCAACTTTATGTGCAGACCCAGAGACGGAAGCCATGTCCCACCCCCGTGTCATCACAATGGCACGTAAAAGACCTTGGTCATTCTGCCATAAGTGCAGGTGGCTGAATACACCTAAACACGCAAACACCTGGGTAGCGCGACTCCGTTGCTGCTAGCTTTCCACTGGGAGGAAAGCGATGGGACAATAAAGTAATGAAAATGAAAATGAAAATGAAAATCCATGTTCTGTTTGTGTATAGAGTTCGTTCAAAGTCATCATAATCGTCTTGCAGTTGAAAATTACTTTACTTTAACCAATATTGATGGAAAAGAAGAACAAGACAGGAAGAAGAACACAAAAATAAATTAAAAAAAACTTAAAAAAACACACACAGAAATAACGTTTTGCAGAATCGCAAATTTATAAATTTACGTAAGTTATTTAGACCAGAGCAATGAATTAAAACCGGTGCAACTTTAAACTAAACCCAAAAGTACGCATTGCAGCGGAAGAAAAATTCCCTCCTCGCAAATAACGCACAGAAAATGTATGAGTCTACAATGAAAGCATGCTATAAATAGTAAGTTCCCTGGCCTGGACTATTGTGGACACGCTACAATGAGAAGTGGACGGTTTCAAAGACCCGCGTTCACAGAGAAGCCGAAACCAGGAACGAAATGTCAAGTGCACAGGCACCCCGCTGGGAAGACGAGAATTGGCGAGAATGCGAGATCAGCCACGAGAGGTCTGTGTGTGTGGTATTGACAGGTGCAGCGCTGTTAAAGATACATTCCTTCCTCGGTCATAAGCCATCACAGATTGTTATTGACTGTATACTTGTTCTTATCGCTATGATGGGTTATTAGTTTGCTTGTATTTTCTAATGTCATGATTTGTATATTGTGTGTGTGTGTGTGTGTGTGTGTGTGTGTGTGTGTGTGTGTGTGTGTGTGTGTGTGTGTGTGTGTGTGTGTGTGTGTGTGTGTGTGTGTGTGTGTGTGTGTGTGTGTGTGTTTGTGAATAATTGTAAAGCGCTTGGAGCTGTGAATCGGGACTTGCGCTATAAAAAAAGGGATTCATTATTATGATTATCTATCTGTGTTGACTGTTGCATGAGATAGGATTTTTTTTCAATTCGAACCAGCTAAATTTAATCTTGCTGATTTCTGTGCAGATTGAACTTTATTTTAGCGCATGTAATTTGTTGTAGATGACACGTAGATGGTCTTCTTCTTCTCATGCGATCATGGGTTGAAACTCCCACGTATACTCATGTTTTGTTATTTAGTGCGAGTGGGTTTTTACACGTTCATATGGCCGTTTTTACACGAAGATCAATCTACACAATTAATTCAGTTGCTTTTGCTTTGCGTCCAAGTTAAAGGATGTGGTTATGTATACGGTGTACAAAGAGGTTACAGAAATGTTCAAAGTTTAACTCACATTGTAATGCAATCAAGTTGGCGTTTTAATGAAACAGATCCCTGTGATTGGTCAGTATGCCCCAACTCATTAAAAATTACCGGTCATTAAATATAGGTTACACGCTCCAAGTTCTGAATATCGTGCATATTTTCCCTAGGGTCGATTTTCAGGTATTACCGAGCGAGCCTCTGGCGAGGTAATACCTGTAAATCGACTCGAGGGAAAATATGCACGATATTTAGGACGAGGTGTGTAAGCTTTTTATCCCATTACTCCGACGTTTTCATTAAAAAACCGAACTTTTTGACACAAACTCTGCGAGTGCCTGTTTACTGCTCGTCAAACCTTCTGCCACCGAAAACCGTGTCATGATATTCATGTGAGGAACGAGTCCCCTTTTGTCTTTTTTGTTTCCAGGATTGTACTGTTGAATGCATTTGATACTGTGCAGTTACCGGCCGGTTTCAGTCGGTTACCCGAGCTGGCATTCGTCAAAACTGCGAAAGACAGCATTCTGATAATCTTAGCTTCACAGATAGCGACGGGATAGAATGATACCCGAAGGGAAGTAACTCATTTTTGACTTGAGCTCAGTATTCGAAAGACCGCGCGTGTGATTTTACAAGCGATGAAGATGATTGCTGAGTTTGTGCTTATTCGAGCCTTTGTGCTTCAGTGTTCACATTTGGATTACCTACTTTTTGGCCCGGCTTGAGAGATCGCTACAGGCAGCAGTGAAACTGAGTCGAGTTGAAAATAATATTCCTAAATACTTATACACGTTTACAACAGGTAAAATATCAACCCCATATGTCCATCTTTCCCTTGCACTCAAATATCCACCCTTCCTAAACACAATAATGTTACTTTTACTCATGTTTACCTTTAAATGAAGAGAGGACACTGCCCTGCATAAATTATTTAACTGAGTCTGTAGACCCACAACAGTCTCTGATAACAACAATAAATCATCAGCAAGCAAAAGAATAAACAATTCCAAATAATCATCAGTGAATGTGGCACCATATCTTCCATTCTCAATTATCTCAAGTGCTAACTCATTGATAAAGAGAGAAAATAAAACTGGGCTACAAACATCGCCCTGTTTAACACCAAATGTACAATTAATATAATCTGTAAACGTTGCTCCACATCTCACTTTTATTTTTACATTATCATACATACTCTTCACACACCTAAAGAGTTTCCCTTTTATACCAATTTTTAACAGAATTGGCCAGAGTAAAGCTCTGTTAATGGAATCAAACGCCTTTTCAAAATCAATAAAAGCAACATACAGCTTACGATTCAAAGAAAATTGTTTCTGTACAAAGGCCAAAAATGTAAACATGTGATCAATAGTGGAATAATTCTTCTTAAAACCAGCTTGATATTCCCCCGTACTGTTATTACATTCAATCCATTCTTGCAACCTGTTGTTAATCACAGTACTATAGACCTTGCTACTAACATTACACAGCGAAATTCCACGATAATTATTTGGATCACTCACATCGCCTTTCTTAAACAAAGGGATAACAATTGACTCTGTCCAACTTTCAGGAAATACACCTTTGGAAAACAAAACAAGTCGCGTAAGGCGAAATTACTACATTTAGTCAAGCTGTGGAACTCACAGAATGAAACTGAACGTAGTCCGCCGCTAGTGCAAAAGGCAGTGAAAGTGACGAGCCTATTTGGCGCGGTAGCGATTGCGCTGTGCTTTACTGTACCTCTCTTCGTTTTAACTTTCTGAGCGTGTTTTTAATCCAAACATATCATATCTATATGTTTTTGGAATAAAGAACCGACAAGGAATAAGATGAAATAGTTTTTAAAACGATTTCGGAAATTTAATTTTGATCATAATTTTTATATTTTTAATTTTCAGAGCTTGTTTTTAATCCAAATATAACATATGTATATGTTTTTGGAATCAGAAAATGACGAAGAATAAGATGAAATTGTTTTTGGATCGTTTAATAAAAAAATAATTGTAATTACAAGTTTCCGATTTTTAATGACCAAACTCACTAATTAGTTTTTAAGCCACCAAGCTGAAATGCAATACCAAACCCCGGCCTTTGTCGAAGATTGCTTTGCCAAAATTTCAATCTATTTAATTGAAAAATGAGGGTGTGACAGTGCCGCCTCAACTTTTACAAAAAGCCGGATATGACGTTATCAAAGGTATTTATCGAAAAAAAGAAAAAATCGTCCGGGGATATCATTCCCAGGAACTCTCTTGTCAAATTTCATAAAGATCGGCCCAGTAGTTTAGTCTGAATCGCTCTACACACACACACAGACACACACACACACACACACACACACACACACACACACACACACACACACACACACACACACACACACACACACACACACACACACATTCACCACGACCCTCGTCTCGATTCCCCCCTCTATGTTAAAACATTTAGTCAAAACTTGACTAAATGTAAAAATGAACAAGTGTACCAAAAAGTCAATCCCTGGAGAATAAACATTTGTCAACAGTTCTCCTATTATTCCATCAGGCCCAGCAGACTTTTGAGGTTTTAACTTTCTCATTGCAATCAAAACTTCTTCTTTTGTAATAGGACGATTCAAAATACCTTCATCGTCTTCATATTCAATTTCTTCAGCCTCAATTACATCGTTTTCCAATAATACTTTGAAATGCTGAAACCAGGTATCAACTGGTATGTTGTTCTTTATTTGTTTTCGTTTTGAGGATAATTTATGCATTATATTCCAAAATTCTTGTTGATCATTTACAGATTCAATACGTTTTTGTAATGTCAAATCATTATACAATCTTTTCTTTCTTTTTAACATGTTTTTATATTCCCGTCTGGCTAAACAATAAACATTGCGAGCGTGAATGTCTTCAGGTTGATTACATCTGCTTAACAATCTCCATACATTTTTTCGGGTTACTCTGCACTCTTGATCGAACCAATCATCCGATTGATTATTTGACTTCAAATAAATTCTTTTCTTCATGCAGTCAGCACTTTCCTTAACACAAGTGTTAAATAGTTCCAAAGCTCCATTCATATCAGATTCAATCAAATTTTGGGCAGACTCTAACCTTGCACACATATCATCTGCACACATCAAATTCACAGACAGACAGACAGACAGACAGACAGAGAGAAAGAGAACAAATGTAAGGCGAAAATACAACATTTAGTCAAGCTCAGTCGAACTCACAGAATGAAACTGAACGCATTGAGGGTGTGACAGTGCCGCCTCAACTTTTACAAAATGCCGGATATGACGTCATCAAAGACATTTATTGAAAAAATGAAAACAATATCTGGGGATATCATACCCAGGTAACTCCGCCTGGATGCGCCCTAAAGGTCTTTCAGCCGGTCCCAAGCCCGGATAAAGGAGGAGGGTTGGGCGTGGGGTTAGCAACTCCACCCCGCCAAAAAAACCAACTTGCTACAGAAACCGCAACAAATTGTTGCGGCCCTATGCTCCACAGGGAGTCTACAGGAATAAGTCAAGTAAGTCAGTCATACCCAGGAACTCTCCTGAAAAATGTCATAAAGATCGGTCCAGTAGTTTACTCTGAATCGCTCTACACACACACAGACACACAGAGACAGACACACACACGCACACACACACACACACAGACACACACACACACACATACACCACGACCCTCGTCTCGATTCCCCCCTCTATGTTAAAACATTTAGTCAAAATGTAAAAAGAGAGAGAGAGAGAGAGAGAGAGAGAGAGAGAGAGAGAGAGAGAGAGAGAGAAAGACAGACAGACAGACAGACAGACAGAGACAAAGAGAGACAGACAGAGATAGAGAGAGAGACAGAGAGACAGACAGACAGACAGACAGACAGAGAGAGAGACAGAGAGAGAGAGAGAGAGAGAGAGAGAGAGAGAGAGAGAGAGAGAGAGAGAGAGAGAGAGAGAGAGAGAGAGAGAGAGAGAGACAATGACAATGACAATGACAATGACAACGATAACGATATTTAACGAGGGTAGTAGATTAAGCAGTGGTCTGCTTTTTTACATCCAGCCCTCGCCCTAAAGAGGTACTAACTACAAAAATGAAATAAAAATATAAGATAAAAAATAGAAAATAGAAAACTAAAATTCTACATTTTAACAGATAACTAAAGTGAAAACACATTATACATATGTACACAAAATGCATTGCATTGAGGTAAATTGCGAGTTGATTGATGTGAATTAAGTGGTATAGTGCAGCTTGCACTTTCTCAACATCATGCTCTAATCCATACATTACATTTTAAAGAAAATCAATCAAACAAGCAAGACATTGCTAAGATCATCACACATCTAAATACATGTAGTGGTTGGTTTGTTAGTCCCTTTATTCGAAAAGAGAGAGAGAGAGAGAGAGAGAGAGAGAGAGAGAGAGAGAGAGAGAGAGAGAGAGAGAGAGAGAGAGAGAGAGAGAGAACTTTAGAACTCAGAACTTTATTACATAAGGATAAAGGTTTTAGGCTTAGCCTAATCTTCCAACCTGTCCTTGTAACATATACAGAGAATAATTGTAAACAAAAGCAAATACTGCGCACATACCTCATCAAAGTATTAAACTAATAAAACATCAGAATAATGGTCGAGTATAAACATAAAAAAATATTGGACTCACAAAGTCATATAAAACAAAAACCAGACACAAACAAACGTAAATGTTTTTTAAAATTTCTTAAAAAAGTACAGCAATGTATTGCCGAACAGGGCCATATACAGGCAGCTAAAGTTTCAAGAAGAAGGGGGAGGGGGACGAGGGATTACACATTCAGAGTAACTACATATACAATATTTAAAAAACAAACAAACACTTAAGAGCATTGCATACAGAGAGAGAGAGAGAGAGAGAGAGAGAGAGAGAGAGAGAGAGAGAGAGAGAGAGAGAGAGAGAGACTGACTGACTATTAGGGTTTAACGTCCTCCTAGACCAACTGGTCTATATTGGGACAGGTATTGGTAATACGTTGAATATATGGTGTGATACTTTGATTCGAACAAGCCCGCTGTGGCTGTCTTCTTCGACACACCAGCATTGGGTTTGTCTCGTCAAAGTATCGAAATACGATCATGATAATCGGAGACGAGAGATGATGCATGCGTGTCTTCGTGTTTTCCAAGCCCTGAGACTTTCGCTGTGAACGTGGGATCTTTTTCGTGCGCATGTGTGCACACGGGGGTGTTCGGATACCGAAGAGAGTCTGCACAAAGTTGACTCCGAGAAATAAATCTCTCGCCGAACGTGGGGATCGAACCCACGCTGATAGCGACCAACTGGCTACAAAGCCAGCGCGCTACCAACTGAGCTACGTCCCCGCCCGGAGAGAGAGAGAGAGAGAGAGAGAGAGAGAGAGAGAGAGAGAGAGAGAGAGAGAGAAGAGAGAGAGAGAGAGAGAGAGAAAGAGAGACAGAGCGAGAGGGAGACAGAGAGAGAGAGAGAGAGAGAGAGAGAGAGAGAGAGAGAGAGAGAGAGAGAGAGAGAGAGAGAGAGAGAGAGAGAGAGAGAGAGAGAGAGAGAGAGAGAGAGAGAGAGAGAGAGAGAGAGAGAGAGAGAGAGAGAGAGAGAGAGAGAGAGAGAGAGAGAGAGAGAGAGAGAGAGAGAGAGAGAGAGAGAGAGAGAGAGAGAGAGAGAGAGAGAGGGACGCTAACATTTTCACTTATTTTTACTACGGATAATAACAATTTCCATCGAACGGAAGCAGAATAGATAACACGTCAGGCAGCTTGAATCATGTTCGATAAAGTGAGAAACGATTGAAATATTTATGAAAATGATATTGCCTGCTGTTTCTCGTTACACATTTGTCTCGATGTTTTTATGCATACATTCCTTCTAATGTAAGCGATTATGTGCGCAATTACAGAATTCAGTTCAGTGTTTTGACGTGGAATAAATACAGTGTCCACCATCTCAGTTCTGCCTAGGTTTTGACTTGGAATAAGAGCATACTTCTACTTGAAAACTTATCAAACAATAACAACATGAGGAATTTTTTCTGTTCTGGGGAATTTCGCAATTTGTCGTTGGTGCGCTAACGGGAATATTCAGAAAGAAAAAACAAGTCGCGTAAGGCGAAATTACTACATTTAGTTAAGCTGTCGAACTCACGGGATGAAATTGAACGCACTGTATTTTTTCACCAAGACAGTACAGCTTCGTCAATCCCCGCGTGAAGGAAATCGCTCTCCTCCCACGTGCAAAACGTAGTGATATTGACACGCCAGATTAGCGCGGTTGCGTATTGTGCTAAGCAGGAAAGCGCGCTTTTCTGTATTCTTGTTAACTTTCTGAGCTTGTTTTGAATCCAACCTATCATATCTATATGTTTTTGGAATCAGGAAATGATAAAGACTAAGATGAAATCATTTTTTGATCGATTTCTTACATTTTAATCGTAAGATTGATTAATCTATTTTCGTTAATTGTGATCACATTTTAAGAGTAAACATGACATATGTATATATTTTTAGATTCAGAATGTGATGAAGAATACGATGAAATCAATTTTAAATTTGTTTGCGAAAAATCGATTTTAATGACAACTTTAATGAGCAAACTCATTAATTAATTTTTAAGCCTTCAAGCTGAAATGCAATACCAAAGTCCGGGCTTCGTCGAAGATTACTTGACCAAAATTTCAACCAATTTGGTTGAAAAATGAGAGCGTGACAAAGACATTTATCAAAAAAATGAAAAAACTGTCTGGAGATACCATACTCAGGATCTCTCATGTCAAGTTCCAGTAATTTTCTCTGAATCGCTCTACACACACACACACACACACACACACACACACACACACACACACATACACCACACCCTCGTCTCGTCTCTACGTTAAAACATTTAGTCAAAACTTGACTAAATGTATAAAGAAGAAAAACCCGCTTACGACAGAATGGGTGCAACTGCAAGTGAAATGACGCATTTGTATACAACTCTCCTGTGTTCACTTTCAAGGGAATAACTATCGTTCTGATATCATTTTAAAGTGAAGCTAAAGAAACCTGGTATCGGCACTGCTGTGCATCTCCTATGATCTCAATGGTATCAAGGCACGGGTCATAGAGATCAATTTAGATCTAGATCTATTTCCGGTTGTGTATTCACACGCCAACGTTCGTTCGTCAAGATGGACGGCGATTTTGATTTGATAAGCGACTTTTTCTTAGAAGACTTCAATGAAGAGGACGAAAATTTAATGGCCGCTGCGCCCAAAAAAAGGAGATTCGAGAAAGTGACTGATGACGATGTGAACGCTCTCATCACCGATACAGAAAACGCCAACACCAAAAGAAAAACTGAACATGTGATACGGCTGATTTCAGATTTCATTCTTCAAACCGAAGAGTTTGCAAAACAGATGAGATCAGCTGATATAGCGAAAATTGAGGATCCAAAACTTGTTGCAAACATTCTTGTCAAGTTTCTCACAACGGTGAAACGCGAAGATGGAGATGAATATGAACCAGGTACGATTCGAGGATTTCTGTCCGCCGTCGATCGGCACATGGCAGCGAACGGAAAAGGCAAGATTTTTTCCAGCAATGATACGCTGTTTGAAAACGTTCGAGCAGTTGCAAAAAGCAAACAAAAAAAGCTGAAATCAGCAGGGAAAGGAAACTTACCTCAAAGAGCGTGTGCACTAACGGACGAAGAGGTGGAAACACTGTGGGACTCTGGTCAGTTGGGAGTGTCCACACCAAGAGCCATAATCAACACCCTGTGGTGGTTGAACTGCCTCCACTTTGGAATGCGGGCAAGAACCGAACATCGCCAGATGTGCTGGTCCGACGTAACTGTTCAGATGGACAGCAGTGGCCACCGCTTCTTGGAATTCAACGAGCGAACCACGAAAACAAGAACAGGGGTCTCCAGGCAGGATGTCAGGGCAAAACCGCGAGCGTATGAAGATGTTGAAAACCCTGAGCGGTGCCCTGTGAAGATCTTCGAGAAATATGCCTCTCTTCGCCCTGCAGAAACATGCGGCTCCAACTATCCGTTCTACCTCACATGCGTCCATGATCCGAAACCAGGCAAACAATGGTTTCGTGCAATGCCGATGGGAGTGAACACAATCGGCAGTTTGATGAAAGAAATGGCGGCCGCGTCCGAGATATCTTCCACCACAAGTAAACGAATCTCGGGTACCTCGGCGAGGAAGACGCTGCTACAGAAGCTCAATGATTCTGGAGTTCCCCCAACCCATATAATGGAGAAATCAGGACATAAAAACATTCAGTCTGTACTCAGTTACGCGAAAATGTCCGACAACCAGCAACTGCAAGTTTCCCGAATTCTGTCAACCACGCGCACTTGCACAGTCTCAAAGTTGGGAGCTATGACGTCAACTACTGATGACGCAGATTCCAGTGCCTCGGCCTCAGGCGGAAACACACTCCGCCAGCCAGCAGTGACCTTTGATGCGCCCATTCATGGAGGAGTTTTCAATTTCAATTTCACAATGCCGCAATGAGTTTCTTCTTCGTCTTCAGTTGCAGAGCACCAAATTCCATTCAGTTACATTAAGTTGTGTACGTGTGTGTGGTTGTTTTTTTCTTCTTTTTTTTACTCCTAAGTTGATGAGGCCCAATGACAAGAATCCAAGATAAACTGGAACGAATTTATATTTCAAGCAAAGAAAGTGTTCGTGTTCTTGTTTGTTTCATTGCAATAAATTTGCGTTAATCAACTATGCGTGTTCTCTCTCTCTCTCTCTCTCTCTCTAAAAGGTTGAAATGACGTCAAGTGTAGCTAAAGATACGTCACTTCCTGGTTACACAATGGCTGTCGCACAAGTTCTTGATCAAGCAAACTGAACGCGAAAGTGGCTTCTACCGTGATTTCCAGGTTTGCATTGTGTCGGCTCTAATTTTTTCTTTCAAAATCAAAATAAAAGAATCGAAACTTTATTCACGAATACCATTTTGTAAGCCACTAAAACCAAAGACACGCCACACTATTTTCCTTCCACCATTGCTCGATGGAAAAGAGTTCGTGTTGTTTTTGTTTTAATTTTTGTCTTTGTCGTTGATCATTGTATACACAAATTACACAAACGTCATCTTGTGAGGGACCAAACAATATTGAAACTTTCGGATGATTTTTTTGTGTGGTATCAACCTCGACCTACGGTCTCGGTTGATACCACAAAAAAATCATCCTCGAGTTTCAATATTTTTCGGTCCCTCACTCGATGACGTTGTGTAATCTCTATATCCCGTGTACCAGTGATCCGTGTGAAGGTAATCGCGGGGATAACATGTGTGTGTGGGAGGGTGTTTGTATCTGGATTCTGATTTTTTTTCTCTCAATGTAATGCATTTTTTTAAA
>NC_090248.1:7902915-7917915 GCF_037325665.1 Littorina saxatilis
CTAGATTTGATTTTGATTATTATGTGCTGGAAAAAAAATTCCAGACGACAGTTATAAACTTCTGTCACCATGTGAAATTTGGTGACGCTCCGTTGGTTTAGTTCCGACGAAGCGAAGTTTCGCGCGACGCTCAAAGTTTCACTTTAAAGTTTGTCGACCTAGAGTATGCATCACTTTTGTCATCCCTCTGTAGTTCTTCCAAAACCAAACCATGGTTATTGGACTACCTTTAATCTGTCTTTAACCTGTACTTTCGCCTGCTTGTCTATCTGTCACGTCTCTCACTCACGAACAGTGATGGTCTCAATTTTTGGGTTGCAGTATTGTAGAACGGTCACCACCCTATGTAACTTTCAGCCATGTGTCGGTATTCTTTAAATCCCCCTCTGTCTGTCTTTCTGTCTGTCTGTCTGTCTTTCTGTCTGTCTGTCTGTCTCTGTCTCGCTCTCTCTGTCTATCTCTGTGTCTCTGTCTGTCTGTCTGTCTGAATGTCTGTATGTCTGTCTATCTTTCTCTCTCTCGCTCTCTCTCTGTCTGTCTGTCTGTTTCTCGCTCTCTCTGTCTCTCTGTATGTCTATGTCTCTCTGTCTGTCTCTGTCTGTCTGTCTGTCTGTCTCTGTCTCTGTCTCTGTCTCTCTCTCTCTCTCTCTCTCTCTCTCTCCACACACACATCTGCCAAAAAAAAGTCTTCTGTTTTCTAGCTTACATCATCTCTTCTTTTTTCTGTCATTTACCCCCTAAGTCTCCCAGCTTCTTCTCTCGCGCTCTATGCTTGACGCAGTGGGTGCCATTTCGTCTCAAAAGACTTTTCTGGACTGGGTAATCACTCATATATATATGCTGAGACGAATACATTTTCTTTCTGTCGATTGGAAGCCGCAGTTGTGGAAAGGAGTTGACATGTTGCGTGCGACTCTACATCGGTACCGTGGGAGTTGTAAGGTACATTAGATGAAAAGGGAATCAGGAAGAGTTATCTTTCACCTTCAAGCACTCCCAGAGATCCTCAGCTACTCCTTACCCCCCATTCCCGCGCGCGCACGCGCACACACACACACACACACGCACGCACGCACGCACGCACATACACACACATATACATACAAACACACACACACATTCACACACACACTCACACACACACACACAAACACACACGCACGCACGCACAACGCGCACACACACACACACACACGGGCGCGCGCACGCACACAGACACACATAAACACACAGACGCAGACACTCACACACACGCAAACACACACGCAAACACACACACACACACACACACACACACACACACACACACACACACACATATATATATATATATATATATATATATATATATATATATATATGTATAGGTTACAACACGAGTGGTTTTTTATATGGCTTGTATTTCAGTCAAGACCCAGCGGATGAATATCATCGGGAGACACGAGCCTTTGGCGAGTGGCTCTCGATTGATATTCCCGCTGGGTCTTGACTGAAATACAAGCCATATAAAAAACCACGAGTGTTGTAATCTGTATATCCCATTCTACCATCAAACACAAAGTGTAGACTACTAGCGGCACTGTTGCGATCTGTGGAGTGTGAAACAGTGTTTTCAGCGAGACTTGGCCTTCTTGCAACCTTAAACTAAGTGACCGTCGCTGAAAAAATAAAACGAATGAGTGCATCTATAAGTACGCGGTAACACTACTTTCAGACCGTTTAAAAGCTTTAAGTAAAGGTTCATAAGTTGCAAGAAAGTAATAAAGTCGTATAGAAATCCATTTAGTTGAAGCGCACAATTCTTTTGCGTTTCAGGTCGGCGGAACGGGGAAACCGGTTTGGCCCCCATTTGGCTTACTCGACTCGATTCAGAATCGATTCCACGTTGTTTTTTTCGAACGCATTATTATACAATTAGTCTTATTGACAGAGAAGCAAATTTTAGGGAACACATATGTAGATTTAACCATTTGCTCCCTATTTGAAATGTATCTACATGTTTTGCGAATGTGTTTGCATGAACCTAAACTGGTATGGGTGCGAGGAAAACAGGACCCAAGTCTGTCACCGCCGCTTGATTGCATTTTGAAAGAATATGACTGGATTACGGAAAAATACACACATGTTAAGTTCTTAGATACCTTCATCGCCAATGTGGACTTACTGCAGAGCCAGGCAAAAGAGTAGACTTGCTCGCAAAACACGTGAAACAGCTGATGATAGCGAAGCCCAACCGTGCCAGGTAAGGACGGTCTGACAGATTCTCAAAAGTCGTTTGCTAACGAAGCAAGGGGAGGGTACTCGTGTTTTTGTTTTGGTTCGCTAGCATCTGGTTATCTTGTAAGTTGAATGTTCGTTTTTTCCCACCTGCATTGCTTTCATAATGAAAGAAACGTTTGCTTATTGCATCTCATACATCAGATCAGTTCTGAGATTCATTTTTGCGTGCAACTGATATGGTTTTCTGAGCCGTGCAATACGATTTTGGAACTTCATACAAATGTGTCACATTGTTCGGCGCGAGGTCAAAGGTCGGGAGCAAAGTAGTTCTTCGCCCAAATCGGAATCTGCACTATCATATATTTGTTTGAGTCCATGATGTATTTATTGAGCTATAAAAATACAACATATATACCCATACTGAAGTAACAGAGACAAAGAAGGGAGGTCATGGGATATATATATATATATATATATATAATAACACTGTCAACGATTTATTTATTACTCGGTGTAGCCACGTTTTTAAACACATGAACAATATGCTATATATTTCAATAACTGATCGTGATTTTCTGCGGTTCATGCAGGAAATGAAAGCTTCCTTTTCTTCTTCTTGGTATGTGCCTGTCTGCCTGTAAGCACGACATTTTTACGTAAACATTTTTTGTGTAGCCACAGATGCTGTTTTCAAGCGGTGTTTTTTTCTTGGCCCAAATATGTGTGTCTCTATAACCTTACCTTTCTGTTTTAGTACTTTGCTCGATCTGTATTACAGGACGCGACACCTGGTAATTGTTATTGATCCAAACGGTTGATTTACTGGTTGGTCAAAACTAGGTTAGGCCAAAAAAAAAAAAGGTCTGTTTACGGTAACATAGGCCAAAAAAATAGGGTCGGTAGGTCGGGATTTTTTTTTTTTTTATTTTTTTTCCAAAAAAACATATTCTTACGTTATTTTGCAAAAAACCCAGATTTTTTTTTTTCCCCCCCAAATGCCAAAAAAAAGTCTAGGGTCGCGCAAAAAAAATAGGGTCGGTCGGGCTACCGTAAAGAGACTATTTTTTTTTGGCCTTATCAGTCGACAACTCATATTGACCTTTAAGAAAAAAGCAAGGCACAAGAAAGACTGCTGATAAGTACTTCATTCACTTTATTCTACACTTTGAAAATAAATCAACTTTAATAATAATAATTGTCAGTAAGTACTGGTGTCACATGACTGATGTGAACCAGTTGATTGGCTAATGGCGATGCGCTAAAACTGTTAGCGCACTCTTGGAGTGCGCTAACTTTTCCACAGAGCGTATTCTTCCGCCCTTTGCCTAAGCGAGACTGTGCTCTCATCCTCAGAATTAGTTAATGACATGTAGCTTATATTCTCCACAATACCAAATGACCATAAATTCCCTGCTTCTCAATTAAAGCAGAAGTGGTTTTTTTTCTGACAGATTGCATGTGCCTGTGCCACAGTGCCACTGATCTAAAAATAGAAGCCGTTGTGTTTCATCTCATTTTCGCCGACTTGCATAGATTCTTCTCATATGCCGTGTTAGTGGCAGGTAACTTATCATCCACATTACCAAATGATGAGTTAGTATACAATTCCCAGCGGCTAACAGAAAACACAAGTGTTATTCCGATAACGTACACAGCATTTGGAAGACTGACTCGATCGACTCTGTCATACGTAGCAGACTACACTGAAATACGACTGCATCAGTTCAGTAAATGAATGGTTTCCGAAATATCATTTCAAGGCAAGAACAATCGTAATCGAAAACGTGTAGGGTTCAGAACGTTCTTACCATATATAAGACTTATTACCAGCCTGCCTCATTCGTGCAGACTCAGTGCAGACTGCAGTGGTTCGATTGCCCTAGCCTAGCAGACGACATAAACACCGCTCAGCAAATTAACATGTTGGGCAAATGTGAACGAAAAAACGATGGGGATATAATACGTGTAGGGTTCAGAGCATTCTTACCGTTCATATTTAGTATCAGACTCCCCGATGAGTGAAGATACAACACGAGAAATATGCCACATTTATTTTGAAAATGTGCTAACCGTCGAGTCCTTCGCGGGGGTAGTCAATTCAAGGGGAGTCACTCCGCACAGTCAATCCGTCGAAGCTCGACTGGAGGTTTCGAATCGCAAATAACGAAGAGCACAGTCCTTTCTCCGAGTTCAAATGAGGTCTCTCTGAAAGATCATCACTGTTTAGCTTAACGCTACACTGGAATTTACCAACAGAAATTAAAATGCGTGTGACGAAAGCACGACACACTTGAGACACCCCACACAAAAGTAGATCTTACTGTACACGACCTGACCACACAGTTATGCCTATTCAAATGCGCGTAGCAAAATGTGCGTTTGGAATCTTCTTTTTTCTATGGCGGTACAGACAATATCGTTATTGAAACAATCCCAGTGCACTAGGGGATTTATAGAGCAAATCTCGAAAATAATTATTGAACTCAGCGCTATGCGCTTCGTTCAATAATGAATGTTCTCGATTTGCTCTATAAATCCCTTAGTGCACTGGGATGTCTCAATAACTTAAATAATAATAATTGTCAGTAAGTACTGGTGTCACATGACTGATGTGAACCAGTTGATTGGCTAATGGCAATGCGCTGAAACTGTTAGCGCACTCTTGGAGTGCGCTAACTTTTCCACAGAGCGTATTCTTCCGCCCTTTGCCTAAGCGAGACTGTACTCTCATCCTCAGAATTAATTAATGACATGTAGCTTATATTTTCCACAATACCAAAATACCATACATTTCCTGCTTCTCAATTAAAGCAGAAGTGTTTTTTGACAGATTGCATGTGCCTGTGCCACAGTTGCCACTGATCTAAAAATAGAACCCGCTGTGTCTAATTTTTCAGTTTCGACTTGCGAAGAATCTTCTCATAATTATGCCGTAGCTTATCATCCACATTACCAAATGATGAGTTGGTATACAATTCCCAGCAGCTAACAGAAAACACAAGTGTTATTCCGATAACGTTGATCAGCATTTGGAATATATACGTAGCAGACTAGATTACACTGAAATACGACTGCATCAGTTCAGTAAATGAATGGTTTCCGAGTTATTATTTCAAGGCAAGAACAATCAGAATTGAAAACGTGTAGGGTTTAGAACGTCCGTACCATATATAAGACTTATTACCAGCCTGCCTCATGCGTGCAGACTCAGTGCAACGTGACGAGCAATTTTTGTTTTTGGAATGCCGCAGTGGTTCGATTGCCCTAGCCTAGCAGACGACATAAACCCCGCTCAGCAAACTAACATGTTGGGCAAATGTGAACGAAAAAACAATGGGGATATAATACGTGTAGGGTTCAGAGCATTCTTACCGTTCATATTTAGTACCAGACTCCCCGATGAGTGAAGATACCGCACGAGAAACATGCCACATTTATTTTGAAAATGTGCTAACCGTCGGCCTTGGGGGTTAGCCAATTCAAGTCACTCTGCACAGTCAATCCGTCGAAACTCGACTTGAGGTTTCGAATCGCAAATAACTAAGAACACAGTCCTTTCTCCGAGTTCAAATAAGGTCTCTCTGAAAGATCATCACTGTTTAGCTTAACGCTACACTGGAATTTACCAACATAAATTAAAACAAGAGTTTGCGTGTGATGAAAGCACGACACACTTGAGACAGCCCACACAAAAGTAGATCTTCCACGACATGACCACACAGTTATGCCTATTCAAATACGCGTAGCAAAATGTGCGTGTTGTATCTTCTTTTTTCTCTGGCGGTACCGACAATATCGTTATTGAAACAATCCCAGTGCACTAAGGGATTTATAGAGCAAATCTCGAAAATAATTATTGAACTCAGCGCTATGCGCTTCGTTCAATAATGAATGTTCTCGATTTCTCGAGTATGTGCAGAAATGGAATGAAAAAGACATTAGGCCAGGTTGGTGTAATATTCTGTGAAAAAGAAAGTTTTCAACTGTTGTTTAAAAGAGCTGAGAGAGGTGCAGTGTCTGACAAAGAAGGGAAGAGAGTTCCAGAGTGGTGGTGCAGCACAACAGAAGCTTCTTGCTCCGTGCTGCTTCCTGTTGAAGCGCTCAACTTTCAGTAGCCTCCCATTACTACAAAATCATATGATAATGTTTTTTTAGTAATAAAATTGCAGAATAACCAATCTGTCAAACGTGTTACGTGCCTCTTCAGGTTACAGGTAGTGTGTCTATCCAGGTTACAGGTAGTGTGTCTGTCCAGATTACAGGTAGAGTGTCTATCCAGTGTGTGTTTCTATCCAGGTTATAGGTAGTGTGTCTATCCAGGTTACAGGAAGTGTGTCTGTCCAGGTTACAGGTAGAGTGTCTCTTCAAGTTACAGGTAGTGTGTGTATCTAGGTTACATGTAGTGTGTCTCTTCAAGTTACAGGTAGTGTGTCTATCTAGGTTACAGATAGTGTGTCTGTCCAGATTACAGGTAGAGTGTCTATCCAGTGTGTGTTTCTATCCAGGTTATAGGTAGTGTGTCTATCCAGGTCACAGGTAGTGTGTTTATCCAGGTTACAGGTAGAGTGTCTATCCATGTTGCAGGTAGCGTGTCTATCCAGGTCACAGGTAGTGTGTCTATCCAGGTTGCAGGTAGTGTGTCTATCCAGGTTGCAGGTAGTGTGGCTGTCTGGGCTGTGGTGCACGAACGGACAGTTGGTGCCATCCAAACGGGAGGGAACAAATCGTGGGGTCTAATTCGTTGAAATCACAACACATCTCAATGTCAACCAATCCAGCATCGCGGCTGGCTCCCACCCGGTCGGTAACTTTCTCGTGCACCTTGGCCCTGGTAACAACTTATGCTGGGCAACTGCCGGGACCAGGTAGTACTTGACCGTTGCAGCAGCGGGTTGTCGTGTAGTCGTACGCATTAATTCCACAGCAGTGATAATCCTTTCCCCCAGACACAATTTTTCCTCCGCAGCAAGAGAGAGTGTTGAGCTTGTAGGTCTGGTTTTCGCAACAGCTGTACTTTCGTCCACCCTCTAGGACCTGGCCATTACAACAGTTGTGTGTCCTTGGTTTGTAGGTCTGGTTTCCGCAACAGTCGTTCTTCTCTCCGCCTGATAGGACCTGGCCGTTACAACAGTAGTTGTTTGTCCTGGTTTTGTAAGTCTGGTTTCCACAGCAGCTGTACTTCTCTCCGCCTGATAGGACCTGGCCGTTACAACAGTTGTTTGTCCTGGCTTTGTAAGTCTGGTTTCCACAGCAGCTGTACGTCTCTCCGCCTGATAGGACCTGGCCGTTACAACAGTTGTTTGTCCTGGCTTTGTAAGTCTGGTTTCCACAGCAGCTGTACGTCTCTCCGCCTGATAGAACCTGGCCGTTACAGCAGTTCTGCTTCTTGTAACTGTACACTTGAGTTCCACCACAGCAACGATACTTTGACTTCATGAACAGGACCTTCCCCCCACAGCAAGTCTCTTTACCTTCCTGGTAGATGTCTGTTCCACAGCACCTAGGTTTCCTACTTTCAATAGCCTGCACTTTTCCGTTGCAACAGAGTTGCGCCATTTTGGTATACACTTGAACTCCGCAGCAACTGCATGTCGCCTTGTTGTAGGGTTGGTTTCCGCAGCAACTGTGTGATGTTCTGTTGTACACGTCTGTTCCGCAGCAACTTTGGGTTTTGTAGTCATAGGAGCTGTTTCCACAGCAACGATAATAAGACGATGCGCCAGGTTGCACCACATTGCCTTGACAACACGTGTGAGCATACCTGTTGTAGGTTTCATGTCCACAGCAGGAGTAGTCCAACCCACCTGGAAGAACCTGGCCAGAGCTGCAACAGGTCTGGGTATTGTAGTTGAACGACTGAGTTCCACAGCATCGGTGATCCGTTCCACCTGAGCGAAATTATCCCGCACAACAAGCGTGTGTCAATCTGTTGTAAGGCTGAATTCCACAGCAACTATCGTTCGTTCCCCTTTCTTGTAGCGTGTTACCACAACATATGTGTGTCATGTAGTTGTAGGCTTCCATTCCACAGCAGTTATGGTTCGTTCCGCCCGACTGGAGTTTGCCTCTGCAACATGTGTGCGTTGATCTATTGTAGACCTGAGTGTCGCAGCAGCCTTGTGTGCGGTAACTGAAGGCGTCAGTCATGCAGCACAGGTGGTTAGTTCCGCCTGGTTGGACTTTGTCGCTGCAACAGGTTTGTGTCAAACGGATGTAGGTTTGGTTGCCACAGCAACTAGTGTAGTCTGCTTTGTCGTGAGGTACGCCTTCACAACAGACTTGCGTTCTGTCGTTGTAGATCTCCGCTCCACAGCAGCCATGTTCCCTACCTCCTGGCAGGATGTTACCATCACAACACGTTTGTGTCGCGGAGTTGTATGTTTTATTTCCACAGCACCTGTAGAATGTTCCGCCTGTTAGGATTTCACCGTCACAACACGTGTGCGTTGCCGAGTGGTATGCTTCGGTTCCACAGCAGTTGTTGCCAGTTCCTTTGTCTTGAGGTGAACCATCGCAGCAAAGTTGGGTCCTGGTTTCGTAGACTCCAGTACCGCAGCAGCGATGATACCCCCCACCAGACTTGATTTCTCCCCCACAACAGGTGTGAGTCGTTGTATTGTAAGCCCGAGTCCCGCAGCATCCGTTGTTTGTTCCCCTCGCTTGAAGCGTGCCGTAGCAACATACGTGTGACCTGGAATCGAAGACTTCGGTTCCACAACATAGACGATTTGTTCCCCCTGGTTCGAGTTTGCCTCTGCAGCAATTGTGTGTGGTAATATTGTAGGCTTGCTCCCCGCAACAACTTTGTGTCTCTGACTGGTAGGCCTCCGTTCCACAGCATCTGTAGTAGGCTCCACCTGATCTAATGGTGCCTCCACAACAGCTGTGTGTAAAATGATTGTAGGCCTGCTTCCCGCAACAGCTGCTGTGTCGTGTTGCTTTCTCTTGAGGTGTCCCTGCACAACAAACGTGTGTGTTTGGATCGTACACTTGGTGTTTACAGCAGCGATGGTTCGATCCGCCCGGTAGGAGTTTTTCTCTGCAGCAGGTGTGTGTGTGGGAGTCGTAGGTCTCATTCAAACAACACGAGTCATGCGTTCCCTTTTGTCGAGGTATACTCCCGCAGCAAAATTGTGTCACGAAGTGGTATACCCCAGTCCCGCAGCAGCGATGATAAATCCCGCCCGGCTTGACCATTCCGTTGCAGCACGTGTGCGACATGGAATTGTAGGTTTGGAACTCACAACAACTGTCGTTTGCGCCTTTGGCTTGAAGCGTGCCATGACAACACAGGTGAGTGTATTCATGATACACTTGACTTCCACAGCAGCGTTGATATAGTCCGCCTGCTTTGATATCTCCGGCACAGCAGGTGTTTGTAAAGTGATTGTAGGTCTGCCGTCCACAGCAGCTGCTGTAGGATGTCCTTTCCTGAATTGTGTTTGAACAACATTCCTGCGTGTTGTAGTTATACAGCTGGTGCCCACAGCAGTCCTGGTTGGCTCTGCGTGTCAGGATCGTGTTTCTACAGCAGACGTGTGCTGCTCTGTTGTAGGCCTGGGTTCCGCAACAGGAATCGTTTGCTCCCCTTGCATGGAGTACGCCGTAGCAGCAGAAATGTGTCCAGAAATTGTACGTCTCAGTTGAACAGCAGCTGGTATCCCTCTGCACTCCGGAAGGCCCGGGACAGCCCGCGAAAAAAGTGCTGTGCCGATTCCGTAACGCCTGATATGGCCCGCAGAACACTGCATTGGATTGTGGGATAGACCAAAGCGAAAGTAGGTCAACACGACCTAGTGTTCTGCGGGCCATATCGGGCGTTACGGAATCGGCACAGCACTTTTTTCGCGGGCTGTCCCGGGCCTTCCGGAGTGCAGAGTGGATCTTGCCCCCGCAACAAGTGTGTGTCGTTGTGTTGTACACTGCAGTTCCGCAACAAGCACGGTTTGATCCGCCAGCCTGGACCTTTCCTCTGCAGCACCTCTGAGTCCGCTGGTTGTAGGGTTCGTTTCCACAACAGCGGTTGTATCCTGTCTTCTTGGTTTTGGGAAGAACGCCATCGCAACACGTGTATGTCTTGTGATTGTAGAGCTCAGTTCCACAGCATCTATTGTCCGGTCTACGTGACTTGATGGTGCCTCCGCAGCATGTCTGTGTGTTGTAGTTGTAGGTTTTATTTCCACAGCAAAGGTTTTGTGTTCCTTTTTCGCGTAGAGTTCCATTGCAACATAAATTCTTCACGTAATGGAAGACCTCCGTTCCGCAGCAACTGTAGTACTGTCCGCCATGCTTCGCTTTGTCTTCACAACACGTGTCGGTCAAGGGGCTGTATGTTTTGTTTCCACAGCATCTGTCATAGGCTCCCCTGGGCTGAAGCGTACCGTTGCAACAAATGTGTGTCTCGGAATCAAAGACTTCAGCTCCACAGCAACCATGATACCAAGTTCCACCTGGTTTGATTTGGCCTCCACAGCAGATGTGTGACGCCTGGTTGTAAGTTTGATTTCCGCAACAGCCTTTAAACCCGCTTGCTTTAAGAGCACCTCCACAGCAGAAGTGTGTTCTGTTGTCGTAGGGTTGGACGCCACAGCAGGCACGGTGGGCCGGGTCAACTTGGGTCAAGTCATCGTCAATGAGGCTGGAGTTGACAGCTTGTGAACCACAGTGTGAACCTTAAGACAGACACATGGTAACATTGTGCAGTATTGAGCACCAGTCTCATTATATTAGATTTCATTTTCATTACTTTATTGTCCCATCGCTGGGAAATTCGGGTCGCTTCCTCCCAGTGGAGAGCTAGCAGCAACAGAGTCGCGCTACCCAGGTGTCTGCGTGTTTAGGTGTATTTAGCCACCTGCATTTATGGCAGAATGACCAAGGTCTTTACGCGCCACAGTGGTGACACGGGGGTGGGACATGGCTTCCGTCTCTGGATCTGCACATAAAGTTGACCCGTGTCCGTCCCGGCCCGAATTCGAACCTGCGACCTTCCGATGACAAGTCCAGATTCACTGGCCACATACATAAATGGTAACATTGTGAAATACTGAGCACCAGTCTGATTGTATTAGATACACTTGCCAAGAAAAGTGTAGGATGTTTTTAGGGGTATAGGCCAAATGTTTAACAGCAGTGTTTCAGCCTCAAATGTTTATGCACACAAATATATTCTTTTCTTCTGTTCAAAAAGAAACAGAAGAAACTTAGGCGTACAATTATTTGTTATGCATATACAGTTACACACGTGTCACATTGAGTTCGGTGTTGTGGTGTTACGGAAATTTGCATGATTTAAATGGGAAACCGTTACAGCTGCCATTCTCATGTTCTGTTCACTGTTAGTATTATGGAGCTTACAGTAGAATATCTTTGTCGTCATCAAGTTCGTGACATTTGAAGAGATTACTCCATGTAATGTACGTGTAACAGCAACACTAGTTTAAAATAGTACTAACGATAACTACTACTACTACAACAAAAACAACAACAACAACACCAACAACTACTACTACTACAACTTCTACCACTACTATTACTACTACTACTACTACTACTACTACTACTACTACTACTACTACTACTACTACTACTACTACTATACTACCTTGCGCAAGTTGGATGGAAATGATTTGACACAGTAGAGCTGCCAGCAAAAACATGTTTCCGCCCGACATTCTTCTGAAATGAAAAGTGAGAAGATTGTTCTATACATGGCACATTCGCCGCTGAAAAACAGAAAAGCGCTAAATATACACTCTTCTACAAACAAAACACGACGAGAAAGAAAGACTCCTTAGATTAAGATTTTTTAAAAAAAAGCAAATACAAAACTGATCTGCTTGAATTACAAAAAAGTGGCATTTGAATTTATTGTAAAATGGTTGGAATCATTAGGCCAAAAAAAATAGGTCTGTTTACGGTAACCCGACCTACCCTAGTTTTTAGGCCCGACCCTAATCTTTTTTTTGGATCGTCTGAAAAAAAAACCCGCATCCAAAATAGAGCTGTTTGCGCTCAAACAGCAGACGACAGAAGGGAGGTAAGCTCAAAGTACTGTTTATAGTTATGTTGGGCAAAAACAGGGATTGATGAGAAGAAATGAACTGTGAAACATCATAGAGAGGGGAGAGAAAAAAAAGGAAAAAAATGGGGGGAAAAAAAAGCCGACCTACCGACCCTATTTTTTCACCCGTAAACAGACCTATTTTTTTTTTGGCCTTAAGGTCTGTCAATGTGTGCAAAACAGTTGGTGCCAGCATGATCACTTACTATTGCATTTTACACACACACAAATGTATTACGATGGTAGCATAAGTTAGAATCCCATTTAATAAGTAGAGAAGTATATACTAGGTTATTTTCAGGCATCACGCTAGTCTAAACTTTGCTAGCAAAATAAACAAGTCACTCAAGATAATATGCAAACATTTAGTAAAACTATCAGCCTAAAACATGACCGAGACTTATTATACGCTCGTAATCTGAGCTGGCCGGAACACTTGGAGCGACACAGCGCTGACTAAGTGGTCTTCATGATGAAGCCAACTGAACCTAATTTGCATTAAGCAGATTTTCTTTATTTTTGAGCACATTTTTAATTAAAATACATCATGTGTAAATATTTGTTTGATTCAGGAAATAATCAAGAAACAGCAACAGGAAAAACAGCTGCTGATATACAACACCAAAGGTTGTCACCTTAAATGTATTTGCAAGTTTGACGAGAACCACTTAAAAAAAATACAAACTGTATTCACACACACACACACACACACACACACACACACACACACACACACACACACACACACACACACACATACACACATATACCCACACACACACACAAACACACACATACACAAACACACACACACACACACACACACACACACACACACACACACACACACACACACACACACACATTAAAAACAAGTCGCGTAAGGCGAAAATACAATATTAAGTCAAGTAGCTGTCGAACTCACAGAATGAAACTGAACGCAATGCAACGCAGCAAGACCGTATACTCGTGGTCCACCGCTCACAGCATTGGCAGTGAAATTGACAAGAAGAGCGGGGTAGTGGTTACGCTATGCTGCATAGCACGCTTTTCTGTACCTCTGTTCGTTTTAACTTTCTGAGCGTGTTTTTAATCAAAACATATCATATCTATATATTTTTGGAATCAGGAACCGACAAGGAATAAGATAAAAGTGTTTTTAAATTGATTTCGAAAAAAAAATTTGATAATAATTTTTATATATTTAATTTTCAGAGCTTGTTTTTAATCCGAATATAACATATTTATATGTTTTTGGAATCAGCAAATGATGGAAAATAAGATAAACGTAAATTTGGATCGTTTTATAAATTTTTATTTTTTTTTACAATTTTCAGATTTTTAATGACCAAAGTCATTAATTAATTTTTAAGCCACCAAGCTGAAATGCAATACCGAACCCCGGGCTTCGTCGAAGAGTACTTGACCAAAATTTCAACCAATTTGGTTGAAAAATGAGGGCGTGACAGTGCCGCCTCAACTTTCACGAAAAGCCGGATATGACGTCATCAAAGACATTTATCAAAAAAATGAAAAAAACGTTCGGGGATTTCATACCCAGGAACTCTCATGTCAAATTTCATAAAGATCGGTCCAGTAGTTTAGTCTGAATCGCTCTACACACACACACAGACACACAGACACACACACAGACACACGCACATACACCACGACCCTCGTTTCGATTCCCCCTCGATGTTAAAATATTTAGTCAAAACTTGACTAAATATAAAAAGCGCAAATGACACTTTTGGCAACGTTTACCAAATAAGTACTCTGGGTGATTATAGTGAGTAAATAATTTCAACCCATCTTTCTTAGTATATCTAAGCCTAGCTTAGTAATCCCTCTGCTTTCACGCTACTGTTCATCCACTGCAAATCTCTAACTCATCTTTGCTCTCCTGACCTCATGGATTAATGCAACATGGAAATGACGCAACAATTCAATTTAAACAGTCGATCAGAGGGTCATTTTATTTGACTTTGCGCCGTTTAAATGTTTATAACGTAATCAAAAAACAAGAATGGTAGGTAATTAGAACGTTTAATATAAACAAAACAAAACGTTACATTTACGTTTTGTAACTGTAACGTTTTGTTTTGTCAATAATAAACGTTCCAATTAATTACCATAATTGTAGATAATTAACAAGCACTAAAGCAAAGTTAATTTGTGACCAAAAACAAACTTTTAAGCTTTCCAAAGTACATAACTACATTGAGAAACACTCATACAAAACCGATCTGTGGCTAAAACTAATATTGCAGTGACCCCTTAAATCATTCTCCCAAAACATGAAGACAGAATGGGGGCCCGGTAGCTCAGTTGGTAAAGCACTGGACTTGTGATCCTAATGTCGCATGTTCAACTTTATGTGCAGACCCTGAGACGCAAGCCATGTCCCACCCCCGTGTCACCACAGTGGCACGTAAAAGACCTCGGTCATTCTGCCATAAGTGCAGATGGCTGATACCAGCTAAACACGCATACACTTGTGTATCTCAGCAAAAGCCGTGAGGGCGTAAAACCCGAATTATCATATAACCCATATCTCATTAAGAGGCGACATATTAAGCATATAACACATGAAGCATTCTCTCTTTCTTTTTTGTTTTGTTCGAATACAGAAACACAGGCACACTCACCAGGTGGGAGGATGAACTTCCACACGGCCAAGCAGAATGTTGAACAGAACCTCAGACTCAAAGTCCTCA
>NC_090248.1:7927915-7932470 GCF_037325665.1 Littorina saxatilis
CGACGCATTACTTCTTCTTCTTCTTCTTCTTCTTCTTCTTCTTCTTCTTCTTCTTCTTCTTCTTCTTCTTCTTCTTCTTCTTCTTCTTCGTTCATGGGCTGAAACTCCCACGTTCACTCATATTTTTGCACGAGTGGGTTTTTACGTGTATGACCGTTTTTACCCCACCTGGTACGCATTACAATCTGGTCTTGTAATGCGTAGCAGTGTCATAGTTACGTTAAGTAATGTAGTCCGCTGGCCCAGACATCATTAACTCTCCGGCCTCGAGGAATTCTTATAATCTGATGGTAACAGACAATATTGTAGTCTAGTGTCCTTGGAAGTGTATCCACAACGAATACCTGTAATTTGAGGATGAAGGTAAGTATTGAAGTCCAAGTAACCTCTTTTACGAGTTAACATTCTGACAATTACACAAAGAATACCCGTCATCTGGCCAGTAACTTTAATCTGATGATTACAGATGGTAAGTAGTCCAGTGCTTCTGACAGCGTTAACATTCTGGCCTCTAATCTTCTAACAGACAGTTACTGTAGTCAAAGTAGTCAGAACTGTGGTCAGAGTATCCCGTTAACCTTACAAGCATTATTTTTCTGATGACTGCTGCTCGAGGGTGCCTTGGGTGTGATGGCGGCAATAGTACTGAAGTCTAGTGCCACATAAACTGTTAACATTCTGACATCGCGTACACATGAATAACGTACCGCAATCTGATGGAAACGTACAGCAGAGTACTGTAGTTCAAGTACCCACTTAAAAGCGTTAACAGTCTGATAACGGATGTTGGAGAGGGCCTTGCATCTGATGGTGACAGACACTGAAGCCTAGCGCCCCAGAAAAACCTTAACATTTTGACATCGACGCTCATAAATAATATCCGTAATCTGATGAAAACGTACTGTACATCAGTGTAGTCTAAGTACCCCCTTAAAAGCGTGAACATTTCGATGGTGACTGATCGAGTTTGCTTTGCATCTGATGGTAACAATAGCACTGAAGTCTAGTGCCCCAGAAACCGTTGACATTCTGACCTTGTGAACACAAACAATACCCGTAATCTAATGAAACAGTACATCACTGTAGTTCAAATACCCTCTTATAATAGCGTTAACACTCTGATGGTGGCTGCTCTTGAGTGCCTTGGGTTTGATGATTACAAAAGCACTGAAATCTAGCGCCCCAGTAAACGTTAACATTCTGACATCGTGTACACAAATAATACCTGTAATCTGATGAAAAACTACAGCACTGTAGTTCAAGTACCCCATTACAAACGTTAACACTCTGATGGTGGCTGCTCTAGAGTGCCTTGAGTCTGATGATAATAATAGCACTGAAATCTAGCGCCCCAGAAAACGTTAACATTCTGACATCGTGTACACGAATAATACCTGTAATCTGGAAGTATGGGAGAGTTAAGTAGTGTAAGTACCCCTTTGAACAACATTCGGATGACGTCTGCTCGAGATTGCTTTGCATCTAATGGTAACAGTAGCAAGTCTTGTCAGCGCCCAAGAAAACTTTAACATTCTGACATCGAAGTACTCAAACAATACCTGCAATCGGATGGTAAGATGCAGCACTGCACTCCAATTTCCTCAGCGATTTCGTTAAAATTCTGATGGCGGCTACCGGCGAGTACTTTTAATCTGATATAGTGACGGTATTAGTTCAGCATGAGGTCCCAGCCTTCACTGATCCACAGGGATTTTCGTCTTTACCGCGGCGGCTTTTTGCTAGACGAAGTGGGCGTTGATATAATCCTCTGCTGCTGTAACAGCGGCAACACTTTGGTTGCGCGTGCTGTTATTTTGATGACTTACGACTTTGGGCCAACTCTACAAGTTTGAAGACACAAAATGTGCAAGAAAAGAAAAGGTTAGAAAGAAGGGTTTAATGAAGGATGATGGAAACCTGCAACAGCGAAGTTTAATGTCTGTTCATGGGTTCACTTCAGCCACCGTCTGTTTTTCTCCTGCCGGTATACTTCTCCTTGTGCGTTTAACATCTGATATAGCGTCTCCGCATCTCCTTCTATTTTTTGCACCCCCCCCCCCCCCCACAATCGCCGCTCCTTTCTCGTTTTATTTCAAGCACACACAATCTATCTCTCTCTCTCTCTCTCTCTCTCTCTCTCTCTCTCTGTTCTCTCTCTCTCTCTCTCTGTTTCTATCTCTCTCTCTCTCTTTCTATCTCTCTCTCTCTTTCTCTCTTTCTATATCTCTCTCTCTCTCTCTCTCTCTCTCTCTCTCTCTATCCCTCTCTCTCTCTGTCTCTTTCTCTCTCTCTGCTTCTCTCTCTCTCTGTCTGTTCTGTTGTCTCTCTCTCTCTTTTTCTCTCTCTCTCTCCCTCTCTCTCTCTCTGTCTCTCTCATTTTCTCTCTCTCTTATCTCTCTCGCTCTGTCTGTCTGTCTGTCTGTCTGTCTGTCTGTTCTCTCTCTCTCTCTCTGTCTGTCTGTCTGTCCGTCTGTCTCTCTCTCTCTTTCTTTCTCTCGCTCTCTCTCTCTCTCTCTCTCTCTCTCTCTCTCTCTCTCTCTCTCTCTCTCATTACATGGTTGAGATCGGCGCGCCCCTTTCAGAAAGCTCCACCATGCCTGCTGCAATATTTCTTTCCTGTTCCTCCCCCAACCCCACCCCTCTACTGCACCTAGTTTTTTCCTTCCGAGCGTCACCCCCTTCCCCCCCCCCGCCCCCCCCCGCCCCCCCCCCCCCCCATCTGAACAGTTTAGTGTCGCCGCGACACTGAAAGCCAGGGCCTAAATACACTAAACAGTTTTGCTCCACATGAAGCCACAGTTTCTTGGGACCATCTTAAATCTGAAGCTACGTATACTCGATATGAATTGTCCAGCTGTATAATTGTGGTGGCTGCATGGTGCTTTGGTCTGTTTGGTTTCTTCAGCAATCGTACAGAAATAGTATCGAATCAGAAACAAACCCAAAAAGGTATGTCATAGGAACGTTCATTGTGACAAAACAAAACGTTACGGTCACCAGAATAAAACAAAACAAAACGTTACGGTCACCAGAATAAAACAAAACAAAACATTACGGTCACCAGAATAAAACAAAACAAAACGTTACGGTCACCAGAATAAAACAAAACAAAACGTTACGGTCACCAGAATAAAACAAAACAAAACGTTACGGTCACCAGAATAAAACAAAACAAAACGTTACGGTCACCAGAATAAAACAAAACAAAACGTTACGGTCACCAGAATAAAACAAAACAAAACGTTACGGTCACCAGAATAAAACAAAACAAAACGTTACGGTCACCAGAATAAAACAAAACAAAACATTACGGTCACCAGAATAAAACAAAACAAAACGTTACGGTCACCAGAATAAAACAAAACAAAACATTACGGTCACCAGAATAAAACAAAACAAAACATTACGGTCACCAGAATAAAACAAAACAAAACGTTACGGTCACCAGAATAACACAACACAAAACGTTACGGTCACCAGAATAACACAACACAAAACGTTACGGTCACAAGAATAAAACAAAACAAAACGTTACGGTCACCAGAATAACACAACACAAAACGTTACGGTCACCAGAATAAAACAAAACAAAACGTTACGGTCACCAGAATAAAACAAAACAAAACGTTACGGTCACCAGAATAAAACAAAACAAAACGTTACGGTCACCAGAATAAAACAAAACAAAACGTTACGGTCACCAGAATAAAACAAAACAAAACGTTACGGTCACCAGAATAAAACAAATCAAAACGTTACGGTCACCAGAATAAAACAAAACAAAACGTTACGGTCACCGGAATAAAACAAAACAAAACGTTACGGTCACCAGAATAAAACAAATCAAAACGTTACGGTCACCAGAATAAAACAAAACAAAACGTTACGGTCACCAGAATAAAACAAAACAAAACGTTACGGTCACCAGAATAAAACAAAACAAAACGTTACGGTCACCAGAATAAAACAAAACAAAACATTACGGTCACCAGAATAAAACAAAACAAAACGTTACGGTCACCAGAATAAAACAAAACAAAACATTACGGTCACCAGAATAAAACAAAACAAAACGTTACGGTCACCAGAATAAAACAAAACAAAACATTACGGTCACCAGAATAAAACAAAACAAAACGTTACGGTCACCAGAATAAAACAAAACAAAACGTTACGGTCACCAGAATAAAACAAAACAAAACGTTACGGTCACCAGAATAAAACAAAACAAAACATTACGGTCACCAGAATAAAACAAAACAAAACATTACGGTCACCAGAATAAAACAAAACAAAACCTTACGGTCACCAGAATAAAACCGACAACAACGAGAAAGGTACGTCATAGGAACGTTCAATTGTGACAAAACAAAACGGTTACGGTTGTGTCGATTTTGGGGGATGGGGGTTGTGGGGGGGAGGGGGGGTGGGGAGGGGGTGTATTTTTGTGTTTATACAATCATGTTTCAAATTGCATGCGTCTCACCACTTGTTGCGCACAACATCATTATGTTCAACGACTTTATCGAGTGCAGTAAGACACGTCTTTCAGACT
>NC_090248.1:7937670-7962670 GCF_037325665.1 Littorina saxatilis
TTACAAAAAGAGGCAAAAATGTATACTATGTTTTTGTTTCATGTCTGTATCATTATCTATCTGGAGCATTACTGAACAAGTCACGAGAATACATTCTATTTGCCATTTAATATACGTTATAATCATTTAAAGGACTGAAATTGCATGTCACAAACGGTACACAGCTCTGGAGAATAACCCATATGCGGTAGTTGGGATGGTTGACCAACCTCACATCGTTCGTTCTATTTGGCACCTCTGGCGGTGTCGTTGCTTATGGGGCCTCCCCCATCTTTTGCTTGCAGGGTTTTAATCCCTGCCCGAAGCAGGGCAAGATGCCCCCTTTTTATGTTGGCACTCAGAGAGTCCAAATCCTCCGGCTCGACACATTTGAGGGCCGCCAACGAATCGAACCCCTCTTTGACGAGGACGATGATCACCGCTGAAGGAAGGTTTGACTCCTTTCACCATTGTTCTATTTCGGACATGATCACAAATAATGTTCACTTGCTGACGCGCGCACTTCAATGCTGCTGCTGCTGCTGCTGCTGCTGCTTTGCCGCTAATGCAAGAGCGTGTATCCTCTGGCACTCACTTGCCAGAACGTTTGGCGCCAAAACCTCCACTACAACACCCTCCCCCTCCCTCCTTACTTCTAGGTCCCGCCCACATCCGCTATCTCCATTCCTTCCCCCTTCTTCTCCATCCTTGTCCAGTCCTAAATACCATCGCCTCACCTTCAGTTTAAAAACAATTTATCGTTCCTCTAAACTGACACATTGAAAAAAAAAAGCAAACCTTTGTACATGCTTGGAAACGCCTTCTTGTCTTGAATGGCTTCAAACCACCCGAAGCTAAAACATGGACCACTTGAAATGAAGTTGAGGGGGGAATAAAGTGGAGATGTCGAGGAGAAGGAGATGGGAATGTTGGCATGTACACACAGATGTTCGATTTAAAGGCCCATTCCGCCTCATGAAAACATTTCGCGTCACTGTTTCAAATCTGACCATGCTTTTTGCATGGGATAAGACCATCTCGATCTCCACTTGTTCACATACCATAAAACAACACCCTGTCCCTGACTGCTTGATATGGTGGATTAGATTTGGTTGAATGACTTAATTTTTAAATTTAATTCTTAAAGAATAGCTCTGCGCACACAGAGCAGGCAGGCTGTTAATTGTCGGTGTGTTTAACCAATTTCTCATGCACATGCCAGGCCAGATTTAAGACGGTGATGCAAAATGTTTTCACGTGGCGGAGTGGGCCTTTATCAATCAATCAATGAGTCTTATCAATCAATGAGTCTTATATCGCGCATATTCCGTGGGTACAGTTCTAGGCGCTCTGCAGTGATGCCGTGTGAGATGAAATTTTATACGGCCAGTAGATTGCAGCCATTTCGGCGCATATTTACCTTTCACGGCCTATTATTCCAAGTCACACGGGTATAGGTAGACAATTATTAACTGTGCCTAAGCAATTTTGCCAGGAAAGACCCTTTTGTCAATCGTGGGATCTTTAACGTGCACACCCAATGTAGTGTACACGGGGGGAGGTTCGGACACCGAAGAGAGTCTGCACACAAAGTTGACTCTGTGAAATAAATTTCCGCCGAACCTGGGATCGAACTCACGCTGACAGCGGCCAACTGAATACAAATCCAGCGCGCTACCAACTGAGCTATATCCCCGCCCCAAAATACATTACAATCTCCATCCACGGACTCAGTATGGGTCCAGTACTTGCTGATCCTTTCTCTGCTTGATGCTGCACGAAGTCTTTACCAGACATTTTCCGTAACCTACTGGTGCTGGATTCGCCCCCGACGGCTCGACTGAAACGATTTTTGCGAACACAGCCTTTTTTTGGAAGTGACCAGTCGAACGTGCCGGTTTGGACAGCCAACTGGTTTGACCACTTGTCCCGAAATCGTAGGAGTTCGGGGTGGACGACTTTGGGAGACCTGAAATATTTGTTTGAAGACCCACAATAGTCTGAGGCAGACTTAAAATAGAATCGGGTACATCTCAAGGCTGGGACCTATTGAGGTGGGCCAAACCGGGCCGGAGATGTCTCTTTTTTTAAGAACTATCTCATTGGTTATTTTTAGAATATCGTTCAACTTTAAAGGAGATAAGAAAGTCGACATTGCTGTCGCTAGTCGGTTGTCGCCTTTCGGTCATATTGGATTCATGGGAAGCAAGTATAGTGTCCAAGCTGTGTCTCCCTCTGTTTCACCTCCAGTGCCGTGCTGTGAGACTATTGTCGTATTTCTATGTCGCTCATACCTCGACGCCTGTGTTTGACAAGTGGGTGGTACAGTCCCACTCAGACAGAAGTCATTGCCCGAGAATTGTTTCTGTAAAGATTATGTTATAAAATACATGTTGTTGTTTTTCCTGCATGAACTTCAACTTGTAGCGTGTCAAAATTAGGAATACAAAAACTTTGCTTCTGCGCATAGCAAATTGTTGATTTGGTTTTGAAGTAATTAACTCGTACGCCTTGTTATGGTGAGTGTTTATTTGTGCGCGTGCTTGCAAGCATGTCTTTGAATATACATTGCACAGATGAGGGAGGGGTAGCGGTGTACTATTTAAGACAATCATTAGTATCAGAAATACTTTGAATGGGTGTTGGGGGGATGTGTGACAAACTATTCACAAAAAGCTATCCATTGAGCCGCCAGCCACACTCTGTGAACACCAAACAAGCCGAGCATGACTCCATCAACCCCTCCATACTTCCCTCACCTTTTCAACCTTGCCCGCTCGCTGGATTTGACAAGTGTCTTGCCACCGAAACCGTTTAAGTGACGAGAGCAGTGACAAGCATCTCCTCAACCCAACGCCGTGTCATCGCGCGATGAATGAAGTCTGCAAACCACAGGCCAGCCCGTAGTCACAAGTTCTTGACGGCTACTGATAGGCCTGTCAATGACGGCGTTCGCAAACCAGGCAATGAGCGGGTATAAATGTGTGACCCCTGGACTACACGACTCAGAGAGCACAACGGTGCCGTATTGATCAACCATGCTACATGTGTCGGCTTAAATGACAACATTGTTTTTGTCACAAGTTCTTGACGGCTACTGATAGGCGTGTCAATGAAATTGTCCGCAAACCAGGCAATGAGCGGGTATATATTTGGGACGCCTGGACCACGCAAACGGCGACTCCCGATAGTCACACACCTTAATATGCCATTTCCGATAAGCAGGTCAATGAACGTGTCCCCACCCAAACCAGCCAATCAGCAGATATAAATATGCGACGCTTGGACTACACGACCCCGAGGGAAGAGGCTGTTATTCCCATTTGACGCGTTGTGTATAAGCAACTGACGACCCTTGGTAGTCACCCGTATGTTCTTGACGGCTAGTGAAAGCCACATGCATGTCAATGAAAGCGCCCGAAAAATAAGCAGTAAGCGGATATTAATTTGCGATTCTTGGACAACGCAAATCTGTAAGCGTATTATCAAAGCATGCCACTGCCGACACGGAGGTTGTTGAATCTGAATTTTGTCTGCGCGACGCCGAGACAAGAGTAGATACACGATAAAAGTGGGTTGACGGTTTGACCATGCAACTCAGACAGCAGAACGATACTACGAGTGTCTAAGACCATATCAACAACACTCCCATCCCTCTACCCTACATACCCACCCCCCCCCCCCCCCACCCCCAATGCAAAACAAGTCGCGTAAGGCGAAAATACAACATTTAGTCAAGCTGTCGAACTCACAGAATGAAACTGAACGCACTGCAATTTTTCAGCAAGACCGTATACTCGTAGCATCGTCAGTCCACCGCTTGTGGCAAAGGCAGTGAAATTGACAAGAAGAGCGGGGTACATGTAGTAGTTGCGCTGAGAAGGATAGCACGCTTTTCTGTACCTCTCTTCGTTTTAACTTTTTGAGCGTGTTTTTAATCCAAACATATCATATCTATATGTTGTTGGAATCAGGAACCGACAAGAAATAAGATAAAAGTGTTTGTGTAAGTGCATGTGCTAACAAACTGAATTACAGCTGGTTACTGTCCATCAGAGCTGTACTGAACGCGCACTCATCCGCTCGTTCCATTCTTATCAGTCACTCCAACAAATTAAATGTCCACACCAGCTGTTTGCAGTTAAGTCCACGTAAAGTGAAATGTTATTGAATTAAATGAAAGCTTTTTATGATTTAACTTTTGTGAAAAATCATAGCAATTTCAAAATCAATTTTCCAAAACATATTTACCTTTTTTAAATTGATTTCGAAAATTTAATTTTGATCATAATTTTTATATTTTTAATTTTCAGAGCCTGTTTTTAATCCAAATATATCATATTTATATGTTTTTGGAATTACAAAATGATGAAGAATAAGATGAACGTAAATTTGGATCGTTTTATAAATTGTTTTTTTATTTTACAATTTTCCGATTTTTAATGACCAAAGTCATTAATTAATTTTTAAGCCACCAAGCTTAAAAGCAATACCGAAGTCCGGCCTTCGTCGAAGATTGCTTTGCCAAAATTTCAATCAATTTGATTGAAAAATGAGGGTGTGACAGTGCCGCCTTAACTTTTACAAAAAGCCGGATATGACATCATGAAAGACATTTATGGAAAAAAATGAAAAGACTTTCTGGGGATATCATTCCCAGGAACTCTCATGTAAAATTTCATAAAGATCGGTCCAGTAGTTTAGTCTGAATCGCTCTACACACACACACGCACAGACAGACACACATTCACCACGACCCTCGTCTCGATTCCCCCTCTATGTTAAAACATTTAGTCAAAACTTGACTAAATGTAAAAAGAGAGAGAAGACAAATACAACCAAAAAAACAATCTTTTCATACTTTAGTCTGACCTTTTCAACACGTGCGCAAACGATAATGGTAGAGGCGGTTATTAATGAGCGACCTGACGACCAATGACATTTAAACACGTGACTTGGATAACAGACAGACGAAGCCGTGTTTGTGTACGATCAAGAAAAGAATCACGTTCCCAACAGCTATCGATACTTTCATTCAACTTTTTCGCAAGCCATACAGAAAATAAAAATAGCCTTGCCCCCCTTTCGACCTTAGATTTCCTGATGACAGACTTGTTTGGGAAGTAAAGCTAGTTGTTACAGTATGGAGTGGCTTGCAATGTTAACTCACAGATCTTGAAGTGGGCGTGTCTCAATCATCTTGAGTCCCTCACCCCCCTTACGCCCCCCCCCCCCTTTCCTGTTCAAAAGCACAATCCTTCCCCTTCAGCTCACTATCTCAGATCCTTACATCGGATAAGACAATTCCTCCACCTTGACACACACACACAATCAACATCCGGGTAGTTCATTTGTGACCCTCCACCACGAAATGAGTCGCAGGTCACCTCCCGCGTTTCTGCGCTAGGCTTAATAATATAAGTCCGGGGGGTGTCTGGTAACAGTGTGAGGGTCACCTTAGTCACAGCCTTATAACTCAAACAGTTTTCGCTCTTTTCTAAAACGGTGTTTACCACTGGATAGAGCATAACAAACTCTTTAGAAAAATTTTAAAATATGGAAATCATGCAAAGGCGACATGCGACTCAATCCGTGGAGGAGGGTCACATTTGGTAGAGCACTAGACTTGTCATCCTAAGGCCACTGGTTCGAATCCAGGCGGGAACGGACACGGGTCAACTTTATGTGCAGACTCAGAGACGCTATCCATATCCCACTCCCGTGTTACCACTGTGGCACGTAAAAGACGTACCTCGGTCATTCTGCCATAAGTGGAGGTGGTTGATTACATCATAAAACGCACACACTTGGGTAACGCGACTCTTGTTGCTGCTAGCTTTCCCCTGGGAGGAAGCGACCCGCATTTTTTCAGCATTGGGATAATAGAGTAAATGGAATGACATTAATTAAATGTAAAAAACAAATGGAGAAAAAATTGAAAAAAATCATGACTGCTTTCTTTGCAGAGGGGGGACTTTTCGATGAATTAATTTCGCAGATAACCATTGATGTCAGAAACGAGATTAACCGTTCAGACAAGTTTTACTCTGGCTAGAAAACAGACATGTTGGTTGATTGATTTTTGGTATGTGTCTTGGGTGAGGGATGGTCCTAACCCACGTAAAAGCCTGGCTAGATCTGCGATGGCGAGCCGAGTAGTTTACACGGGACGGCGAATAGTTTACTCGCGAAGGAGCGTTTCGTTAAAGGTTGGCCGACCCTGAACTGACATTACCCAATATTGACGGACTGTGTGATGATATCTTCTGCTATGGTCTGTTGAGACAGTGATATCAAGATCGAGACCGGAAGTCGAGATTTTGAAATCACTGTCGAAACAGACCAATAGCAGAAGATATCATCACACAGTCAGTCAATGTTAGATATATTGCTAATTCTCTGGACATTTTGTATTTACTGTAAAGAAATTACAAAAGTATTTGTCTCAGTTTTGGCTGTTCCATATCCCTCCCTCTGATTATTATTTCTTTTTGTTCACGCTTTTCTTGTACTTTTCAGTATTTCAAAATGTCTTTTCTTTCAAAAAGTCTTTAGTCACTTGCTCAACTAAATTCTGGGATAATTGCATTTTCATATATTTTTGTTTGTTTTTAAATGTAGGTGTTTTTGTTTTTGAAGTGGGGAAGCAATAAAGAGGTCGTCGATATCACTTTTGCACTGAGCTCAATTTTGCCCAATTGACCAATGGAAATCCACGTAACATATGAAATAGCAATATACGGATCTATCTGTCATCTTAAGTTCACCCTCTCCAACCCCCACGTTTATAGTCAGTGAGTTTGCGCTGCAGTCTACTTGAGAATGAAATATTTATTCTCACTCCAAAACGATTCCGCTAGGAAGTGCATTCCGCAGTGCCCCCAATTGACTGATACGTTTTCGTGTGGTACTCCTTGGCAGTCAAACATTGACTTAGTGACTGTGCGATGAAATGTGGCGCCAGAATGTGTAATTATGTAGTATCGGAAATCCAGAACCACAATTCTTTCATAAAATATGTCGTGTCCATGGTGCTCTGCTGGAAGTCTAACATGTACACGTACTTATTGGCGGTAATGTGGTGCCAGAATGTGTATGACCTATTGGAAATTCACAACAATAATTCATTCATAAAACAGACGGGCGCAGTGGCCAAGTGGATAAGACATCGGCCTCCTAATTGGAAGGTCGTGAGTTCAAATCCCGGCCGTGGCCGCCTGATGGGTCAAGGGTGGATATTTTTTCCGATCTCCCAGGTCAACTTATGTGCAGACCTGCTAGTGCCTTATCCCCCTTCGTGTGTGCACGCAAGCACAAGACCAAGTACGCACGAAAAACATCCTGTAATCCAAATCAGAGTTCGGTAGGTTATAGAAACACGAAACTACCAATCATGCTTCCCCCGAAAGCGGCGTATGGCTGCCTGAATGGCGGGGTAAAAACGGTCATACATGTAAAAACCCACTCGTGAAAAACATGAGTGAATGTGGGAGTTTCAGCCCATGAACGAAGAAGAAGAAGATTCATTCATAAAACATGTCGTGTCCATGGTGCTCTGCTGGAAGTCAAACATTTACACTTACTTATTGACGTAGCGGTGAGGTGTGGCGCGAGGGGTTTTATGCGCTATCGGGGATTCATAAAAAATAGGATCCCGGGGGAAAGCGCGAGAATCGACGAGATTGCAGGCTTTCAGTTCCGGAGTGGCAGGCCAACACGTCGATTTGAGTTCCTGACAAGGTTCTCTGTTGGCGAAGTATCGATAGCTGAACGGCGATCTTCCTGCTTACTAGCCATTGACACTTTCGCTTGACAGATGCACAATCTCTGATATAACCTTTGTCAGCTGATATGGAACATACATGTAGTTGCTCGTCGAAAATGATCGAACAAAACTAACTTCCTCGTTCTACAATCATGCTTCAGTGTGCGTGTGTGGAATTAATTTCGCGAAGAAAGCACACTGGAATGGCCAAAAAGAGGGCGTTCTCTCTCTGTCCGTGTGTCTCTCTCTGTCTCTTTCTCTCTCTCTCTCTCTCTCTCTCTCTCTCTCTCTCTCTCTCTCTCTTTGTCTCTCTCTCTCTCCCTCTCTCTTCTCTCTCTCTCTCTCCCTCTCTCTCTCTCTCTCTCTCTCTCTCTCTCTCTCTCTCTCTCGCTCTCTCTCAAAATATAATCGCCACGTTTTGTACCCCCCCACCCCCCTACATAATGTGATATGCACATAGATTAGATTCTGCAAAGTCCATTAAGCTCAACAAGAAAATCAGTGACTTTTCAACGGTCACAACTTTTGTGTACGACTTATACCGGATTTCTCAATATAGTTATACTTATCCACAAAGTGGTACCGATACAATTTAGGAGCCACAGTCAACATCTGACTGTTTATCGTAGTTTTACGCCGCTTTCGCAGAGCATACGTTGTAACAATTGGTTGAACAGACACTCAAGCTAACTTGGAATTGTGCTCACCGCCTCTTATCCTTTTATTGCAACAAACACTTTATCGTATATACAACATCTCTCGTCGATTCTTTCACTCTGATTGACAAGCACATTCCTGCGTGCTTGTGTCGACAACGCCAATGTGACTGCAACAACACTTTTTCCGGTGAACTTTGTTGTAGAGATTACTGAATGCTGACTCCTTGTTGAAGCACTATGTTAAGAATGAAAAAATAACTAACCAGAAAATATTGACATGTTTTGTGAATGTATTACTTTGTCAATCGTGAGTTCGTCCCCACGTTCGGCGAGAGATTTATTTCTCAGAGTCAACTTTGTGCAGACTCTCCTCGGTGTCCGAACACCCCCGTGTGTACACGCAAGCACAAGAGCGCACGAAAAAGATCCTGTAATCCATGTCAGAGTTCGGTGGGTTATAGAAACACGAAAATATCCAGCATGCTTCCTCCGAAAACGGCGTATGGCTGCCTAAATGGCGGGGTAAAAAACGGTCATACACGTAAAATTCCACTCGTGCAAAAAAACCACACGAGTGTACGTGGGAGTTTCAGCCCACGAACGCAGAAGAAGAAGAAGACGTTTTGTCAATAACAAACGTTCCAACAACCTACCTTTCTTGTTTTTACATTTAGTCAAGTTTTGACTAAATGTTTTAACACAGAGGTTGGAATCGAGACGAGGGTCGTGGTGTATATGTGTCTGTCTGTCTGTCTGTCTGTGTGTGTGTGTGTGTGTGTAGAGCGATTCAGACCATAAACTACTGGGCCGATCTTTATGAAATTTGACATGAGAGTTCCTGGGTATGATATCCCCGGCCTTTTTTTGTCATTTTTTCGATTAATACCTTTGATGACGTCATATCCGGCTTTTTGTAAAAGTTGAGGCGGCACTGTCACACCTTCATTTTTCAATCAAATTGATTGAAATTTTGGCAAAGCAATCTTCGACGAAGCCCGGGGTTTGGTATTGCATTTCAGCTTGGTGGCTTAAAAACTAATGAGTGAGTTTGGTCATTAAAAATCGGAAACTTGTCATTAAAATTATTTTTTTATTAAACGATCCAAAAACAATTTCATCTTATTCTTCGTCATTGTCTAATTCCAAAAACATATACATATGTTATATTTGGATTATAAACAAGCTCTGAAAATTAAAAATATGAAAATTTTGATTAAAATTAATTTTCCGAAATCGATTTAAAAACAATTTCATCTTATTCCTTGTCTGTCCCTGATTCCAAAAACATATAGATATAGATATGATATGTTTGGATTAAAAACAAACTCAGTAATCTAACAAGTCGCGTAAGGCGAAATAACAACATTTAGTCAAGGTGTCGAACTCACAGAATGAAACTGAACGCACTGCTTTTTTCACCAAGACCACATACTCGTGGTTTTGTCAGTCCACCGCTCGTGGCAAAGGCAGTGAAATCGACAAGCCATGCAGAATATGCGGTAGTGGTCGCGCTGAGCAGGATAACACGCTTTTCTGTATGTCTATTCTTTTTTAGCGTGGCCCTGAGTGGTCACCAACATTGACTCGCACACTCTTTTCTCATAAACTTCGCAGTCCTTCATGGCTCAAAGTCCCATGTTGTGGTAACTTCTACAGACTATCACACTCTTTTCTCATGAGCTCCGCAGCGCTCGATGACCCCAAAGTCCCGCGGTGTATGGTGGTAACTTTTGCAGACTATGACACTCTTACCTCATAAACTCCGCAGTATTGGATGGTGCACAGTCACGTGGTGTGTGGTGGTAACTTCTGCGGACTATCACACTTTTTCTAATTAACTCCGCAGTGCTTGAGGGTCCCAAAGTCCCGTGGCGTGTGGTGGTCACTTTTGCAGACTCGCACACTCTTTTCTCATAAACTCCGCAGTTTGATGGCTTAAACTCCCGTGGTGTTTGGCATGACTGCCCCAGTGTCGGGTTGTGTAGTGGTCACTCCCTGCCGCTTGTTTCTGTCCACCGGTCATCCTTTCCCCTGCTTCATTTCACGGCAAATCTCTCCAGACGCTTGACCGCACGCGCTTTGATGAGGGGTCCTAATGGCATCACACCGCGAGTGACCGCTGGTCTGAGAGAGAAGGTGGCACAGTGGTACCCTCCTTTAAGACGTGACAAATCTGAAGAAAAAAAGTTTTGAACATATTTTTCTTATTGTCTGATGATGGTCCCGGTGTAACACGAAATTTTTACTCCACGAAAAATTTACTCCGGAGTAACAATTTCTTGAGTTCACCTTTCGTACGAGAAAAGAACTCCCCAAGGCACGAAACAATTACTCCCTCCACGAAATGTTGACTCCTCATTTTTACATTTAGTCAAGTTGGATTCTTATTTCAATTTTGATTTAATTTTTCATCATTTTGTTATTTAATCGTTTCTTTGTATTGGTTATTTTGTTGAATACATTTTTGTGTGTATTGAATAATTATATTTGGTTACATCGACACGGTTGTTCATTAAATCAGTTATTCAACCCGACATTATCTGCGCGGGAAGAAGCCGGGCCGCAGCTTTTTGGTATGTGTCCAAGTGAACGAATGCTCTTTGCCCATGTAAAATGCCCATGTAAAAAACACCGGACAGATCTGTATTGATTAACAAGAAGCTCTATAGGAGAAGGAATTAGGCATCTTTCAACTATAGGGTGTCTTGAAACGGTGGTAGCTTTACACAGGTTATGGACACGAAATCTTACAAAACAGGAGGCGGAGGAGGATGGTTGGACTGGGAGGGGGGGTGCTGAGAAGTCTTGAATTTTGGTGATCGTAACAAGGGGGTTCCCCTGTACTGACGTTCTCCCTTTGTTTAGCCCGAGGAGTGCCCATGCACTGACTGTGTGTGTCCGCTTAATTATGGGGATGCGCAGAGAAGTGGAATCGAGATGGACATGCTATGGCAAGGTTATTAGTAATAGGTTGTCGTGGCAAGGGAGAAGATAAATGGATAGATAGATTTAGTTAGACAGAACGAAAGAGAGAGAGAGAGAGAGAGAGAGAGAGAGACAGAGAGAGAGAGTCAGAGCGAGAGACTGAGAGAGAGAGACAGACAGAGACAGAGACAGACAGAGACAGAGACAGAGACAGAGACAGAGAATAAGAGAGAGAATTGAATTGAATTGAATTGAACTTTATTTTACAAGGATTTAGATTTAAGGCTACGCCTTTTCTTACAATCTGTCCTTGGGACGCATAGACACACAATTATATAATTAAAAAAAATTAAAAATTAAAAAGTTAAAAAGTTAACCAACAAAAGGAGGTCGGAAAACGTGATAATAAAGATGACGATGATGATGATGATGACGGTAATGATGATGATAATGATGATGATGATGATGATAAAGATGAGGCATGAAGAGCATACATATGTGGTTATTCATAAAATCAAATGCATACTATGCAGGTAATTATAAATACAAACTGGTGGCAATCGAACATGTAGCAATAGTGTATGTTCAGAATATACAATGCACAGCATATTTTTGACGTAATACTAAGTTTGGTAAGTCAAAAGGCGTTAAACTACTCAGACATTAAGTGGTTTTTAACACATTTTTTAAAACTTTTTAATGACTTTAGGTGCTTAAAGGATGATGGAAGTGAATTCCAAACTGAAGTACCCGAAAAAGCAAGACTGGTCTTATACAGGTCAATTCGTGGAATTGGTGGGATCAAGTTGACCGATCCATATCTGTGGGTAGCTTTATGAAATAATGATGTAATGTAAATCGGCACTTTACCGTGATACAATTTATGCATGAAAATGGCTTTGTTTAACTTGAGATGCTTTTCCAGTGGAAGAAAGTTAAGCATTTTTAATGTTATATCTGTTGAGGCATTGGCCGAGCGACGATAGAGAGAGTTTAACTTTTTCAAGTGGACATCACTGCTGCCATCCCAGAGCGTCGAAACATAATTAATGTGAGGCATTACATGAGCATGGTGGAACATTTCCAGAGTCCTTCTGTCGGTATATTGCTTTAACTTGGATAGGAGGAAAACGTTCTTGGCTACTTTCTTGCAAATATGCTGTATTTGTGCCTGCCACTTGAATTCACAATCAAGAATTACCCCTAAAACGCGATGCTGTTGAACTTGTTGAATTGATTGCGTACCAATAGTAAGATTTAGTTTGAGTGGAGAAATCTGATGTTTTTGTCTGGTTGCAATTACCATACTTTTAGTTTTTATTGGATGGACAAGCATAGCATTAGCACTACACCAGTTATTTACATCGTTTAAAGCTGTTTGAAGGGAGGACTCTATTACTGTAACAGACTTTCCACTTGAATGAAGAGAAGAATCGTCAGCAAAAAAATCACTTCTTACATTACTATCAGAAATGTGCAGTGGCAGATCATTGATATACAGACAGAACAAGATCGGCCCAAGCACTGACCCTTGAGGCACCCCGCATTTCACAGTCTCCTCAGTAGATATTTTACAGTTTAGGGCAGTATATTGAGATCTGTCCTGTAAATAGGAAGCAAAAAAGTTACACACTGAACTGTTTCTGAGATACAACTGTAATTTCTTCAGTAAAATTGAATGATCAACAAGATCAAACGCTTTTTTAAAGTCGAGAAACACAGCACCACTGATTTCAGATCGGTTTGTTGCAGACAACCAGGTGTCGCATAGCGTGGTAAGGGCGCTGTGACAAGAGTGATTTGTTCGAAAACCAGATTGAAATTGATGGAAAAGGTTTCTGCCTTCTATGTACGCGAGCAAATGTTTGTGAATATGTTTTTCCAATGGTTTGGATAAAATGGGTAATAAGGAAATGGGTCTAAAATTATTTGGGTCGGATAAATTTCCGCCTTTATGGAGTGGAATTACTTTTGCTCTCTTTAGTAAACTAGGTACAGTATTTTGCTTTATGCAGAGATTATACGCATAGGTGAGTGGCTCCACAATATATGGTAGAGCTAATTTGGCCAAGTAAGGAGGAATCTTGTCAGGACCCATGGACTTTTTATTCTCAAGGCCTTCTAGCGCCTTACCTACCTCATGCACTGCTATGTCTGGAATAGAGAGAGAGAGAGAGAGAGAGAGAGAGAGAGAGAGAGAGAGAGAGAGAGAGAGAGAGAGAGTGAGAGAGAGAGAGAGCGTAAGAGAGAGAGAGAGACATAGAGAGAGAGAAAAAGAAAGAGAGAGATAGAGGGAGAGAGATAGAGAGAGATAGAGAGAGAGAGAGAGAGAGAGAGAGAGAGAGAGAGAGAGAGAGAGAGAGAGAGAGAGACTGAGAGAGAGAGAGAGAGAGAACTCGGAACTGTATTACAAAAGGATAAAGGAGGTAGGCAAAGCCGACACGTACAACCTGTCCCATTTAAACACACTTTGTACAGACGCACACTACATTTAAAGAGGAAACACATCGTACCCTCTTGCATTTTACGCATATATAAATCCAAATACATGTACACTTTCGAACGAACGAACGGAGAGGCAGAGAGAGACAGTGAGAGGGAGACAGAGAGATAGAGAGATAAACAGATAAGACGTTAACTTGCCCTTCAACGAATCGTAGGAAGAAGAGCCATTTAGATTTTGGAATGCGTGTGATAGCATTTTTGCTTGAAGGGAAACGGAGAATTCTGCTCGAAGCGCTTTCTTGGTGCTTGCATAATGTCTCCTGAATCGTTCCTTTTTGAAATTGTTTCTTTTGTTTCAGCTTCAGAAAAAAATAAGCAAAGGTTCTTGCTGCCCTTCCATGTGAGCACGCCTGTCACGGTTCACGACAGTTTTCCCAGTTAACATACTGACTAATTAGCTGCATCGTTTTGGTTCCTAATTAATATTTTGTCTTTTGTTATGCCTTCCCTCTCATTAGGACGTAGGTTTTGAATGCACACCGTTTCTCCGCGGGAAGATATGATCATAAAAGTCAATTTTTCAAACACAATAAGAATAACACAAGAAGCGGTTTCGTGCTCTTTATTTAAAAGGCAAACCAAAATAAAGATTGACATTTAGCATTCTTTAGACTGATAGAAACGGAACCGCAGACTCATTGTATGAACACAACACAGACTCTTAAAAAGACATAAGTATTGCTGTTTTAGGTTAATTGTAATTAATGAGCTTTATATATGTCACCAGACACGATGAAGTTAAGGTTCCATGAGTATGTGCTTTGTTCATACACTGATCCCGCGATGGTTGCATGTTTATTTTAATCTTCATTTTCACAATGCATAATTAACTTTTAGGAATCAACAACAAGCTCTAAAAGTTTTGATGAGCAAGATCGTTTGTTCTGGAAAATTTTTATGTCTGGCGTTCCACTCTTTCACTTTCGTTTCGCTAGACATTTAATATACAAAAGCAAATGAGAAGAATACCAGAGAAAGGTCATCTGTAATTAAAAGAACGCTTAACATTTTTAGAGTTATCAAAACGTGACTGTTGCACAAAGCTGAAATATCGACGAGAAGCTATATCATATCACTGACATCTGAATGTAAGACAATAGCTAATGATTGTCAACACTAACAATTAAACAGGAATCATGAAACAAAAGTGAACAATAAAGACAGCAGCAATTGCCCGCTATCGATTTCAAATCCTCTCATACTCAATGCATTCTGTTCATTGGAAAATGCTGCGACTGGAAAAGCTCAAATGCAGAGCTAAACTAATCTAACATCTTACATTAATATTCAGGAAAGACAAGAATTAAGAAAAGAAAGAAAGAAAGAAACAAACAAACAAACAAACACACCAACAAACAAACAAACGAAAGAACGAAAGAAATAAAGAAACAAACAAACAAAAAATAAATAAACAAGTCGCGAAAGGCGAAAATACAACATTTAGTCAAGTAGCTGTCGAACTCACAGAATGAAACTGAACGCAATGCCATTTTTCAGCAAGACCGTATACTCGTAGCATCGTCAGTCCACCGCTCATGGCAAAGGCAGTGAAATTGACAAGAAGAGCGGGGTAGTAGTTGCGCTAAGAAGGATAGCACGTTTTTTCTGTACCTCTCTTTGTTTTAACTTTCTGAGCGTGTTTTTAATCCAAACATAACATATATCTATATGTTTTTGGAATCAGGAACCGACAAGGAATAAGATGAAAGTGTTTTTAAATTGATTTCGACAATTTAATTTTGATAATAATTTTTATATATTTAATTTTCAGAGCTTGTTTTTAATCCAAATATAACATATGTATATGTTTTTGGAATCAGAAAATGATGGAGAATAAGATGAACGTAAATTTGGATCGTTTGATAAATTTTTATTTTTTTTTACAATTTTCAGATTTTTAATGACCAAAGTCATTAATTAATTTTTAAGCCACCAAGCTGAAATGCAATACCGAAGTCCGGGCTTCGTCGAAGATTACTTGACCAAAATTTCAACCAATTTGGTTGAAAAATGATGGCGTGACAGTGCCGCCTCAACTTTCACGAAAAGCCGGATATGACGTCATCAAAGACATTTATAAAAAAAATGAAAAAAACGTTCGGGGATTTCATACCCAGGAACTCTCATGTCAAATTTCATAAAGATCGGTCCAGTAGTTTAGTCTGAATCGCTCTACACACACACACAGACAGACACACACACACACACGCACGCACATACACCACGACCCTCGTCTCGATTCCCCCCTCTACGTTAAAACATTTAGTCAAAACTTGACTAAATGTAATAAATAAAACCAACCAACTCTTTATATTAATAATGAAACAAAACAAACACACAAACAAATAACACAAGTCGCGTAAGGCGAAATTACTACATTTAGTCAAGCTGTGGAACTCACAGAATGAAACTGAACGCACTGCATTTTTTCACAATGACCGTAGTCCGCCGCAGTGAAATTAACGAGCCTGTTTAGCGTGGTAGTGGTTGGGCTGTGCTGCATAGCACGCTTTTTTACATTTAGTCAAGTTTTGACTAAATGTTTTAACGTAGAGGGGAGAATCGAGACGAGGGTCGTGGTGTATGTGCGTGTGTGTGTCTGTGTGTGTGTTGTCTGTCTGTCTGTGTGTGTGTGTAGAGCGATTCAGATTAAACTACTAAACCGATCTTTATGAAATTTGACAGGAGAGTTCGTGGGTATGAAATCCCCATACGTTTTTTTTCATTTTTTCAATAAATGTATTTGATGACGTCATATCCGGCTTTTCGTGAAAGTTGAGGCGGCACTGTCACGCTCTCATTTTTCAACCAAATTGGTTGAAATTTTGGTCAAGTAATCTTCGACGAAGGCCGGGGTTTGGTATTGCATTTCAGCTTGGTGGCTTAAAAATTAATTAATGACTTTGGTCATTAAAAATCTGAAAATTGTAAAAAAAAATATTTTTTTTATAAAACGATCCAAATTTACGTTCATCTTATTCTTTATCATTGTCTGATTCCAAAAACATATAAATATGTTATATTTGGATTAAAAACAAGCTCTGAAAATTAAAAATATAAAAATTATTATCAAAATTAAATTGTCCTAATCAATTTAAAAACACCTTCATCTTATTCCTTGTCGGTTCCTGATTCCAAAAACATATAGATATGATATGTTTGGATTAAAAACACGCTCAGAAAGTTAAAACGAAGAGAGGTACAGAAAAGCGTGCTATCCTTCTCAGCGCAAGTACTACCCCGCTCTTCTTGTCAATTTCACTGCCTTTGTCGTGCGCGGTGGACTGACGATGCTACGAGTGTGGCATTGCGTTCAGTTTCATTCTGTGAGTTCGACAGCTACTTGACTAAATATTGTATTTTCGCCTTACGCGACTTGTTTGTACCTCTCTTCGTTTTAACTTTTTGAGCGTGTTTTTAATCCAAACATATCATATCTATATGTTTTTGGAATCAGGTTTGTTTGTTTGTTTGCTTAACGCCCAGCCGACCACGAAGGGCCATATCAGGGCGTTGCTGCTTTGACATATAACGTGCGCCACACACAAGACAGAAGTCGCAGCACAGGCTTCATGTCTCACCCAGTCACATTATTCTGACACCGGACCAACCAGTCCTAGCACTAACCCCATAATGCCAGACGCAAGTCTTAGGTATGACCCGGCCGGGGTTCAAACCCACGACCTCCCGATCACGGGGCGGACGCCTTACCACCAGGCCAACCGTGCCGGTTTTGGAATCAGGAACCGACAAGGAATAAGATAAAATTGTTTTTAAATCGATTTCGGAAATTTGATTTTAATCATGATTTTTATATTTTTAACTTTCAGAGCTTGATTTTAATCCGAATATAACATATTTATATGTTTTTTGAATCAGAAAATAATGAAAAATAAGATGAACGTAGTTTTGGATCATTTTATAAAAAATAATTTTAATTACAATTTTCAGATTTTTAATGACCAAAGTCATTAATTAATTTTTAAGCCTCCAAGCTGAAATGCAATACCAAAGTCCGGCCTTTGTCGAAGATTGCTTGGACAAAATGTCAATCAATTTGATTGAAAAATGAGTGTGTGACAGTGCCGCCTCAACTTTTACAAAAAGCCGGATATGACGGCATCAAAGACATTTATCGAAAAAATGAAAAACATGTCTAGATATACCATACTCAGGATCTCCCATGTCAAGTTTCATGAAGATCGGTCCCGTAGTTTTCTCTGAATCGCTCTACACACACACACACACACACACACACACACACACACACACACACACACACACACACACACACACACACACACAGACACACATACACCACGACCCTCGTCTCGATTCCCCCCTCTACGTTAAAACATTTAGTCAAAACTTGAGACTGTTTTGAGCGAGGGGAGAATGAGAGAGAGAGAGAGAGAGAGAGAGAGAGAGAGAGAGAGAGAGAGAGAGAGAGAGAGAGAGAGAGAGAGAGAGAAAAAGAGAGAGACAGAGAGAGAGACAGAGAGAGAGAGAGAGACAATGACAATGACAATGACAAATTCTTTATTTACGAGGGTAGTGGCATAAGCAAACAGGTGCTTTTTTACATCCAGCCCTTGCCTATGGGAAGGTTTAATCTAATGATAATACGTTTTTAAAAATGTTGAAATATCAATTAAGTAATAAAAACAAACGACAAACAAGCAAACGATTAACAGACTAAACAAACAAACAAAATATACAGACAAACGAACATGACATAATTATTATTGTCAAAGGTATAATGAAAACTGTTTCAAGCAACAAAAAACGTGTGAAACTTCGAGGGAAGAAAAAATCCGTGAAACTGAGGAGTCAATGAAGCAACAACGTTGCAAGTAATAGCAATGTAGCATCGTTACATAAGTCATGTTATGACATTAATTAGGTACATTTATCTACTGAAACGTGTAAAAGGTACAAATAAGGCATCAACAATATAAACATGTTCAGGCTAAGTGAGAACGAAATGAGAGAGAGAGAGAGAGAGAGAGAGAGAGAGAGAGAGAGAGAGAGAGAGAGAGAGAGAGAGAGAGAGAGAGAGAGAGAGAGACAGAGAGAGAGAGAGAGAGAGAGAGAGAGAGAGAGAAAGAGAGAGAGAGCTTGTTTTTGTATTCTGATTTTTGGAACGTTGGCAGTCGATATTATTTGGATTATTGATACCAGTACTTTGATAACGATGCAAAGCAGTATATCCGACATGACTAAAAACACATCGATTTTTAGAGAGAAAAGAATGGTTGACAATGTCCAGGTGTCCATAATTATGCAACAATTATGTCAAGGAGCCTTACCCAAGGACATGTTGACTTTATTCAGTTATTCTCCGGAAAAGCAAGAAATGCCGCGGCAAAACGTGTTTTTTCGTGGAATAACTGAATAATGTCATCTTCCGCCGAAGCATCTTTTTTGTCCGCAACAAAACATTTTACTGCGGAAAAAATGAAATGAAGAATGCTGCAGTAAAACGGGACTACGCAAAGAAAACTTCTAACATTTTTTCCGCGGCATTTTGTACTTGCCCATTACAAGATTGAAGCACGTGAGTTCCCCCTCTGCTGTGATATTAAGTTCTGACCAAAAAACAACAACAACAACATTAGCTTACACTTTTCATGTTTTCTACCCCGACCACATCGAACAGAGCATCCAGCCGTACTTTAAAAGACACATTAATTGTATCATAACCCTAACCCTAACATGTTCCAGGTCTGTCTACAACAATTCCCTTAAAGCCATATGTACTCGATGACTATACACGCTAATTGCTTTACCAACAGCTGGAGACAGACTAAATTAAGTTCCCTGCAAAATATTGTGGTCTAGGACCCCTTAAATGTTGAGATATTTGAATTTTCATTTTGATCTGGATCGTCCTATTTATAGATTTGGCAACACATGTAACGTTGATGCAAGGGAGAGAACACCGCGGCTTTGTTGACATCCTCACTTTTTCAGAGGCTAGAACAAGCTGTAATGCATGTATTATGGTCCGCGCATGGTGACGTATCGTCATTATATGGTCTTATGGTGCGTTTGACATCGATTGTGGGCAAACTACACTTTGTAAACACGGGAGTGCGTTAGTATGCTTTTAAGCACTTTATCCAACCTTACAAAAAGAGCCATTCATTTCAGGATACACTATTTAGCTGACAGTTCCCAGGTCCTCCTGAGAAACAATTACGTCAAGCCATGTATACAGTCTCACTAAAAGACACATTATTGTTATTAAAAAAAAACAACCGAGGCTAACATTTCCCAGGTCCTCTTCCAAATTACAATCGTCATGTCATGTGTATACCCAGCCGTAAACCCGAAAGACTTCTTAATCTTAAAGGCTCACTCCGCCTTGTGAAAACTCTTCGCCTCACCGTCTCAGATCTGGCTAGGCTGTTACATGGGATAGGACCATCCCTCCACTTGGTCACATATGAACAATCAACACCCTGACTGCTTGCTGTGGTGAGTCAGATTTTTGTTAATGAATTGGTTTGTAAGACAATTGTACCAGGCCCTTTACCAAATGAATTCTTAAAAAAAAAATTAAAACAACGTACACTTAGAGCATCCAGGCAATTCAGTTTGGGGTATTTGACCAAGTGGAGGGATGGTCTTATCCCTAGTAAAAGCCTGACCAGATCTGAGAAGGAGAGGCGAACTGATTTCACGAGGCGGAGTGGGCCTTTTTAACATGAGACTGTCTGTCCAAGCTGCCAATTCCAAGGCCTTCCCCTGCAACAATGATGCGTGCAAAGACTAAGTGAAACAGACAAGTTCAAGGTCTTCCTCTGCCTCAATGATGCATGCAAAGTGAAACAGACAAGTCCAATGTCTTCCTTTGCCACAAAGCAGTCATGGCCAGACCTTAATTCCCCAGACGTGTTCACCAGATCCCATTTAACTTTCGGCACGTGCACATCGCTTTCATCATTGTGACGTGCTCGACGAAAAAAACTACTCCTGTTTTTCGAAACATTTTTATTTTTAACCCGTTTTGCTCCCCTTTTCCTTGACAGATTGTTACTTTTTTTTATATATAGTTTTTTTGTTTGCTGTGTTCTGTTGTGTGTGTTTATTTTTTATTTCTTTGCTTCTTTCTTGAGAGATTGTTTTAATGTTCTCGTTTTTCTTCGCTGATTTGCCTGTCCAATTTTCACCCAGGGCCTATACGGTATTTGTGGTTGTGATTGTATCGTTTTTCTGTCTCTCTCAGTTGCCCTTCTTCCATGGCAGGAGGCGAGTAGTGAATTATGTATTATTAGTGATGGCAGAGTGGGAGACAATGAGGGCGTGAGTATTTCATTTGCAAGTCAATCTTTTAGCTTTTAGCTCTTCATTTCATTAAAGCAGATTGGAGATGAGGTTCAGATCATTTTTAGTCGTAGACCCTGCGTCTCCCGGCAACATTTAACATTCAACATTTAAAAAAGGATTAAGAAGATTACTTGATTGCGTAATGCAGGTCAGTGCTTTTTTATTTTGTATTTGTTTGCATGTGCATTTAAAGCCAAATCCATTCCTCTTTCAAAGGCACAGGTGTTTTGCAATGTATTGATCCTTTTGTAATTTCAGCTAAGAAATATGATATTGAAAACAATTAACATTTGGACATCGTAGTTGAATGTCGCTTTGTGAATTTTGTACCCTATAACCAAAGGGGAAAAAATCTAAAAATCAAAGCACAAATTTATATGAAATTGCAGGAAAAGCTATACGTCAACACTAATTTTTACATAATGCATGCGTATGTTTGTACCTGTTTTTTATGCTGGAACATGTAAAGTCATACATTTCTGATTGCCGAAACCCGATCGCTTAGTGTGTGGGAAAGTCATTCCAATAATCATTTGAGGTAATGGATTGTTCAATTCATTTTAATTGATTTATTTGTTGGAAATAAGCAAACTTGACAAAGGTCGAACTCTTTTTTAAAGTGACATTCAATCCCCTCTGAGCTGCGTGCGCGAATGTTGTGTAACGGAAACGAAGAGCCAATCATTGGTTCAAAAAAAAAAATCAAATCATTGTAAAAAAAAGATTCTTTATGCACTAAATCTTTGATTAAACGAACCATTTCTTCTGTGTGCGTTTACAGAAATGTGTCAGAAAAACACACAAATATTCCGACACATCTTTCATGACGCGTAGGAAAACATCAATTAATTAATCTAAAATCGTGATGTGAACCCGGCATGCCTCTTCTCTCATTAAGAAATATTTCAACATCGTAGTTATGTGAAAGCATTGTATTCTTCTGCCTTTATTTCCCCAGCTCGAGGGAAAAACATTTTAGGGCTAAATGCTGACATTTCCATTTGGACAAGATTGATGGGTTGTGTACCCAGCACAGGGTCGCCACTGCAGGGTCGCAGAATGCCGCGGTTCGACGGATTGTCCATCTGCAGCGTAAATCTAGCCTGGCTCTGTCCAGCTAATTTTACATGACTTATTTTGGCCAAGTTTTGTCTACAACTATGCCCAACTCGATTTTACTCAACCCTCGTACAGGCAAACGCGCGCGAGCGTACACACGCACCCACACATGCGCGAAGGCGCGCACGCAAAAACATGCACGCACGCCCGCCCACATAAAAGCACGCACGCTAGCCCGCTCACGTACGCATACACTCGATCTCTTCAAGTTAGTCTGTGCTATATTATGAAGGATCATTCCAGAAATTCTCAAATATTCCCCGTTTGCAAATTGTCACGGAAGGCAATTTCAGTTTCATCCTCGCTGCACTAAAGCACACAGTGATATTCGAATAGAAAGAGATTGATCGTGTATACCGAATACAAATTCTGCATGCAGCATGTGTATCTAGTGTTATGCAATAAACCAAGTGATCATGACAAACGGTGATTCAATCAATCAATCAATCAAACAGTTTATGTACCAAATGCAAAGCACAGGATTTTGTTATGGTGTATGCATCCAAACTTCACACTCCTTCCACACGCATATTATATCATAATAAATATGTGCAGATAAAGTGTCCAATTTCATTGGGCCTATTTACATGTGTACACCAACCAGACAGTTCAAAACGGACTGGTTGTTCTTTTGTTCACAATAACGTAATATGATTGAAGGCACAGTGTGACCTAGTACCTGTCAATAGGAATAATACGGTGCATTTATGTTTTAGAACCAATTCAGATTTAAAATCCCGTGAACAGTTACGCACATTTTCAGCAGGTTTGTCTCATACAATAAATATGTAAAATATGCAGAAAAGTAACAAGCACAAATGCATGTGCATTGACATTATACAGCACAATTCAACCGCTGTTGATACAATGTAAGTATTTGCCAACATTCGGCAATGACTTGATTCAGTAGCTTCCCTGAACGGCAAAAGCAGCGGTGCAAAGCTCGCCGATAAAATGATTTTGACCTAGTTTGCGTAAAAAGTCGCATCTACGTGTGTATGGGTAATAAATCACACGGAGGTCAATCTTCAACTTCCCCTTTTCCCCGAGACAGTTTAATCTACGAAGAGAATAAACTTCTTGTCACCGTGCTAAAATTTTTAGATCTGGTCATACATCGTCATCGTCCTAGATTTGTGGCGTAACTCGATTCTTCACGATGTTGATGTTTTTGTGCTTTAGACTAAGTAAATCCTTCTCTATGATAAATATTCCCTAAAATACGACCGAACAATACATGGTTTAACATTATTTTATCTGTCTATCCGTACCAAGTACAAATATCAACACTATTTCTTAATTAGATAATGAGTTTTGGCCTTCTGCTTAAAAGCTGTCTAAAATATGACGACGACGAAATGTAATAAATACGCACGTACAGTCATGTTAAACTTTTACTATGCCTCGGGGGACTGGTTACAATAATGCTACTTATGCAAAAGCAAATGTAGTAAATGTAAACGGCCGGCTGGCTGCCGGCGGCTAGAGGAGACCTGCATAGACGATTTTTTTAAATAACTCCTTCGGGTTTGTACATAGGAGTTGTGGAAGAGTGATCTTTTCTTGCAAAACCTCCGACAAACAAACGATGGATCAATCACTAGCGAGGGGTCTGTCTTGCAAAACCTCCGACAAACAAACGATGGATCAATCACTAGCGAGGGGTCTGTCGGAAACGTTTAAATTAATTAAGTTATTTATGTTTATTTCCCTTTTCTGTATACAAAGTCGGGGTTTCCCCTCTCACATGCTCCTAATAGCTAAGCCGTGAGGGCGTAAAACTTAAATTTTCTCCCCGTTGAGATCTATGACAGCTGGGACTACATTTTTATGCAAAAGCAACATGTACGCAAAACATATGAATTAAAATATCTGGTTGTGGTTTACTCCGTTTCTTGTCTGTTCCGCTGTTATCTTAATTCTATTGGTCTTCAACTATGGATGTGCCAGGGCTTGAGACAACCTAAGCATACTGTAATTTGTTCTACAAAATGAGTCTTTAATATCATGAACTATTCAGCAAAGGATGCTTCGTAGCATGCACACAAAAATTCATCATATATCTTTCTTAATCTGTGCACTTCTAGCTTTGAAATTCACAGGTCCCTAGCAACCATTTGTTTTGTGGCAATTCAACTCAGCGAGTGCGGGATGTAAATAAAGTGTTCCTTGAGATACAGAAAGTTCTATAAGTAAAATAATCAGTTCTCTTTTTTTTTTTTTAATTTCGCAAAAGCATTTGAAATGTACATAGCTCTTGACCCTAAAGAATTCAAAGAACTCAAGATGCAAAAATTGTTGAAAGATTCTCTTGCTGATGGGGTTTAGCACGAACCTCGAGAATGTGCATGTCCCTTTGTCCCAATCGCTGTCACAAATAACCTACTTTCCCGCGTAAACGAACTTTCAAGATTTGTAAATGGGATCAAAGCATTCGTCCATTTGGACACACCCACCAAACATGAACAACCTTGTTGTTCCTTAGACAGCTTGGGATAATTTATCTGAAATAATTTCACAGATTGATATTATATAGATATCTGCTGCGAAATTACTGCATGAACAACATGTTTATTCTGCGCAAAACATAATCAGGCCGCGTGGACTCTTCCTTACGATTGACATATGATAAAGATATCCGCTACGAAATTACTGCAGCACAACATTCCTATTCTGCGCAAATCATATAATCAGGCCGCGTTGTCTCTACCTTACA
>NC_090248.1:7970170-7997670 GCF_037325665.1 Littorina saxatilis
GTGCGTGTGTGTGTGTGTGTGTACGTTCTTACGTGAGTGCGTGCGTATGTGTGTGTGTGTTTGTCTGTGTGTCTGTCTATCTTTGCCTGTGCCTGTTAGTGTGTAGAGTATACTTATTCATGTTTGCATAAAACTGCATAAGACTCGTATCTTACCTAACAATAACCAATTCTCGTTATGTTTCAGGTACCAGCCTTGCCAGGTTACCCAGACTCCGCAAATTGTTCGGACTGCGTCCACTGAAAGGTCCTCCTCATAGTATTCCACTACCTATGCCAACAAAATTAATGCCAAAACCCACATAGAGTGAACAGTTTTGAAGTTTCCATTTTTGTCTGTGTAAAATATTTGAACTGAGACAGGGATCATCATTTTGATCCGTGATAAATATCTGAACCTAGACACGATAATTACTAAGGTTCAAATCTGGTGTGTGTATGTGAAATATCTAAACCAAGGCAAAGTGATCATTGAAGTTCGCGTTTTGGTGCGTGTGAAATATGTGAACCCAGAAAAAGTGATTATCGAAGTTCGCATTTTGGTGTGTGTGAAATATGTGAACCCAGACAAAGTGATTATCGAAGGTCGCATTTTTGTCTGTGCGATTTTAAGCATCTATACCGTCAGAAAAAAACCTGCCGGGGAGTGCAGTGTGCAGGAACGAACCAATCTACATCCAGCTTACAACGCGTTTTGCAATTCTTAACCAATCATCGCTTCGGGACAGTGATGACGTTGCTAGCCGACACTTTTCTTTCAACTCCAACATTTGCCGTGTTATGGAAAGTGTTTTGTTCGTGATGATCTCAGTTACGGCCCCTGACACAAGCTCCTGAAAGCGTGAACGATACCTGCAGCGATGTTACCGGATCTCTTCCCATTTTGAGCGACGGATTCTGAAAAACAACATCTGCCGACTGCTCAAATAGCCACGAGAAAACTGATTCATTCGTGAGTGTGTTAACATTTGAGACCGTTGTGACATTTCAATGTTTGTTTTCAATGTAACACTTTTCTTTTTACAATAGCCTAGCCTACTAAGTTTACATTATTCCTGAATTTCCGTGTTAACTGACTGATGTCATTTTTAAGGCCGAAACAGCTGCTCAATTAATTCAAACAAGAGACATAGTTCTCTGTTTTCCATCGTGAGTTATCCTGATTCCCACGTGTAAAAGGGCTATCCTGATTCCCACGTGTAAAAGGGCTATCCTGATTCTGTCAGAATAAGCAAGACTTTCTGATTGATTCGCGACTCTGCAGTATTATATCTGAACAAGAAAACTACTTTTTTGTCTTCTAGCAAAGGACACATTTTGCTGTTTTTGTCTTCTAGCAAAGGACACATTTTGCTGTTTTTGTCTTCTAGCAAAGGACACATTTTGCTGTTTTTGTCTTCTAGCAAAGGACACATTTTGCTGTTTTTGTCTTCTAGCAAAGGACACATTTTGCTGTTTTTGTCTTCTAGCAAAGGACACATTTTGCTGTTTTTGTCTTCTAGCAAAGGACACATTTTGCTGTTTTTGTCTTCTAGCAAAGGACACATTTTGCTGTTTTTGTCTTGTAGCAAAGGAAACATTTTGCTGTTTTGGTTTGTTTGGAATTGTTCTGTCTTGTGTTTTGGTTCTTCGTGGGTTGTGGCAAGTGTGGAGCTCGTCTTACTGTTTTTTGCAATCCAGAAACAAAAAGACTGCAACATTTCTAAATATTGGAATAAAAAACAAGCAAGAAAGGTATGATATTGGAACGTTTAATTATTGACAACATTTTATTCCAGACAGGTTACCAAGCTTCCGTAACGTAACGTTTTGTCAATAATTAAACTTTCCAATAAACTACCTTTCGTGGTTTTTGATTCTTATTTATTTTCTATGTTTAACAAAAAAAGGGCGGGGGGGAGATAGATTAGAAGGTTTTTGTCAGACTAGCGAAATCAGTCTGAATTATTTACGTCGTCGGTGAATACATGACGGTATAATATCAGAGAAAAGAACAATTGCTTCTTCTTCTAAAGCAACAGCGTTCCCAACGTATTTCACTGTATTTCTTAGATGAGCTATTCTTGTCGAGATCACCAAACGGGATATTTATTTTATTTATTTATTTATTTACGAGGATTTATATCGCGCACGTATCTCACCACACAAGGCGACTCAAGGCGCATGTTACCTAATAATGTTGCGATTAATGTTGCGATTAATGATTCAGTAAAATGGTTCAGTTGTATGTAGCAGATGGAATAAATCAGATAGAAACTCTAGGTCTGAAGAGTTCAGGTATAACCTTCTGAAGCCAACATTTTTGCACCTTCTGTGCACAGATACACTTCAGTCAGTCTACAGTCAGTTTGACATATGCCACTGTAAGTAAAACACGGGATAATTGTTGTGTGCGATACGCTAAGCTGCAATCGTTAAACGCCAACTGCAATAATTGTCTCCGTGATAAATGTATTAAAGTCCTTGAGAACAATTGATTTTACTACGCTGGCTTTCTGAAAATAACTCTTTTTTTGGCCGTGAGATGAATTGCATTTTTCGTAGCAGACACCGGTACACTGTTTCAGGAATGCACTGTGACTCTGCATTACATTTTCGCTTACCTCTTATCACTTTCTACCCCACCTATGTTGACCACGTTTTTTTAAGCCGAGACCAGCTGTGCTGCAGCAGGTCACTCAGAATTGTAGTAACTGTGTAGTAACTGTATATCAGCACGCTGGAATGCAGGCGTTAAATCGACGTTGCAGGAAGCGACTGAAGCTAACAGTCTGAGCGGATATATCCGTACCGGGTCAGATAGAGCCATATGAGTGCAGATATCCGTACCTGGGAGACAATGAGTTATGTAACGCATTTAACCTAGGCAAACGAACTATTAAACTTCTTTTGTGCATTTTTTTGTCAGAAATATTGGTAGAGTGATTCCTACTGATTATCTCTGTGTTAGTGCATTTGACCTCCGCACACAAACTAAAGTACATTTGTTTCTTGTGGAGCAGAATCTAAGAACGTTTGAATGTTAATTCAACCTCTGTTGCATTGTATTGCATGCAATATCAGGAAATGAACTACATTATGTTGCGCTTTCTAAGAAGGATTGACATGCTGAAAGCATACCTGTGACTATTTGTTACCTTCGTGGTTGAAAACGACGTTAAACACCAAAGAAAGAAAGAATTATTATTATTATTATTATTATTATTATTATATATATATATGGCTTATATACACTTAAATACAATTGTATCCGTTTCAGCTTCATCTATTAACGTCAATTCCACCATAAATCTCATGTCTGTTATTTCTTAACGATAGTTCTGACGTTTTCGTTTGTCTCGTCGCTATGACGAAATGAGTTGCGGAATTACTGACGCACATTAGATACAGACATGATGCAACATGATGCAAAGATCAGCATATAATTTCAAAATTAATTTTTTTTCTTATTAACATTAATTCAACAGTCTGGCGAGAATATGATAGAGCGGAGAGGCGGCACTTACTCGCGATAAATATCACTTTTCTTGTTTCATTTTTTGTTCTGATTAACATGTCTCTGCAAGCAACCTTTACATTCGCTGTGCAATCTTACGTTTTCAACGCGCTGGGCCAGATGTTTTCACTCATAGCGAATAAAAGAGAATACAACATTAACATCAAGTTTCTTCTCACGTGTAGTCTTCGTCTTTTTCTTGGGTATAAAAAGCGTTCACAATTCAAACGCCTGCAGATAATTGAAATGCAAACATCATAGCAAGTTGAAACAAAATCTCCTTGTTTTGTGAGAGAACATCGAAAAGGACAGTCTTGCTTGTTTTTCTATCAGTATGTTAACACTTTTCACAAAGGGCTTTGAAGAAGCGATGCTAGCTCCTCCTAACTGAGCAGTTGTAAAACACTAGAGAAGACACCACACGAAAGCTGAACAAGTCTTGGAGTGGATGAATAACATAAAACCCAGTGCGATGGTGTTAGTGCAGACCGATGTGTTTTCATTTTTAAAGATACCTTGCTTCTCAGGCCAAAAAGAAAAATAATTATGTATGTTTCCGGTAACCCGACCGACCCTATTTTTAAACGCCGAAGTCAAGTATACTTTATTTAGTTTCAATATATCTAGGTCAAAAACATGTGCTAATTAATTGTGAGTAAACTAAGGAAGCGTTTAAAAAAACACACAAAAAACGTCAAAAGACGTTAACAAAACGTAAGAAAAAGGTAAAAAAAATAATTTAAAAAAAAAACGACCGACCCACCCTATTTTTTTCGGCGATGTTACCGGAAACAGACATATTTTTTCTTTTTGGCCTCACGTGAACAACCATGTACACCATCACAGATCTGTTGAGGCTGTTACACGGGGAAAGAGCATCCTTCCCCTTGGACACATAACAACACTCAACAGCCGGGCTGCTTCCCAGCTGGGTAGAATGGTGTTTTTGTTGCTGAAACATGTAGCGACGGACACAACTGTAAATCTGTGTTGTTGATTAAGACACAAGTCGCGTAAGGCGAAAATACAACATTCAGTCAAGCTGTCATACTCACAGAATGAAACTGAGCGCACTGCATTTTTTTTCTCACAAAGACCGTATACTCATAGCATCGTCAGTCCACCGCTCGTGGCAAAGGCAGTCAAAGTGACTAGCCAGAATAGCGCGGTAGTGGTTACGCTGAGCAGGATAGCACGCTTTTCTGTATCTCTGTTCTTTTTAACTTTCTGCGCTTGTTTTTAATTCAAACGTATCATATCTATATGTTTTTGGAATAAGGAACCGACAAGAAATAAAATGAAATTGTTTTTAAATCGATTTTGGAAATTTATTTTTAATCATAAGTTTAATATTTGTAGTGATCTGAGCTTGTTTTCAATCCAAATATAACATTCTTATATGTTTTTGGAATCAGAAAATGATGAAAAATAACATGGATCGTTTTATAAAAATAAATATGTTTAATTACAATGTTCAGATTTTTAATGACCAAACTCATTAAGTCATTTCTAAGCCTCCAAACTGAAATGCAAAACCAAAGTCCGGCCTTCGGCGAAGATTGCTTGGCCAAAATTTCAATCAATTGCATTGAAAACTGAAGGTGTGACAGTGGCGCCTGAAATTTCACAAAAAGCCGGATGTGACGTCATCAAAGACATTTATCGAAAAAATGAAGAAAAAACGTCCGAGGATATCATTCCCAGAAATTCTCATGTAACGTTTCATGAAGATCGGTCCAGTAGTTTACTCTAAATCGCTCTACACACACACACACACACACACACACACACACACACACACACACACACACACACACACACACACACACACACACACACACACACACACACACACACACACACACACACACACACACACACACACATACACCACGACCCTCGTCTCGATTCCCCCTCTATGTTAAAACATTTAGTCAAAACTTGACTAAAAGTAAAAGAGAAGAATTCCCACCCTGCACGGGGAGTTGCCAGACTCATCATTGTTGTGATGTCTCCAAGTGGAACATGTTTTCATTCTACATACGTGCTTGTTCGATAAAAAAAAAAAAAACCCACCACACACACCATATTTTCACGCGTGTGCATATTATGTAAATGAGGTCCAGGGGTCAAACTATGACCCTGACACATGACCTTACAAAGCAGGGCGGCGCAGATTAAAATATGTTGTTGTCTTTTCTTTGTTTGTTTTTGTTTTTGTTCCTGAGGCAAATGCTTCTCTCTATTCTTTGGAACTGACCATAGTATGCTCAAATGTAACTGATTGGATTTTCAAAGTAAACCGCCATTCTGTTAACGAAGGCGAGCTACTTCAGTAAACGTTTAATGTGTGTGTCAATGGGGGTGAGTGATTTCAGAGTCAAATGAAATGGTTTGAAGTTCGACTGAAAGCAACGTCGATTCAAAGCGATGGAGCCGTCAATGAAGTTTAAGGTAGAAGGCACGCAAGTCCAGAATCTAACATAATACTTCATGGCTTGCTGTGTAATACCAAGTTTACACAATATTGTTTTCTCTCCAAATATTGATTAGTTTACTCGGACTCGCATTTCAGTAGTAAATAAAACAACTTCTTGTAAACACGGTATCTCTTTGCAAGCCTTGTTGTATTGGCTATATATATATCAAACGGGAACCTTTTCTCTGCAGCTTTTGATCATTCATTACCATCACATTTAGACTGTGTATTTTGTATTTTATGTTTTCTTTCTCGTAACCTTGTGTTACGATATCGTTTGTCAGTATATTAGATTCCAGCTGCTGACATTATATGTTTATCCACGGGAACCCTTTCTTTGCATCTTTTGATCGTTCATTACGGTTCATTTAGACTGTGTATTTGTTTAATTATATTTTGTATTCCTCTAAACCTTGTGTTACGGATATTTGTTAAGCTTGTATCGAACGTAAAAGCATTTCCGGTCGCTGCGTTTGTTTTCGTTAAACAAAGGGTTATTGTCCAGGGTCTTTTGATCGAAAACAACCCTTGAAATAAAAGAACATTAAACAATGACTTGCAACATGTGTTTGTTTTCAGAAAGAAGTGCAGCAGCCTGACATGAGCAACATAAATGAACCGATGTTGAAGCCAGCTACAAGAAAAGTTCAACATTGAATGTAAAAGTAACACAGAGACCTGGTATAGCCACGTCTAGTTTACAACCCAGCTTATCTTTCGTGTTCGACACTCGTTAAGTCAAATGAAGTCTACGATAAGCTGAGCATTATGTTGTTTGAGCAGCGAAAAACATACATTCATTTGTACCTTTGATTCAGACCTATCGACGCAGCAATGTCTGAGGAGAGGCGCCCCACTTCGCCGGTTATCAGGCTAACATTTACCTCCACGAAGGCACGTTCGTTTGCTTTGGCATTTCGCTGGTGAACGCGCAAAACGTCAGTGCAGAGTGTTTCTCCCTTTTCTCATTCTTCTGTCGTTCGTATAGACTGGTCAAACTGTCAGTCTGGTTTGGTGAACAAACTGTGCTGGAGAAGGCATTAATTGTCCCGACCGCTTTGCTTGCAGTGGGCACTAATTCGTACCGAAGACGGTCTTCCCGTAACAGTCTCGAAAATAAGTGTTTCTTCAAAGGAAATGAGTGTTAATCGCGCATGAATGCTACTGGAAACATCTGTGCACGTTCATTCATACCGCTTTGCCACTGTTACCGACAAATGAGCACGCGCACTGGCTAAGTTATTGGAATCGAACGAGACCCTGTGATGTTTGCTATATACCGCGCTGTCGCAACAGGCCGAGTACGTTTGTCAAATGCTCTAGCATTTCAAACTGCGCTGGGCTTAAATTAGTAAATTATTGACGGAAGAAACCCCGGCGTTGACAATTGTGCAGTCAATCCGCAGGCATTGTCTTAAAGTGACACGGAGCGACTCATCTCTCGCATACTGAGGACATGAGACCCAGTTCTTTCTGGCGGCCAGTGTGTTATTGAGTGTTGATGAAATAACCCTTTTTGCGAAAGACTGTGCACAATTCGAATAAAGGGCCGTGGGATATATTGTGTTTATATCCTTAGATCTTCGTCTTATTGCCTCGTGCAAGTGTGGAAGTGAGGATGAAAGGAGGGCTGGAATGCTGGATTGCCTTTCTTCCCTTTCAATCCGCAATTGGTCTGCACAACACAATTAATCTCTTCACGGTAGGTTTAATCGCATTCCTCGGGCCGTGCGATTGTTGTGCGTCTTCGATTTGTGAAGAAAAGTGTGCTAAGGAATATAAATAGGAGAAGAGGATTCTTGCCTGAGTGTTCTTACGTGTGTTTGCAAACTCGCTGAACTTAGATTATGTGACGGAAAGATATCCCGGTAAAAAGCGAAACTGCTTTTCTTCAAAACTTTTTGTTTTCGGATCGATAATCCAGCGTCATTGCCATCGAGGGAAATTCAGCTGTGTGTTCTGAGTTCTGATCGTTCCCAAAAGTATAAAACGTCCTTTTGGTGGATAGATTTCAGCGATAAATATCGTGTTTAGACAGCAAAGCATCGGAGCCGGAGCAGAAGTATTTCGTCTGCCACAGTGTCAATAACAAAGAGATCTCTGTAAGCCGGTAAACATAACCCGGTTTTGTGTCCAAAATGTGTTGATTTATTATCCGCTTATCACGTCGGATGAAGTGGATTATATAACGTCGTAAAGACACTCAAGTCTGAAATGAATATCAATTCTGGTTGAGAGAGGTTGACGCAGATCTCTATATTTGCAAGAAAGGTGAGCCTTAGAAGCTAGATCAGTGGTGTATTTTTCACGGCGATCGCATACTACTGACTGTAAGCACCCTTCTTCTCTTCTTTGAATTTTCATCGTCTGAAAGTTATTTGGAGAAACACAAGGTTTGTTGTAACTATTTTGTGTTTTGGAAAAACAATCTTCGTGTTATGCAGAGATTCATCTTACCTGAAAGTATTGTGACCCAAACCGACAGTGTTTCTGTGATCAACAACAATTTTTAAGCGTTCCGAAAAGTAAGTGTTATGACCGTTTCGAGGAGTGGCATGAGCTCTTAAAGCGTCTGTGATTCTGACGGATTTATTGATTGAAACAAGTTTTCCTGATTCAACAAGTGTTGATAACAATACAAGTGCCATTAACTCTGAAAAACGTCGTGAATTTTATGAGTGTAATCAATGCCTACAGTGTCACTGCTTGAACAAATTGTGAAGTATTAAATGTTCACAAAGAAATACGTAATTCCACAGGCTTGATTGATATAAAGTGAGTGATTCTTTATAAAAGTGTTATGGATTCGGCCAGTTTCATCGATTCTGAAAACGTCAAAGATTCTAACATGGTCATTTTTATTTAAATTTGTCGCCAATTCAGAAACTATTACTCCTTCAACTACAGTGTTAAAACTGGAAAGTGTCATAATTTTCTACGGAAAATTGATTCACAAAGTGTCAATATTTCGAAGAATGTGTCACTCTTCCAAAAAGTTTTCCCTGATTTCTAACGTGTGACTGATTCCAAAAATCTTCATTGGTAAGTAGATATGAATGAAAACTGTAGTATTACTGATCCAAAAGTGTCTGCGATCCAAACAGCCTCGGACATCCTGGTACGAAAGTAGTCAAAGGTTCCAAGCGTGTCGCTCAATGCAAACGTGTCATTGTTTTAAAAAGGTCACCAGATTTACCGTCACAGCGAGTGCCATTTGAATGGGAACAAATACTAGTTTTCCACGCGTCATTCGATACACATCGTGTTCGGTTCCAGGCGTGGACGACTTAGTATTCTGTGCAAGGAGTCTTTGATTTTTAAAAGTATCAAGCAGATACAAGTGTGCCATCACTTTCCAATCGGCGAGTGATTTTGTTCTTCCAAAGGCATATTAGTCAGTGGCTTTTAACGTGTCAAACAATACCAAAGTGTTACTGGTTTCCAGAGTGCCATATGCTGATCCTGCGAGTGTAGTTTCAAAGAAAATCGTCGCTGGGTTTCAAAGTGTCAACTGCTATCCGCGTATCAGCAGTCCTACGAGTGCCACTGTTTTTGTTGATTAAGCAAGTGTGATTTTAAATCACATATTAAGCAAATATTCGTTGGTATCTCAGGACGCTGCCCAGTACAGACGTGCTATTGCTCTTAAAAAGTGTCACCATTTAAACCGACTATGCAAGTGTCATTTTAAAATCAACATTCATTTTACACGTGTACCTACTTACTTACCTACTGCCGGTTATGCCGGTTGACATTTAAGGCAGCAACGAAGGACATACACGTGAAGTTGTTTCTAAAGTGTCGACGATTAAGCCGACTTAGTGAGTGTCGTCTCAAAAAAGAGTTTCACATCTCAGCAAACCATCTTCAAGGTCGTACACCAATTTCTTCAACATGGCGTCAACGCTGCTCATCCTGGCCGCAGCAGTCCTCGCCAGCGCTCAAGCCGCAAAGAAAGATCCAAAGGGGAGTACCATTCACTTCGCCGCCCTCCTGCCTGGAAACGTCAATCGCTTTCCGTTCGCTTTCCAGAAAGTTCTGCCGGCCTTGGAGCTTGCTGTGGCCAACGTAACGGCCGTAGGCGGACCTCTGCACGGGCGTGAGATCCAGGTCCACCACAGCAACTCTGAGTGCTCCACCGCTATCGCCATGAACCACATGTTCAACTTCTACATCAAGAAACAGGTAGGGTATAGTTGTAGTGTGGGTGATATAATTAAAGCTATATTGTACGCTTAAAATAGGGGTAATATTTGCAGAAAGTACTGGTTTACTAGGGTATCATTCAGGGCGACCACAACAATTCTGAGTATTCTAGTCCTGCCTCGATCTATGAACCACATGTTCAACTTCTACATCCATGTTTAATGTGAGTGCGAGAGTGTACACCTACAATGGTGGTATTATTTGCCGACAACACAGGCAAAAAGGGAGTATACTAAGGCATCACTTAGAGCCACCACAGCAACTCTCAATGCTCGACCGCTACTGCCATGAATTCCATGTTCAACGTCGACATGCATCCAGAAACAGGTAGGGTATAGTTAAATTGTGAGTGATGGAAAGCGACATTGAACGCTTAAAATTGGATTCTCTTTGCCGAAAGTGCTGAAAAAAGGTGAGTTCACAAGGGCATCATTTAGAGCAATTCTGCGTGTTATGTTGTAGTTCGACCTCCATGAATCACATCTTCAACTTCTACATTCAGAATGAGGTAGTGGAGAGCTTGAATGTTAGTGAAATAAAGCGACATTGTACGATTGAGATGGTTGTATTATTTGCCGAACGTATTGGCATAAAAGGGGTTTAACAGTGCACTATTCAGAGCAGCCACAACAGTTCTTTTTGAGTTTCTAGTTCTGCCGCGAGACCCACATTTCAGCTTTGATCTTAACAAAAACCCGGGTATGTTGCACAAGCGTGCTCCAGCGAGGCCTCTATATAAAGCGAATGTTTCTGAATACAGTGTCAGCAGTGAGACGCGAACACACGTCCAGACTTGTTGTACTACAACATTCGTACACAGCAACAAAAGTATGAGGCCCTGCATCTGTGTTTTATATCATGAAACAATTCACCAAAACCGAAAAAATACATCAAATGTCTTTTTATTTCTCTGCTTTCGTCAACAAAATAATACATGTAGAAGAAAGGGAGAACAAAAACGGTTGAGCAGAAAGTTTAGTTCAATGAACTAGGAAATGCTTACTCCACAAGGCCGTCGAATCAAAATGGTCTTGAGACACACACTCACGACTTCTTGCACGATCCTTTGAATCCCAAACTGACAGATAAACCGTTCTTATATCTCGTAGTTTGTATACATGTCTGTTTTAATTCTTGTTTATGCACTTTATTGACTTTTTTTTATCCCCGGCCAAGTAAAGTCATCGTCTTTTTGTTCTTTGGCTTAACAACTCCAAACAGATGTCTTGCTTTGGGGTTTTAACCGATTTTTAGAATATAACACCAGTGTTTGCGTTCGGATTTGTTTCACGTTGATGACTTTAGTCTAAGATTATGTCTTTCTCTTGGTTAGTTGGGAAGTTTGAGGTGATGAATTTTGTAATTTCACATGTGTTTTTGCTCTGATTTTCTGTTTAAGATTATAAAGTTCATCAGTCCAATAACGTCTCCGTTACTTTATCCCTGAGTACGCTAGTACTTGGGCTCAGCAGACTTTAATTGTGTGTGTGTGTGCGTGTGTGTCTTTTTCCACTTAACAGCTTATTGCTGGGAAGCTACTGGGCGCAGTTCGTTCAAAAGTTTATCAACTAACTTGATAATAGGTCCGATTGATCGTATTAAAACTTCATAATGTTACCTGGGACCTAAATGCGAAATAAACCACAAAAACGACTTGGCGGTGGGAGGAATTCACACTGGCGGGGCAACACGCAGCCTGATAGAACAGCCAGCCAGCGCGCTAGTTATTTCCCGCATCATCACACGCACGCAGATGATTTTTGTAGGTCAGGTTGTGGGAAAGTCCACCCTTAATGTTCCACAGGGGAACTGGTTGTGTTTGTATTGTTTATTTTCTCACAGTGATGTTGATGGTTTTTACAGTGCCGTTTTGAAAGAATATTTTCCGAATTAGGGGCACACTTTTGACTTTTGGTTCGTTTATCTCATCGAAGTAACATTCGAGTGTTTCTAAATCAAAACCTTCCAACACCGCTGGTGCAGATTAGACCTGCCTGACTGTCTGCGTGCGACGCGTGTTACTGTTAGAGCTGAAGATGAAGCCTCAACCGCCAGCCAGCCAGTGGATACTGTCGTCACAAAAAGACGTCATGACAAAGTTACACGCAAAGCGAAAGAGACTTAGACGTCATTTACTTTTGTTCGGAATTTTCCGTCTGTTCCTAGCTTGTCAGTGAAGACCTGACTTGAGTAAGCTTACCCAAAACGTCTGTTCTCTATTCACATTGCAGCTGTGAAATAATCAGTCTTGTGTCTCGGTCGTGTAGGTACAGAGTTTGCTTCTGCAATCATTGTGTTCGTGTTGATGACGGCTTCATAAGACAAATCAGCTAATCTATCGTGAGGAAGACGCTTATGTACAAATCACCGAACCCAACCCATTTTGTGTGTGCATTTTTCTGAAGAATAAACTGCATGTGGTTAATTGCATCCGTTTAATGCTTGTCGAAACGAGCCATAAGGCTTTAGAATAAAAGATTTCACGCATTGCTTGGCCATCTGATCACAGATGAGGTCGCAGTTTGTAGGTTGAATCTATGAATCGGCCAGAGATAGATCTGCATTTCGGGTCAGAAACCAACATTCACACCACAGGCATTCCAAACATGTATATTGTTAAGTTATGAAGAGGGTTGGCAGTATATTTTTCACTGTGATCAAATAAAAGAGAAAGGCCAGTCACCACGCACATCCTCGGCTCGCATGCAATGTATTTATATAGCAAAGGGAATGCCTGTACCGTAAAATCCCTAGCATAAGCCCACCATTTAGCAAACGCCCACCCCCCACTTTGGGCCAAAAGTTGTGCACAGGGGTAACTACCTAGCAAACGCCCACCCTGGTTTTTTCAAAGATAATATAGGCTCACTTTCACTAGGATTTGTGCAGACTGTTCTAAAAGTCATCTTTTCCCCCTTCTTTACCTTTTCGTGTTTCTTTCCTTTTTTCTTATGCTTTGTCCCCTCTCCTCACTCCCAGTCCCACCCATCCCCGACAAAGTGAATTAAAATTACGTCATGCTTTTCCACTGACGTCTTTTGTCTGTCAGTTACGTACCGGTACTTTGACGAGCTTCCTGGTGGCCTGAAGTTTGTTCTTGAATCTCTCTGTGCCATTTTTGCAAAATGCCGAAGCGACAGTCTTACACTGTGTCTTTCTCTGTCTGTCTGTCTGTCTGTCTGTCTGTCTGTCTGTCGGTCTCTCTCTCCTCTATCTCCCCTCTCACTCTCTGTCTGTCTGTCTGTCTGTCTGTCTGTCTGTCTCTCTCTCTCTCTCTCTCTCTCTCTCTCTCTCTCTCTCTCTCTCTCTCTCTCTCTCATGATTGTCCTCGTTGGCCTTCTTTGCCTCAAAGTCCCTTTTTTCTCCTTTTTCCTCCACTTCTACTCACACGACCTAACCTACATGCTTTCGGGGTTTGTATTCACTCAATTACACGGTTGAGCACAAAACTTATTTTGTGCAAAGGGGTCTATCCCTAGCAAACGCCCACCCCCCAATTTTGCCCTAAATCTGTGCACAGGGGGGGTGGGCTTATGCTAGGGATTTTACGGTAATTCACACAGAGCAATCACTTGGTCTTAAACGTGCACAAGACAAAAACTTTTATGCTGGGGGAGCGAGCCAGTCTGAAGAGTACTCGGGTCCAGCGCGAGCGTTTTTTATAGTACGTAACGTCAGTCCTTAAAGGAACAGCCCTTATTGCGTAAAGAGTTCGACTCACAATCTGGTCAGGTTTTGGCACGGTGTCACGAAATAAAAACTCTGCTGAACAGTCCCTCTCAATGCGGTCAATGCGCATGCGCTTACATGGGGAGATCAATCAGGTCGTAAAGAGTCGAGCGGATTGCTAACCCTAACCCTAACCCTAACTAACCCTAACCCAAACCCTAACGTCCAAGATTGGCGCATGCGCATTGACCGCATTGAGAGGGACTGTTCAGCAGAGTTTGTATTTCGTGACAGCGGGATAAGACCATCCCAGGGCTCCTCTTGGACACATACCAACACTAAGCAGCCTGACTGCTTGCTGTGCAAAGTGAGAAATATTTGGATCAATTCTTTTTCTTACTGACACTAGTCGCTTTTTGTTAAATTGATTCGTCCAAAAACTTCTCACTGTACACAGGAAGAAGTCCGGATGTTGACCGTTGCCATGTCTAAGAGGAGGATTGTTTTTTTATTCCTGAAAAACTGTGAGATTGTAATTCGACCTGCTTAGCACTAAAATAACACATCGATCACATGAGAAACACACTCATGTATCACAATATTTCACGAGTAAAATCACTGTGATCAGAGAATGTCGACAGCCCCCGCTATGAAGCTTGGATACCAACGATAAAAGATATCGTCCTTCGCGTGAAGACGATCGTGTGCACCTTCACACACATGTTTGTTTGTTTGTTTGTTTGCTTAACGCCCAGCCGACCACGAAGGGCCATAGCAGGGCGGTGCTGCTTTGACATATAACGTGCGCCACACACAAGACAGAAGTCGCAGCACAGGCTTCATGTCTCACCCAGTCACATTATTCTGACACCGGACCAACCAGTCCTAGCACTAACCCCATAATGCCAGACGCCAGGCGGAGCAGCCACTAGATTGCCAATTTTAAAGTCTGAGGTATGACCCGGCCGGGGTTCGAACCCACGACCTTCCGATCACGGGGTGGACGCCTTACCACTAGGCCAACCGTGCCGTCACACACATGTCCAGATTTCGGTGTGTTAGAAGGGGAATCAAAACGCAGGACAGGTTCATGGACCGTTTAATCATATGCAAAACTAAACATTCCCAAGTTGGTCGACCTATTGGCCTCCTAGTGAACGAATAAGATACACACACACACACACACACACACACACACACACACACACACACACACACACACACACACACATGCACACACACTCACACGCACATGTACATGCACACACACAAAACAAGTAATAATAAATGTTTTGACTTATATTTACATTTGTGTCGCTTCCAAAATGGACGAAACAAATGACAATTAATGACAGACAAAACGAACAATTTGCAGGAATTTCAGCCTGATTGTCTCTATGTTTTGTGTTGGTTGTTGTCATTTTTACATGTATAGTGTAATAAAGGGCTCTTTCTATTTCAACACAAATTATACTCAACGGCATGACTGTGCCCAGTGCACTAAGGAAATTGTGTGCTGAATTAATTCCACAGATTGACAAAGGTTTTAGTCACGGATTTGATTAAACAACACTTTCCACACTGTAAACAAAACAATCTGACTGTACATGTTTGGTACGTCCCAACTTGAGTTCGCTAACTTGGGAAAACCTTGACGGATTCACCTGACGGTTGAAAAGGAGAGGCATGAATCTTGAAGAAACCCAAGTACATTCATTTCAGCCACCAACATAATTACAAGGCATTTGCCAACCATATATGCTACTTAAGAGAAAAGTAACGTTCATCGTTATAAGTCGTTTTCCCGACGTTAACATTTGGGCAAACTGGGGACTTTACGAGAACCGGACAAGATTCCATTAGGCTGAAATAGTGCTTTGGGGTACAGCGACTGTATTTTATTTTAAGCGAGTCTTTCTGTGTGACTCAAGGAGTCTACTCAGAATAGCCTATAGGGGAAGGGGGAAATGACGGAGATAGGGGTTGAGCGGATGGGAGGTGGGGTTGGGGGCCGAGAGAGAGAGAGAGAGAGAGAGAGAGAGAGAGAGAGAGAGAGAGAGAGAGAGAGAGAGAGAGAGAGAGAGAGAGACACTCACACAGACAGACAGACAGGGGCACAGACATAAAGATATACAGACAGACAGACAGACAGAGAGACAGGCAGACAGACAGACAGACATAGGCATAGACAGATAGAGGCATAGACAGATCTATAGAGGCACAGACAGAGGAGCATATATTATAGCCAGATGGATAGACAGACAGACAGACAGACAGGCAGACAGACAGAGGAGCATATATTATAGCCAGATGGACAGACAGACAGACAGACAAACAGACTGTGACAGACAGACAGATAGACAGAGACAGCGAGATAGAGAAAGACAGATAGACACACAGACAGCTGGACCCTCTTGTACCCGCTCACATCCTAAGATGTTCTCCGTAAGAGAACAAGAGTTGGTGTCAATGTCCATTTTAATCACCCCTTGGAGCTATTGAGTGTGAATATGGATACCCGTTTTTTGTAAAGCAGAGTGAGGTCGCCGAACTCACGTTTCTTTCTCTTTTGGATTTTGTTCTTTTGGTCTTCATTTTCGATTTGAGGCTATCAATTTGAGTTCACTTGTGCACTCTTACAGCTGTTTGCAGTCTTCGTATGAAATTGCTAAGGCCAAAAAAACAAGTAGGGGAAAGTCGCTAAACCTGGAACAGTTAATGAGAAACAGCCGTACCAGACAAAAAAATGGATATTGCAAAGCGTTCTTTATATTGTCACATACTAGATTCTATCAGTAAATAAACGAACCACAAAAAATTAAATAACAATCACGCAACTCATCAGACTGATCATAATAAAACATGTCTGCATTTGTTCCAGGTTGGACGCATGGGTGTGTAAAGTGGAACACTGTGTTGTCAAACTCGGAACACATACAAACACACCCTGACTCTCTGTCTAGCTCTGTCTGTGTCTCACACACACACACATATGCACCCACACACTCTCATTCACACACAAACAAGCACACTTTACCACACACACAAGATAAATACGTCATAACATTTTGATTAAGCCAATTTACGTAAATGTCTTTTTTTCAACATCATATTTTGATTTTTACCAAGGAAATAACAAATCGGATAACAATTTAAGCCTTAAATGTAAAACAAAAAGATAAATAAGGGCTAGGTCTAAAAAGGACTGAAAAACAAAACCTTAAAAAAAAGAGGAAAAAATAGGCAAAGAACCGATTTCGCAGACAATGTCCTTTGCCATGTCACACACCTGCCATATCAGCAATGTGTTACAATGATGAAGTTTAGAACATTAAACAACAATTTGCCTGTACAGAAAGAACGTTACCTTAACACCCCGAGGTCAGAAAGAACTTGCACCAAATGTGTATCACAAGACATAGGTGATGAATTCCATTATTTATTTGTCTGTGATTTTTTCAAAGAAGAAAGAGCTGAGTTGTTACCACCTTACTATTGGAAAAAACCTAATGCACTTAAATTTAAAAAGTTGTTTGCTACTAACAAAAAGAAATTGCTAAAGAATATTTTGGACTTTATTAATAGAATCTGTAACAGTTTTTCATAATCTTTTTTATTTATTTATTATATTAGATTATCATGATTGTATTTATTGTTCAAAATGCCCCCAGGGGTTATGGACTAATAAAAAAAACTTGAAACTTGAAACTTTGTCTTCTACTGCCAGCGCAGTCATCGTGTGATTACTGTGTGCACTTCTGGCACTATAACATATCCTCATGGGAGTTGGTGCCACACATGAAGCAGTACCACGAAATTTCGCAGCTTCATTTGTACCCCTCTTCTGTTGACAAATAGATATAAAAGGGCTACCTGCCCAATTGACTAAATGTAAAAATCACTACGCATAAAGTCTCAAAGCAAATAACTAAGAACAGATTTAAGAACTGATTTTGCAGACACACAATAATTGCTAAGTACAGATTTCGAAGTCCTTTTGTCCGCTGCTGTCAGCGCAATCCTCGTGTGCCCACTGTGTGCACCTCTGGCACTGTATCATGTTCTCAGGGGAGTTGGTGCCACACATGAAGCAGTACCAAGTGCTTTCCCCCGGGATAGAACGCATCGTCGAGAATGTTCTCCTTTTTTCCCTCTGATCAGAAGATATTCCCCTCTTGTTTCTCTGAGCAGAAGATTTTGTAGCTTCATTCTTTCCTCTTTTCTGTTGACCTGCACGCCTTTTTGCAAGTGAAATCTCCAGCTTTTTCTTGTAAGGAGAAGATTATTTTTTTCGTGATGATCTCTTCGACGAGCTTGTGGTTGTGCGATGCAGGACATCAGCAGCAGGTAAGCTTACATTTGCTGCTGACACCAATCAATCATAATGACCAGAATCTCCATGTACAGTGTACAAAACAACGATGGGGGTGACGTTGGCAAATTTATTTCAGCTTCAAAAATGCTATTGATTAGTTCTTGTTCTATCTCTGGTGTTAACGTAGAAGGTCTTCCTGTGAACTTTACTTCTTCTTTTGCAAATTTGTTTGTTTCCTTCTAAATGACTTTTAAGAGTTGTGACAGTAACACCATATGCTCTTGATGCGCAACGCAAACCCATATCTCCGTTTTTCACTGCCGACAAAGCGCAGCCCATTTCTTCTGGTAACCACCGCCGTTCGGGTCTCATAATATCGGGTCTCATAATACTGTCAAACAAATCAATCAATCATTCAATAAAACTTATAGAAAGGAAAAACACAGCAAAACTGAAAAGAAAATTGAATACGTGAATAAAACAGCAGTGTTCTGTTTAATAATTGATGAGGGTAAGATGGAACAGAATGCGGCAAAGCTGGAACACTGTTCCATGTTTGCCTCTCTTATGTGTTCCATCATTGCCTCATGGCACCTGCATGGATTTCGCGTGTTTCTGTTGGATACACGTGACGTTTCAAATCTTTTGTTCCCGTTCAAGTTATTGCAAATCTATGAAGGTTTATCACAGCAATCAACATTTTACGTAAACGTATGTAGATAAAGAGTAATAATACGAATTGTAGATGGTAGAAATAAGAAGAAGAAGGAAGAAAAGTTTAAAAAACGTACCATTTTTTTTGTTTTGCCGCGGTAGTAATTTTTTTTGCTGGAATAATATCAAGGAATGTCACTGGACATTTCTGCAAAACAATTGTTCATGAATGTTTCCCGTTGATTGCATATTGAGGTGTTCCAAGTTGGCCGACTGTTCCGGGATTGGCGACTTTCCCTTATGTTGGATTAGGGTAACCCGACCGACCCTTTTTTTCCCGCCGATCCCAACACTTATTTTTCATATCTAAAAAAAACCAAAATTTGTTTGCACATTTTGCGAACCATACCGAGACTAAGGGAAGTAACCTTCTTTAAAATCGACTAAAAAAAAGTATAAAAAGCCGACCTACCGTCGATATATCTTTATCCTAAATCAACATATATTTTTGTTTGGCCTAATGCAAGGTTGTATTCTGCCCAACATTTTAAGTACAGGCAAAAAACTTAATTAGAACAGACATCGAACTTTAGATTATCGGAGACTGACGCCGAAGCGTAACTGACGGGTGTTAAAAATGGCTTAATCACCAGTAAGGCCCCCCCTCCCCCCCCAAAAAAAATGTAATTACGGTAAAATAGGCAAAAAAAATAGGGTCGGTAGGTCGGGATGTTTTTTTAAATTTTTTTTCTTCTAAAAAACCCCCATATTTTTAAGTTATTTTGCCAAACAAAAAAAGACTTTTTCTTTTTACATTTAGTCAAAAAAATTTGTTCTTCCTAAATGCCAAAAAAGAGTCTAGGGTCGCGCGAAAATATAGGGTCGGTCGGGATACCGTAAACAGACTATTTTTTACATTTAGTCAAGTTTTGACTGAATGTTTTAACATCTAGAGGGGGAATCGAGATGAGGGTCGTGGTGTATGTGTGTGTGTGTGTGTGTGTGTGTGTGTGTGTGTGTGTGTGTGTGTATGTGTGTGTGTGTGTGTGTGTGTGTGTGTGTGTGTGTGTGTGTGTGTGTGTGTAGAGCGATTCAGAGTAAACTACTGGACCGATCTTTATGACATTTTTCATGAGAGTTCCTGGGTATGATAACCCCGGACTTTTTTTTTCTTTTTTTTGGATAAATGTCTTTGATGACGTCATATCCGGCATTTTGTAATAGTTGAGGCGGCACTGTCACACCCTAATTTTTCAATCAAATTGATTGAAATTTTGGCCAAGCAATCTTCGACAAAGCCCGGACTTTGGTATTGCATTTCAGCTTGGAGGCTTAACAATTACTTATTGACTTTGGTCATTAAAAATCGGAAAATTGTAATTAAAATTATTTTGTATACAACGATCTAAAATTACGTTTATCTTATTCTTCATCATTTTCTGATTCCAAAAACATAAATATGTTATATTCGGATTAAAAACAAGCTCTGAAAATTAAAAATATGAAAATTATTATTAAAATTAAATTTCCGAAATCGATTTAAAAACAATTTCATCTTATTCCTTGTCCGTTCCTGATTCCAAAAACATATAGATATGATATGTTTGGATTAAAAACACGTTCATAAAGTTAAAAAGAATAGAGATATAGAAAAGCGTGCTATCCTCCTCAGCGCAACCGCTAACCCGCTTTTCTGGATTGTTCATGTCACTGCCTTTGCCACGAGCGGTGGACAGGAAATGCTACGAGTGTACGGTCTTGCGGAAAAAATGCAATGCGTTCAGTTTCATTCTGTGAGTTCGACTGAGCTTGACTAAATGTTGTATTTTCGCCTTCCGCGACTTGTTATTGTTGGCCTAATCCCCATGAGTGCATCCATCTTCCTCACCTCACTCATGCCATCCGACCTAAACGCCCCACCCATCCAACACCCTAACTCCACCCCCCCACCCCCGTCCCCAATGCCTACACTTCTTCCCGTGATTTTTTTTTCTCACCATCCTAGGCCGTGAAAGGTGGATGCAGCGCCTAAAGGCAGTCGATCTACTGGCCGATGTGAATGCGTGATATATTGTGTAAAAAATTCCATCTCACACGGCATTAATAGGTAACATGCGCCTTGAGTCGCCTTGTGTGGTGAGATACGTGCGCGATATAAATCCTCGTAAATAAAAAAAAATAAAATATCTGGCCAGGGTTTTTACGTGGGACGAGACTGTCCCACCACTTCGTCACATACACATAATCAACAGCCTCACTGCTTGATGTGGTGAGTTGGATTTGTTTGAATGAATAATGAGTGTATTAATGAAAAAGTCACTGGTGGCGTTTTCCAAATTCATTCGTCAATAAATTCACATTGTTCACAAAAAGCACATAGGCGGTTGACTTGTGGTATGTGGAGGGATGGTCTTATCTTTGGTAAAAGCATGGTCACATCTGAGATGGTCGGGGATGGTCGAAATGGTCTATAGTGAAGTATAATATGGTCCATTGTGATTTTGAAATGGTTCGTCGTAATGCACATAGCGGTCTAACACGATGTAAGAAATGGTCAATTGTGTTGTACACAATGGTCTATTGCGGTGTACAAAATGGAGCTATTGCGATGTGAGAAATGGTCCATTGCGAAGCACAAAATGGCGAATGCTGAATAGGAATGCATCTTTAACCTTCTCTCCAGCCCTTGGTATGGAAGTCTCTCAACATCAGACCTCTTACCCCCAAAAATGATTAAATGGGAGATAAACAGGACAAGAAGGTCAATACAATCATAGTGCGCTGCTTCTGAAAATCGAACTTCACGAGAGCTTCTTGACAGATGGTGAGATGCGTTGGCCTGCGATAACGAAACGTGCCATTTAGTTTTACCCATGTGTCGATATTTGTGTCTGGTTAGTTAAATGGCTGCCTTGGACATGGCTCCTATGGGTTTGCCCTTGCTAGTCCTAAAAACCTGCCAACATGCAGGGGTGAGTCTTTTGGGGGCAGAATATGTCTGAGCACGTAATTTCAAAAAAGTAGAGATTCTCTAAAAGGATTTGAGTTGCCTACCTTTTGATTCTGGTTCAGAAGGTACTGGGTCGTTACGATTGACAACATATTCGTCGTCGTCGTAGTCACCATCTTCGTCTTCAACTTCATCATCATCATCATCATCATCATCATCATCATCATCATCATCATCATCATCATCATCATCATCATCATCATCATCATCATCATCATCATCATCATCATCATCGTCACCGTCATCATCGTCATTATTATCATCGCCATCATCATCGTCGTCGTCATCGTCGTCATCGTCGTCATCATCATCATCATCATCATCATCATCATCATCATCATCATCATCAGCATCATCATCATCATCATCATCACCATCTTCGTCGTCATCGTCATTATTATCATCGTCATCATCATCGTCGTCGTCATCGCCGTCATCATCATCATCATCATCATCATCATCATCATCATCATCATCATCATCATCATCATCATCATCATCATCATCATCATCATCATCATCATCATCATCATCATCATCATCATCATCATCATCATCATCATCATATTCTTCTTCTTCTTCTTCGTCTTCGTCTTCACCGCAGTCATCATCATTACCACAACCACCGCATACATCATCATCATCGTGCTTTTATACGCTGTCAACTCAAATGGACCAGATGTATTGCAAGAACATTAACAAAAAACGTTGCCTAAGAGCTTTTTCACAACATGAACAGACTTGTTTCAAGAGCACACGATCTGATAGTTTGTAAAAGTTCCCTACACTTCAAGAGTGAAGACGCCTTTGTTTAAACAATATTTATCTGTGAACCATACGTCGTATCTATATATATATATATACGACTTGTGTCTGTCTGTGTGTGTGTCCGCGATGCCAAGCCAAAGTTCTCGATCGATCTTTTTCAAATTTGGAGGCCATATTCAGCTACATCCCGGACACAACCTCATCGATGAGATATTTCAACACGTGCTCTCAGCGAGCAGCGCTGAACCGATTTTTAGGTTTTTCTCTGGATCCATTTCCAGTAACTCTTCCTTATCTTCTCCAGTGTTTTCAGCGTTTACCTCCCTTCCTTCGTGTGGCGTCAATCCATATTCCCGTTTCTATTTTTAGAAGGTCACTGTCGACAACGCTCAATCCATATTCCCGTTATACTATTTTTAGAAGGTCACTACTTTTCTCCAGTGTTTTGCGCGTTTATCTCCCTTCCTTCGTGCGGTGCGCCGGCAAAGCCGGCGTACACCCGGCAAAGCCGGGTCCCTGGCGCAGCCGGGTATTCGGCTCGACTTTTTCCCGGCGCAGCCGTACCCGGCGAAGCGGGTATTCATCTAGTCTTCTATATATATATACGACTTGTGTGTGTGTGTGTGTGTGTGTGTGTGTGTGTGTGTGTGTGTGTGTGTGTGTGTGTGTGTGTGTGTGTGTGTGTGTGTGTGTATGTGTGTGTGTGTGTGTGTGTGTGTCCGCGATGCACGCCCAAGGTTCTCGATGGATCTGTTCCAAATTTGGTGGGCATATTCAGGTAGACCCCGGACACAACCTGCTCGATGAGATATTTCAACACGTGCTCTCAGCGCGCAGCGCTGAACCGATTTTGGTTTTTCTCTGGATCCATTTCCAGTAACTCTTCCTTATCTTCTCCAGTGTTTTCAGCGTTTATCTCCCTTCCTTCGTGTGGCGTCAATCCATATTCCCGTTACTACGTTACTATTTTTAGAAAGTCACTGCACTGTCCAGAACGCTTTCATTGCACCCGTCAGTTGTCCTTACTGTAAAAGTGAAAAGGTCGAATCAATTTATAGCCACACGAAAAATACACTGTCATCTATCTCAATATATTTATAGATATAGATATACATATATATATATATATATTTATACGGCTTCTGTGTGTGTGTGTGTGTGTGTGTGTGTGTGTGTGGGGGGGGGGGGGGGGCAACACCTGTGGATTGTAGAGTTCTGTTTGTGATGTGGTCTGGCGGCTTTGGTGTGTCTGTATGTTCAGGCCTTCCTTTGAGAAGCCATAACAGTTATTCTCAATCCCGTTTGAGTGGACTTCGCCTTCAAAGGTGATTGTGGTGTTTCGGCACTCGGTTACATTTGGCGTCGTCGACAGCGATGGGACTCGACATGAAATGTTCAGGCCACTGAATCATTTTTGTGCTGATCCCATTCCACATGGGAGGGACCTAAGCTTGGCGGGTCCATGGTTCGGATCTTTGGGGACACAGTTCATTCAAAGGAGGTCGAGTGTGACAGGGAGACTACCGTCGCCCTTCACAGCAGACTCTGCAGAGTTGTTCGCCTTAGAAGTTGTGGGCTTTCCTTGCATGTACCCGTAAGTTGTCCTCACTGTAAAAGTGCAAAGGTCGAATCTATTTATCGAAAACTCCACTGTCATCTATCTGTATATATTTATATATATATATAAATAGATATATACGGCTCTGTGTGTGTGTGTGTGTGTGTGTGTGTGTGTGTGTGTGTGTGTGTGTGTGTGTGTGTGTGTGTGTGTGTGTGTGGAGGCAACACCTGTGGATTGTAGAGTTCTGTTTGTGATGGGGTCTGGCGGCTTTTGTCTGTCTGTATGTTCTGGCATTTGAGAAGCCATAACAGATAATATAGGGCTTAGAAATAAGCTCTAAAATTCTCAATCCCGTTTGACAGGACTTCGCCCTCAAAGGTGATTGTGGTGAACCGCCACGCTGTCTGTCTCTGTCTCGCGTTTCACCCCGGCGAAGCCGGGTATTCCTCTATTATTTATATATATAGATAGATATATACGGCTTCTGTGTCTGTGTCTGTGTGTGCGTGTGTGTGTGTGTGTGTGTGTGTGTGTGTGTGTGTGTGTGTGTGTGTGTGTGTGTGGAGGCAACACCTGTGGATTGTAGAGTTCTGTTTGTGATGGGGTCTGGCGGCTTTTGTCGGTATGTATGTTCTGGCATTTGAGAAGCCATAACATATAATATAGGGCTTAGAAATAAGCTCTAAAATTCTCAATCCCGTTTGAAAGGACTTTGCCTTCAAAGGTGATTGTGGTGAACCGCCACGCTGTCTGTCTCTGTCTCGCGATTCACCCCGGCGAAGCCGGGTATTCCTCTACTTGTTTTATAAGTGGTTTAAGTCCTATACGGGAACATTAAGGAACGCTGTAGTTGTTTGGAATAGTCGGAAGCAGACAACATATCATTTGCTCTCTGTGTCTACAAAACACACACCGCACACACACACACACACACACACACACACGCACACACACATACAAACACAAAACAACTAGGCTCTAGTCGCATGTGAAGTGACAGCAGTAAGCCGATTTCCACGTGCCCTGTCTCGTTTTTCCTCATGTATTGTTTCTTCGCCGTTTCATAAAATGTTCTCAAGTACGTTGAAGTCCTGCTTTTAGAGGGGTGTGCGTTGGGTGGGGGGGGGGGGGGGGTAATAAAAGGGAACGAAGGCAGAATATGTGTTTGAGCATTTTTTTCCTTTTTGCGGAGGCAATTGTAAGCTGATTTCCAAACACTTAGTCTCTCTTTTTACGGTAATGTCGGACCTGTTCCCTATACCGTTTCGAATTTCTAACGTAAATAAGAGTTCCATTTTTGTGGTATTAATTTCCTTCTGGCCGGAGAAGTTGGGTAGCAGCAAACTGAAACAAAATGACGCCAATGATGTTCTTATGCCAGTGAAGATTAATTATACACCAGACCTTGTGGTGTACATTATCTCAAGCACTTACGTTTTTCTTTATGTTAATGACTTTAGTTCGCATGCACCGCACTTGCACAATTTCTTGATTTTTCATCATTTGGTTTTCTGTTTTTTTCCATTGAGCTTGTCAGTGGTTTGACTGATAGGGTTTTCCTTCCCTGTCCCACCTTCTGACTCTCTTATTCGCGGACAATATTTTGTATCCGCCCTGCTAAGACGTGCCAACGGTTTTTTTTTGTCTGTGGAGACAAATACACAGACAGACAGACAGACGGACGGACCGACAGACAGGCAGACAGACAGACAGACAGACAGACAGACGGACGGACGGACGGACGGACGGACTGACGGACGGACGGACGGACGGACGGACCGACAGACAGACAGACAGAAAGACAGACAGACAGACGGACGGACGTACGTACGGTCAGACGGACAGACTGACAGACGGACAGAAAAACAGACAGACAGACAGACAGACAGACGGACAGACGGACAGATACACACAGACACACTGACAGACAGACATACAGACATAGTGTAATCCTCTGCAAACAATGCGGAGATTACAGATTGTTGTTTGTTTGATACTTTGTCTTTTAAGTACCACGTGCATACATCGTATGTCTAACATCAAGACGCACCAAGGAAATACTTAACACATTTATCTGCACCACAACTATGTGTCGTTCACGATTTAGTCCAGAGAGAACTTCAGAGAGAATTTCTGTTCTGCAATCACTTTGTTTGTCTCTGTTAAATTGCTTTCTTTTTTAAAAGTCAAAAGCCAGATTTCATAGCTCTTATTTTCTTAACCGTTCAGAAACAGTTTACACAGGGGCGTGTTTACATAGAAGATGCAGAAATTAACTAGTCTAAACAGCTAAGTGCAGGGTCCTGAGCGGTATTCTGCTGACGAAGAAAAAAACCAACCCGATCACCGTAAACATATATCATGCAACTAGAGGTTGAATTCGCCGGGTGAATCGCGAGACAGAGACAGACAGCGTGGCGGTTCACCACAATCACCTTTGAAGGCGAAGTCTTCTCAAACGGGATTGAGAATGTTAGAGCTTATTTCTAAGCCAGGGCTATATTAACTGTTATAGTTTCTCAAAGGCCAGAACATACAGACAGACACAAGCCGCCAGACCACATCACAAACAGAACTGTACAATCCACAGGTGTTGCCTCCACACACACACACACACACACACACACACACACACACACACACACACACACACACACACGAAAATACTGTGCAAAAAAACGTTCGTGCTCGAACCCCTTGGACTATTTCGACCTCGTGAATACAACACTGCACTTCAGACGAAATTGCTACTCCACAAACTGGAGAGTCTCAGTCGTGTTAAGAGATAACGCCATCCAAAAGAGGCACACATGCATATAATATACACACTGGAAAAAAGGTCAAAGCAGTTGTATGCAACATGGGTGCACGTAAAGCCTACATGATGTAACCGTGTGCCGAAACACTACGATCACCTCGGGAAGCGAAGTGCAATCAAACAGGATTGAAAATGTTAGGGCTAATTTCTTAGCCCTATAAAAACTGTTATGCAAACCCGCAGGTTTCCATGAACATACAGACAATCGGAAACCACCAGACCCCATCACAAACAGAACTCTACAAACCACAGGTGTTGACTTTAAAGGCCAACAACCCGGGTGCAGAGTCCGTTGTGAAAGGAGCGGTAGCCTCCCCTGTCACATAATAATATGGCGAAGTCGAATTCGCGGTGAAGTCTACGTCACGAAGCTCGCTGCAAGAAGCTTTATGGCGCTGAATTGTGGGTAAAACGACTTCGCGAAGTCAACTTCGGGCTCACTTAAGGACAGTCTAAAACAAGTCGCGTAAAGCGGAAATACAACATTTAGTCAAGTAGCTGTCGAACTCACAGAATGAAACGCAA
>NC_090248.1:8002670-8061639 GCF_037325665.1 Littorina saxatilis
TTTCACTTTTGGATATCTTTGGACTGTCATGCTCATTACGAGGGCAGACACCACCCGTGTCGCTCAGTCTGACACGAGTTATAGGCCTACCACTGGACAACACTCAACATAACCGTAACCGCTAGTTTTGCACTGAACACTTGTAAATAACCCGACTAAGGTGTGTGCTTATCCATCTTTTCCTCCATTCTTTTTAAACAACTGCTTATAAGTTATCCTGGGACTTTCCTGCTGAACCCCACGGCAGACACCCACCGTATTGTTCGGTCAAAGTGCCCCTTTGATGACTGTCTTTTGAAACACATGCGAGTAATGGAACGGTAGGATTCTTCATGAGGACATTGTGTCCAGTGCTAGCGGGGACGCATACGTAAAGCTGACGAAACCTGTCTCGTCGGGCCTTTTGGTAATATTTTGTTTTAAAGAAAAATCGAATGCATGACCTAGTCAATATCAAAGAAAGCCACATTTGTTGGAAGAGACAAAGAGATACGAAGAAGCATGCATGAATTAATTGAATGCCAAATGCACGGAGAGTTGACGCCTGTGTTGACTACCGTAACGCGGCATTGCACTTGAAAGATCGGAAACGTTTCAAACATCACGTAACGAACATTACAAAACGCAGACCAATCAATACAACTGCCATGTCATCATGATTGTCTACCCTTTCATTTGTTCGTCTAAGTGTGTGGTGTCTTTATTCCAAGCACAAAAACCGAACTGGGTGCCTCTCCGGTCGAGACAGTTTAATGGAGGGTAATGTCCGTTGGAATAGTCACGTGGTAACGTCCTCTTTCGTAATCGTTCTCCTAAATCTAAAAGTGGGGTTGTGTTTTTTCAAAGGGAGAGAGCAAAGAGGAGGTAACTAGCAACGGTCACCGACGTTTATTTTCCATTGAAGTAAACAGGCTGTACGGGTTCAACGTTATTTTCCATTGTAGTAGACAGCCTGTACGGGTTCACTTGCAGTGTCAGGGCAATTCCCAGTTGACTTTTTGACATCTTTATCTCAAAAGTAGATCACAAACCGTCCAGGACAATTTAGTAATCTTGTTTTGTGGATTGTCTTAAGGATTTCAAGTGTCAGATAGCAGCCACCCCCCCCCCCTCCCATGTGCTTTCTCTGCCTTCAGTGTCATGCACCCGTCATAAGGCCATGTTCGCAAATAACTCTGTCGGGATATTATGGTTTGTGAAAGAGTTGCTATTGCTTTGAAACACTGTGCCAAATAAACCCACGTGACATTAAAGTCAAGCGATGTACTAACATCCCGGTTAAATTTCGCTCCGATCTTGTGCTTGGAATAATGACATTGAGCATCGTTTTTGTGCTTGAAATAATGACATCACACATGCAGACGAACAAAAACAAGGGTTGACAATTATGATATAATACAGCCGTTGTATTCTTAATTATCCTTCATACGCGAGATATACCACTTATTAGATAACAATATCGTTCAAACCACACGTGTGTATATCATGGAAATTAGGTCATGTCAAGCAAGTCTGACAGGGATCTGTTTTTCCACTAGCTGTTTATGATTCCAAAGTCACCGAAACAAACGTCATTACGGAGAAAAAAAATTGCGCTCGCTAATTCTCCTCGATGAATTGAGTACCAGAAGTGAAAATGATTAATTTTTAGAACCTTCTTTTACAGTGATAGATTTGAATGTAAATAGTCTGAAACGTAGAACTTGCCACATGAAGGGAAAAGAAAATAACTGCATCGGTCTCGAATAGCAGCTAGCATCTGCTGAAGAGACATTAAACCCCCAAAACCAACCAACCAACCAACCTCGATGAATTTTTGGAACTAACACGTCACGCTACACTTACCAGAGTGAAGTTTCTTTGCTTTGCCGTAAGAGATTGCACGAGGCTTTGGAAGAGATCGAGGTTCCGAAAGAAGCGTCTTGAATTTCGCCGCCTCGACTGCGGGACGTGTTGAGTAAAATACACGTAAGTACAGTATGTAGGATAAACAGAATACTACATGGCTTGCTGTGTCGTTCCTGATTTACACTCGTTGCTTTCGCTCGCAGTTCAATATTTAAAAAAAAGAACTCGTGTAAATCTGGTACGACACAGCAAGCCATGTAGTATTCTCTATGTACGTTACATGATGTTTGAAACGTTTCATTTTTCGAATAAAATGCCGCGTTGCGGTAGTCCAAACAGGCGTCAATTCTCTGTGCATTTTGCATTCAATTAAGTAAGTCACGTTTGCTTCTTCGTATCTCTTTGCCGCATCCAACAACAGTGGAATTGTTTGCCATTTACTAGGTTCTGCATTCGATTTTCTTAAAAAAATAAAATAAAATAAAAAAAAATTGTTTAAAAAGGCCCGACGCGACAGGTTGTGTTTGCTTTACGTCACCGTGAAGAATCATGGGGTTCCATTATTCACGTGTGTTTGATCAGTCTTCTAAAGTTATGGGGCACAGGGGAGCCGACTATTCAACGCCGATGCACGTGCTTCGTTGCACAGATCAAACATCACATGTGTAGACACGCTGCTCGCTAGTGTTCGACCTACAATGTCACGTCGGTTCATTATCCTCATTGTTTCCAATAACAAAACAAAAAGTGTTCAACACCACGTGAAACCCCGACAGAGCTATTTTTAGAATTCGTCTGTCTTGCAGTCTTAACTCTCGATAGTGAAGTGCTGAACCGTAGCTGTCCAATTTGTAAAATGCATTGCGAGTATTCCGGGAGACGTACTCCCCGCCCCCCCCCCCCCCACACACACACACACACACACACACACACACACAGGCAGATAAGATTCGAAACTATTTCCCCGTGGATTATGCGACAAATAAACGACAAGCGAAAAAGCAAAGAGGCTTTTACCAAGCGGTGGTCATCGACCTTTCTTTTATATTGTAGACTGACTTAAGGGATCAATTTCTAAATGTAACAGCATCAATGCATACTGTCAGCACACACAGGATTGACTATTTTTCATGAAACCTTATTGGATGATGCTTCTTCTTCAGCGTTCCAGAATTGTCTGGTTACGTGTGAGCTCGTTTGCCCATTTGGGTTCCACACACTATACTCAGAGAGCATAGTCAGCTTCACTCCGCTTTCGTTGAGTGGGCATGCTGGGTATTTTCGTGTTTCCATAACCCACCGAATTCTGACATGGATTACAGGATCTTTTCCGTGTGCACTTGGTCTTGTGCTTGCGTGTCCACACGAAGGGGGTTCAGTCACTAGCAGGTCTGCCCATAAGTTGACCTGGGAGATCGGAAAAATCTCCACTCTTAACCCACCAGGCGGCAGCGACCGGGATTCGAACTCACGACCTCAGGTCGACGTCTTACTACCACGCCACTGCGCCCGTCATTGGATGATACATGTACACATTGGTAATTGAGACACATCTGTTTCCTTCGACACGTTGGAAGCGAAAGGGATAAAACAAACAGTCCTTTGTTTAGCAGCTGATATTCAGTGTAATAAACTTGTACGTTGGACTATGCTACAAGTAAATGACAAGCGAAAAAGCAAAGAAACATGTACCAGCAGATGGCCAACGACGTTTCCTTTTTATATTTAGTCAAGTTTTGACTAAATATTTTAACATCGAGGGGGAATCGAAACGAGGGTCGTGGTGTATGTGCGTGTGTGCGTGTGTGCGTGTGTGTGTGTGTCTGTGTGTGTGTGTGTGTGTGTGTGTGTGTGCGTGTGTGTGTGTAGAGCGATTGAGAGTAAACTACTGCACCGATCTTTATGAAATTTGACATGAGAGTTCCTGGGTATGATATTCCCGGACTTTTTTTCATTTTTTCGATAAATGTCTTTGATGACGTCATATCCGGCTTTTTGTAAAAGTTGAGGCACCCAAATTGATTGAAATTTTGGCCAAGCAATCTTCGACGAAGGCCGGACTTCGGTATTGCATTTCAGCTTGGTGGCTTAAAAATTAATTAATTACTTTGGTCATTAAAAATCTGAAAATTGTAAACAAATAAAAAAAAATTATAAAACGATCCAAATTTACGTTCATCTTATTCTTCATCTTGTTTTGATTCCAAAAACATATAAATATGTTATATTTGGATTAAAAACAAGCTCTGAAAATTTAAAAAAATAAAAATTATGATCAAAATAAAATTTTTGAAATCAATTTAAAAACACTTTCATCGTATTCCTTGTCGGTTCCTGATTCCAAAAACATATAGATATGATATGTTTGGATTAAAAACACGCTCAGAAAGTTAAAACGAAGAGAGGTACAGTAAAGCGTGCTATGAAGCACAGCGCAACCGCTACCGCGCCAAACAGGCTCGTCACTTTCACTGCCTTTTGCACTAGCGGCGGACTACGTTCAATTTCATTCTGTGAGTTCCACAGCTTGACTAAATGTAGTAATTTCGCCTTTCGCGACTTGTTATTGTTAACAAACTTCCGAGGTTAGTTTTAAATGGTATTTCCAGGGTAATTCTCAATTAATCTGACAGAAAATGGCGCGCAGTCTAGAACAATTTAGTAATCTGCTTTTCGGGATCTGTTGTTCAGATGCGAGGTGTCAGATTATAGCTATCCTGTGTGCTCTGTCTGCCTTCTGTGTGACATTTCTCCTTCAACTTTTGAAGCATTTCTTGCCGACACTTTAGTGCTGCGCTGCAATCACTGTCAAAATTGCCTTGCTGGCTTTCTCATGATTATTATTAAATCTTAACATTTTCCTGTGGTAAGTGTTTGTGTTCCTGCAAGTGATACCAATATAAATGACATCTTGGTTTTCCTATACTGCTAGACTTCCTATACTGCAGCCTTGTCACTGTTGCATGTGCACGCGACAATCGAATGCTTATGGCGACGGGCGCAGTGGCTTAGTGTATAAGACATTGGCCTCCTAATTGGAAGGTCGTGAGTTCAAATCCCGATCGCGGACGCCTGGTGGGTTTAGGGTGGTGATTTTTTTGATCTCCCAGGTCAACTTATGTACAGACCTGCTGGTGCCTTATCCCTCTTCGTGTGTACACGCAATTAAGCACAAGACCAAGTGCGCACGGAAAAGATCCTATAATCCATGTCAGAGTTCGGTGGGTTATAGAAACACAAAATTACCCAGCATGCTTCCCTTCGAAAGCGGCGTATGACTGTCTAAATGGCGGGGTAAAAACGGTCATACACGTAAACATTACACCCATTCGTGCAAATCTATGAGTGGATGTGGGGACATTAGTGCATTTTGTTTGTCAGCCGATATTGATAAAGATGAAAGACCACAACCACCAACGATAAAGGTTAATTGTGGTACGGAAAAGGCATGTGGCAACCAATCTGTCATCGTTTTCTGAGAGCGATAACTGGGATTGCATACAATTTCCCACGTCGCCACAAACTGCGGACATATTGCTGTGTGCACGTGTGTGTAATTAGCCGTTGTTTACGTAAAGACATAAGATGATAGATGATGACACAATTAGGTTCGTCTTTTCAGCGGAGGCGGGCTGTTACGGGATGGGGAGCGGTGGTTGCAGGCGTTAGGGGGCATGCGTTATCGTCTTTTGTTTAGTTGAGGGGGTTGATTAAGATGAAAAGCACCACCCGACCAAAAAGCTTAGTTATCGCACGACAAGGCATTTCTTCAAGGCATTTGACATCCTATTTGTCATCGTTTTGTGAGTGCAGAAGCAGGGGCCCAGAGTGCATACAAACACATTGTAATCCATTACACGGCCGGTGTTTGCTGGGTGTCATGGCTGTTCTCGGTCTCTGATAAGAAGTGTTCAGCGTCCTTTTGCACCAAAAACATGTTTTATTCCCCCCTCTGCTTCTTTACCTCTGTAAACTTGTAGGGGTAGTTATTTTTCGATAATGACCCAGCAACCAAACAAATAACGACCCAGCAACAGCCTGAATCCTCGATAGTGCAATGGGTTGAGAAGTTGTTCTGTTTCGGTACTACTTTTTGCGACTGAAAAGTTCCGAACGCTCTTATGTACGAAGTATACATCTCTGGAGCAAACAATACAAACATACCGCATTTAAATTAACAACTACGGGCCTGAACACATGAATCTCCATGTAAAATCCATGAGTTCGGTTGTTTTCTGAATCTAGATTTGCCGTGCTCAAACGTTCATCACAAGCAATTTCCCGCAAGGCAAGTAACTCATACTTTGTCTAGCGACAAGAGTAGTTCGCCTTCTTTTCACTCAGTTTCTTCGACAACAGACTGCAATCCGACAGTCAGTTTTCAACAATATTTCATTTAATAAACAGATCACACGCAACTAAATGCACACATCTCATCAATTTAAACAACATAAAGCGGTTTTATACACTATTTTCCCCAGAAAACTGAACTTCATACAGTTTTTAACGTTGGAACACGGGTGCAAAAGTTCGTCTGCTAGTCCCATTTGACGAAAGAACATTATCATAAGCGATACCAAAACATATACAGAACACACAATATCTGCCTTTGCCGCCACAGCAGAATAACAGCATATCTGTGTACTTGATTTTAGTCCAAAATAGGAAAACTGACAAGAAGTGTTAACAGAATGGAATGATTTGCACGGAACTATACAACCGCGCATTAATCGATCGCCTGCGCAGGTTGACTGGTTGAGTGAATAGGATTCGATCGAACTTTCGCAAAAAACCTCCTCTTTTCTTTGAATAACTGAAGAAAGGAGGAATAAAGAGGTTACACACCTCGTCTCAGTGATTATAAAAAATAATGGTCTCAGTTCGCGGTCATGAAAAAGCTCGCTAAAGCTCGCATTTTTCATGATCCGCTAACTTCGACCATTATTTTTAATAATCACTGAGACTCGGCATGTAACCTCTACTTATTTGTCAAAGTTGTTCTCTTTAATTTCATATTTTAGTGTCAACTTGTAACACCGTGACAGTTCCTTGTGCATGGAGTGGAGGTATTATTTGAATTTTATTTAACACTGTTTTTTCCCTCTGATTTTTTTTCAGAGAGAAAACTTCCAACAGTAACGCAATAAAACAACCTTTGGTTAATTTTTACTGTGATCATTTATTTATAATTGGAACCCTGCATTGCAGCGACTGATTGATACGAGTTAGATGCCAATTTATTGTTCTATTTATTTTTTATTATTTTATTTTTGTGTGGACATGGGCAGGTGCTGGGGGGCGGGGGGGGGGGGGGGGGGGTAAGAGTTGAGCGAATGAGGCAGAAAGGGACTAATCTATTTTGGGAAGAGATGCTTGGTCAAAACGACAAAACGGCACACAATGTTGCACATATCAATATCAACATAACATTTGTTAATTTTTGTTGTTGTTGATGATGATATTGTTTGGATAAATAAGAACAGACGTTAGTTTGTGAAGATCACGCATTGGCCGCTTTAATATAATGTTGGGCCTAGAAGAGTAACAACATCATCAATGAAAAGTGTGTGACTATAGGTTTTTTTTTCATGGAACAATAATGTGTGATTCCTTTGCAGAAGAAAACAAATGCGTGTGTGACATAAGACATTGTCTTAGGATTTATTTTCTGTGCTCCTTAAAACGAAGTGCACGTGCTCTTATCGCTTGGACTTGAAGGAGGCAAGGTGGAGGTTGGGAGGAGTGAAAGCTAGTGTTGCTGATGATGGTTTTCGAGGTTAGACAGGTTGGGATTCGACAAGAAACTAAATTCTGCTTGTTGTATTCTTTGCAGAAACAAAATACTTGCGTGTGTGCAAATCATTATAATTTGCTTTGGATTCTTGTTGCACCTTTTTTTTCAGAAAAAAAAGTGCATCGTAATAGTTCTTTGAGATTGCAAGTAGGGCAGTTGGGAGAGGAGCAGACGACATTGGATTGGCACATATGTTAAGCTTTACTTACAAATGAAAAAGGACATGCACGGAATCTTGCCTGCATAAACTAATGCTACGTAGCTGAGTTTCAGAGGACGCAATCTCTTGAGAGGTAGGAATGGTGAAAGAGGAAACTAAGTTGACACAGAAACTAATGCCTTTTCCTTTAATCCAATTCGGGAGAAGACAACAGAAATAAACAATGCTTTGGCATGAAAGAGACAATGTGCACTTAGATGTTTTGTAACTCTCAATCCTATTTTCGTGAAAATGCGTGAAATATTCTGTTGTGTTTTTATTTTGTTTTAAATTTATTTATGTATTTTGTTTAAAATGAACTTGTCTTTTCATGTACTTATTTCTTTCTTTCTTTCTTTCATTCTTTCTTTCTTTCTTTCTTTCTTTATTTATTTCGTCCTTTCTTTCTTTATACATTTAGTCAAGTTTTGACTAAATGTTTTAACATAGAGGGGGGAATCGAGACGAGGGTCGTGGTGTATGTGTGTGTGTGTGTGTGTGTGTGTGTGTGTGTGTGTGTGTGTGTGTGTGTGTGTGTGTGTGTGTGTGTGTGTGTCTGTGTGTCTGTGTGTCTGTCTGTGTGTGTGTGTGTGTAGAGCGATTCAGACTAAACTACTGGGCCGATCTTTATGAAATTTGACATGAGAGTTCCTGGGTATGATATCCCCGGACGTTTTTTTTCTGTTTTTCGATAAATACCTTTGATGACGTCATATCCGGCTTTTTGTAAAAGTTGAGGCGGCACTGTCACACTCTCATTTTTCCATTAAATTGATTGAAATTTTGGCAAAGCAATTTTCGACGAAGGTCGGGGTTTGGTATTGCATTTCAGCTTGGTGGCTTAAAAACTAATGAGTGCGTTTGGTCATTAAAAATCAGAAACTTGTAATTAAAATTATTTTTTATTAAACGATCCAAAAACAATTTCATTTTATTCTTCGTCATTTTCTGATTCCAAAAACATATACATATGTTATATTTGGATTAAAAACAAGCTCTAAAAATTAAAAATATAAAAATTATGATCAAAAGTAAATTTCCGAAATCGTTTTAAAAACTATTTCATCTTATTCCTTGTCGGTTCCTGATTCCAAAAACATATAGATATGATATGTTTGGATTAAAAACACGCTCAGAAAGTTAAAACGAAGAGAGGTACAGTAAAGCGTGCTATGAAGCACAGCGCAACCGCTACCGCGCCAAACAGGCTCGTCACTTTCACTGCCTTTTGCACTAGTGGCGGACTTCGTTCAGTTTCATTCTGTGAGTTCCACAGCTTGACTAAATGTAATAATTTCGCCTTACGCGACTTGTTTTCTATTTGTCTTTCTTTCTTTATTTCTTTCGTTCTTTCTTTCTTTTTTTATACATATTATTTTTTGTTTTTGCCTTTTAATTTTGGGTGTTCGATGTTTGTCTTTGTTAGTGTGTTTTTTTTCTGATGTTTTATTTGCTATCTTGATTTGGTGTTAATGTGCCCGCGTGCTAACTGCATGTTTGTCTCGGTTAACTATTTTTTGAATTTTCTTTGCTGAAAAATAAATTACATTAAAAAACAAATCCTCCAATAAAATACAATGGAACCCCCGTCTTAAGACCGCCTTAAATCTGAGAAAATCAGGTCAGTAAAAGAAGGGAATTACAGAAATTACGAACACAAAATATGAGAAGGCAGAGTCTTCAAAGGGAGTGAATCTTAAATTAGGGGAGGGAGTTCCACTGTAACCTCGTGATTGCGATCGCTGCTGGCAAGGAGAACAAGTCGCGTAAGGCGAAAATACAACATTTAGTCAAGTAGCTGTCGAACTCACAGAATGAAACTGAACGCAATGCCATTTTTCAGCAAGACCGTATACTCGTAGCATCGTCAGTCCACCGCTCATGGCAAAGGCAGTGAAATTGACAAGAAGAGCGGGGTAGTAGTTGCGCTAAGAAGGATAGCACGCTTTTCTGTACCTCTCTTTGTTTTAACTTTCTGAGCGTGTTTTTAATCCAAACATATCATATCTATATGTTTTTGGAATCAGGAACCGACAAGAAATAAGATGAAAGTGTTTTTAAATTGATTTCGACAATTTAATTTTGATAATAATTTTTATATATTTAATTTCCAGAGCTTGTTTTTAATCCAAATATAACATATTTATATGTTTTTGGAATCAGAAAATGATGGAGAATAAGATGAACGTAAATTTGGATCGTTTTATAATTTTTATTTTTTTTTTTACAATTTTCAGATTTTTAATGACCAAAGTCATAAATTAATTTTTAAGCCACCAAGCTGAAATGCAATACTGAAGTCCGAGCTTCGTCGAAGATTACTTGACCAAAATTTCAACCAATTTGGTTGAAAAATGAGGGCGTGACAGTGCCGCCACAACTTTCACGAAAAGCCGGATATGACGTCATCAAAGACATTTATCAAAAAAATGAAAAAACTGTTCGGGGATTTCATACCCAGGAACTCTCATGTCAAATTTCATAAAGATCGGTCCAGTAGTTTAGTCTGAATCGCTCTACACACACACAGACACACACACACACACACACACGCACGCACGCACACACGCACATACACCACGACCCTCGTCTCGATTCCCCCCTCTACGTTAAAACATTTAGTCAAAACTTGACTAAATGTAAAAAGCGAGGCTAGAAAAGCAGATAACAGGAACTTTTCAATAAAAGCTGCCACTCGTTATATTTAACCTCATCTTCCCAAACACGCACTCTTACGTAAAACTGACGTGAGATCTCTGCATATAGCGTTTTTCTGGGGTGACACAATATCGAACCAATCGTATTAGCGACTTCTGGGCCACGTCATAATCACCGGGACTTATTACCACCATGATGAAAGTAATCACAAGGCGAGAGAGAGAGAGAGAGAGAGAGAGATAGGGGAGCGAGAGAGAGAGAGAGAGAGAGAGAGAGAGAGAGAGAGAAGAGACAGAGAGAGAGACAGAGACAGAGACAGAGGCAGAGAGAGACAGAGACAGAGACAGAGAGAGAGAGAGACAGAGAGAGAGAGAGACAGAGAGAGACAGAGAGAGAGACACAGAGAGAGAGACACAGAGAGAGAGAGAGAGACAGAGAGAGAGAGAAGATTAGAGAGATACAGAGATAAAGAGAGAGGATGGGAAAGAGAGAGGGAGAAAGAGAGAGAAAGGGGGAGAGAGAGACACACAGAGAGAGGGAGAGACGTAAGACGTAAGACATTTTATTGATTAAACACACAAGGTTCATTTCAACGGGGAGGGGGGGGGGGGGGGAGGGGTCAGTAGTACATGCCGTGTGTTTGTATTTATGGACAATCACCCGGTTTTATCTCTTTCTCTCTAACATATAGAGAGGGAGAGAGAGAGAGAGAGAGAGAGAGAGAGAGAGAGAGAGAGAGAGAGAGAGAGAGAGAGAGAGAGAGAGAGAGAGAGAGAGAGAGATAGGGGAGCGAGAGAGAGAGAGAGAGAGAGAGAGAGCTAGAGAGAGAAAGAGAGAGAGAGAGAGAGAGAGAGAGAGAGAGAGAGAGAGAGAGAGAGAGAGAGAGAGAGAGAGAGAGAGAGAGACAAGATAAGACAAGACAAGACAAAATCTTTATTATCGAGGGTAATAGATAAGCAAGAATAATGTATTTTTACATCCAGCCCTCGCCCTAATATAGGGTCAACAAGAACAGAAAACAATATAATCAAAGAACTATCACATCAAACTTAATACATTATAACTGTATATACAGATACACATTTAAAAATAAATTGTCATACTGCATTTTAAGTACAATTTTCAATGATAAAAAGTGGCAATTTTTATCATAGCTTAATTTAGATCTGCATATTATTATAATTTTGTTTAACATGCACATACATTTTAAATGAATTGATGAACCATTCAGCACATTGAGAGAGAGAGAGAGAGAGAGAGAGAGAGAGAGAGAGAGAGAGAGAGAGAGAGAGAGAGAGAGAGAGAGAGAGAGAGAGATTCAGATTCAGATTCAGATTCAAAACTTTAATACAAAGGGATAAAGGTTTTAGGCAATGCCTAATCTTCCAACCTGTCCCTTTTAGACATACATGACATTATACATTACAATTATATATTTATATAACATGTATTGAACAGCCAAACGAATAACTAATTAACTAAGAATTTGTAATCAGGTTAAAAGTAACAAAACACTAGTTATAATAACGTGGTTCATTGATTATTAAAATGATGATTAAGATGTTATGCAGTAACAGTTATGATTTTAAAGCGTAGGGAGAGAATTATTTTTGACAAAGATATTTTCGAACATTTTTTTTTAAAGATGAAAGGGTTTGACATGTTTTACAGTACATTGGAAGTATATTCCACACAAGCGATCCCCAGTAGGATAAACTAGATTTATACAAATCAATGCGTGGGAGCGGTAGCGTATAATTCAAAAGCCTCGCTCTACCAGGAGGACGCTCAAACAGGTCTTGGATGTATGAAGGTGTTTCATGGTTGTACATTTTAAACATGAAAACACTAGCATTTAAAAAGAACTGCTGATGTAGCGGAAGAATGTTCAGTTGAGTGTATTTTTCTTGAGTAGTCATATTGGGATCTCGGTTTAATAACTTTACACCTCTCTTGTGAAGTGTGTTTATTTTCTTTATATGAACATCACTGGCATTGCACCAGACAGTAGATGCATAGCAAATGTGAGAGAGACAGTGTGCGTGGAAAAACATTTTGAGGGCATCCACAGAAACAACGCACCAGAGCTTGTTAAGTAAGAAAAGGTTCCTAGAAACTCGTTTATAAACTGTATCAATGTGAGAGCGCCAGTTAAGTTCATCATCAATTACAACTCCAAGCACACGGTGTTGATGGACTTGAGCAATGCTAACTGTACCATGCATAAGATCAAGGCTCAGAGGCTGTCGCTGGTGTTTTTGTCTTGTGGTTATTAACATGCTTTTTGTTTTCTTAGGATGCAGAGATAAAGAGAGAGAGATAAAGATACAGACGTAAGACGTAAGACATTTTACGTCTTAGCGAGCTTTTTCATGACCGCGAACTGAGACCATTATTTTTTATAATCACTGAGACGAGGTGTGTAACCACTTTATTCCTCCTTTCTTCAGTTATTCAAAGAAAAGAGGAGGTTTTTTGCGAAAGTTTGATCGAATCCTATTCACTCAACCAGTCAACCTGCGCAGGCGATCGATTAATGCGCGGTTGTATAGTTCCGTGCAAATCATTCCATTCTGTTAACACTTCTTGTCAGTTTTCCTATTTTGGACTAAAATCAAGTACACAGATAATCATGCTGTTATTCTGCTGTGGCGGCAAAGGCAGATATTGTGTGTTCTGTAAATGTTTTGGTATCGCTTAGGATAATGTTCTTTCGTCAAATGGGACTAGCAGACGAACTTTTGCACCCGTGTTCCAACGTTAAAAACTGTATGAAGTTCAGTTTTCTGGGGAAAATAGTGTATGAAACCGCTTTATGTTGTTTAAATTTATGAGATGTGTGCATTTGGTTGCGTGTGATCTGTTTATTAAATGAAATATTGTTGAAAACTGACCGTCGGATTGCAGTCTGTTGTCGAAGAAACTGAGTGAAAAGAAGGGGAACTACTCTTGTCGCTAGACAAAGTATGAGTTACTTGCCTTGCGGGAAATTGCTTGTGATGAACGTTTGAGCACGGCAAATCTAGATTCAGAAAACATGGATTTTATATGAAGATTCATGTGTTCAGGCCTGTAGTTGTTAATTTAAATGCGGTATGTTTGTATTGTTTGCTCCAGAGATGTATACTTCGTACGTTAGAGCGTTCGGAACTTTTCAGTCGCAAAAAGTAGTACCGAAACAGAACAACTTCTCAACCCATTGCACTATCGAGGATTCAGGCTGTTGCTGGGTCGTTATTTGTTTGGTTGCTGGGTCATTATCGAAAAATAACTACCCCTACAAGTTTACAGAGGTAAAGAAGCAGAGGGGGGAATAAGACCGAATAAAATAAAATAGAATAAAAACCAGTAAAAACAACAGTTGTTGGGAAACAAAAGAATCTGACATACCCTTGGGAAAAAACACCTGTTTTTAAAGTAACCCAGACACAAAAATCACAATGTTTTTTCGTGATCTAAAAACGGTATCAAGCCTGTCAAGTAAGCAACCGCATGCGTTCCCTTTTATAAAAGCTGGCGTTTCCTTCCTTTCATTCAAGCTTTTTTGGCGTGTGCATGGAAACCTGTGGAAACAGTTTTTCCCTTAAAGATTCCACTGGACATGGTCTGTTCTTCCTGCTACGTTTAAAGCTGTTAGCAGCGGATATTGACAGACTGACACTGACATTGCCTCCGCCTAATCCAATTTAAAACTTTGTTTTTATTTTTCTTCAGTTTTTGGGTCTTTCTGTCAGCCACCCAAGGATTGTTATTTATCTGTGCAGCGCGCGAAGGAAAGAGTTAAAGGGAAAGAGACAAAGTAGTAGGGGGAGGGGGGGGTGGGGGTGAAGTGGGAGAAAGCTGATTAGCGGAAACGGATAGCGGCAAGTTGGCGTTTGCTTTTTTCCACTTCAAGTTTTTGTTCTCTTTTTTATTTTATTTTTTAACCAAGGTGATAATTTGAGGAGGCAATGCAACACTGTTAGAAAGAGTGGGATAAACGTAACAAGGGGAAAACAGGAAGCAAAGAGACGCATGACATAAAACAAAGAAGAGAGAGAGAGAGAATGAGAGAGGGAGAGAGAGAGAGAGAGAGAGAGAGAGAGAGAGAGAGAGAGAGAGAGAGAGAGAGAGAGAGAGAGAGAGAGAGAGAGAGAGGGGAGAGAGAGAGAAAGACGCTTTTTTTGACGCTTTGAGAGTTTATTGTCCTCAGCTTTAAAAGCTATTTAGACAAGGGGATATAATTTACAGAAGAAATAAACATAACCATCTCTGTAAACACATCCACACACACACACACACACTCCTCTCTCTCTCTCTCTCTCTCTCTCTCTCTCTCTCTCTCTCTCTCTCTCTCGGGGGGTCAAGGTCACCGGCGGTGGAGAGAAGACGTGTGTACTTTTCGCTCTCAGGTAATTGTCAAACTTTTGCTTATCCACGCTGAGTTATATATGGACGTTGCCGGTTTACCAGCAGCAGCATGCGACCTACTGACCACTCTGTTGGCGAAAAACAGAGTCACATCATGGCAAGTCTCTGGCAAAGGCCGAAACGCTGTGTTCACGCTTCGCCTGACAGCTACAGACCATGAGGCCGCCATGACACCCGCCTTGTCACAGTGGAAGAAAAAATCACCTTCGCAAATACGACGGGACCAACATCGTGCTAACCTCAGACAGACACAGACCAAGGTAGGAGAAACAGAAATACCTCTTTCTTTACGAAACCAAGATGACGCTACAGTTAAAACAAATGGCAAAGTTAGTAAAGGCATTGTTACTGACAAACAGCGTGAACAAGTCGACAAACACACTGTTAGAGGAGCCAGCGCACATGCACGTGAAATACGTTGTAAGAACAATGTTATGAGTAATTTGACGCAGCCAGGCGTGGTGACACGCAGTAGAGCCAGGACAACAGGTCACGGTGGTGTCATAGGTGATGAAAAGCGTGCAAAAAACATCAACACTACAGTCAGTGACAGTGTGCGCAATAAGGGACATGTATTGCAGCTTGAAGAACATAGAGACAGAAACACCTGCCCGAAGGACCAGCACAAATTGTGACATTCCTTTTGATTCACCAGATGAAGAGCGAGTTTTCGCGAGGAACAGGGTTGAGCTACGGTAGGGTCACTGCGCATGTCTGGGTTTTTTCTTCGCGGAAACGCTGTTGGGTTGTGTCCAGTCGCGTCCCTTGCAACAAGATGGCGACAAGCGCGTTACGGATTTACTGTTGTGGAGAGTTGATGGACGACGATGATGAACAAGCAGTACTGTTTTATTGTTGATGTGAATGTAATGCCAAAACATCGAACTATCGATTCGAACGTCAATGAAGAAGTGAGCGTGAAAATCGAGCGCAAAACAGCCGGGTAAAAGTTCAGGGCGCTAAAGTACATTTGAGCCGAAATCGCACCCAAACTCCTGTTGACCTCATTTCTTCCCAAAATAAACATCACTGCTAAAATAAAATGCATTAAAACCAAGACAGTATCCAACCCAGTATCCTTAATTTTTGAAAGGCTAAGTGATTTACAACAAATGTCTTCTCACAATCCGTAACTTTGTCAAAAAATATTTGCAGAAGTTTCTCACCTCGCCTTGGCAGCCATCTTGGAACTGGAGAGACCCTACGCAGGAAGCAAGGTTGAAAGTTGGTTAACCGGTGACGTCACTCCAGTCGTACCGGACCGAGTTTTTGCGACCTCCGGTTCGACTCGAGTCACCTTAGTTGACGCTAAAACTCGCTCGAAATGTGCCAAGACGCCTCAAGTATAAGAGACATGGAAAGAACTCTCTCGCTCTCTCTTGACAAATGTGACAGGATCTTGCGTAATATTAGCGGTGGTATAGGCAGTGCACCAAGTGATTGACAATCTGGATGATAAAAGATCTCACTCCACGATGCGAACGACTGTGCTAAACCTAGAAGACACAGACACTCAACGCGGTCTGGTTTCCATGCCGCGACGGAAACGATGAATATTGTGTATTGTTTTAAATTTCTCGCAATGCTGTACCCTTTACCCCAACCAAACCCATTTTGAAATGAACCTTCGTGTTTATTCAATACTAGCAGTTAAGCCCGGCTTCGCCCGGGAGTAAGCGGAGCCCTGTAGCAATTTAAGACGCTCGCTATCCCATTATCATTAGCTTTACCTCCTTTGTTTGGATACAAAAAAAGAGTTATCTCCCTTACCTTCTAGAAATTTCCGGAACTGTCCAGTTAAATTTTCATTCTTCATTTCTTCCCCTCATAGGAGCAATAGCGAGTCTCTAATATCACGTCTCTAATATCACTGGCATGATGTGCTTGCTACAGGTGAACAGTAGGCACTGAACTGGTCTTGCACCATATAGGCTGTATTCAATAAATGGGAGGTCCATAATCTGAGAAAGGAAACAATGAATCAAGAAATTAAAACCCAGGTGCACATCTGCGGCACCTAGGGAGTGTACGTGCACACTATCTTGTTCCTGCCTCTTGCCATCTCAGAGGTATGGCGACCACAGACAAAAAAGAGTTATCTCCCTTACCTTCTAGAAATTTCCGGAACTGTCCAGTTAATTTTTCATTCTTCATTTCTTCCCCTCATAGGAGCAATAGCGAGTCTCTAATATCACTGGCATGATGTGCTTGCTACAGGTGAACAGTAGGCACTGAACTGGTCTTGCACCATATAGGCTGTATTCAATAAATGGGAGGTCCATAATCTGAGAAAGGAAACAATGAATCAAGAAACTAAAACCCAGGTGCACATCTGCGGCACCTAGGGAGTATACGTGCACACTATCTTGTTCCTGCCTCTTGCCATCTCAGAGGTATGGCGACCACAGACAAAAAAGAGTTATCTCCCTTACCTTCTAGAAATTTCCGGAACTGTCCAGTTAATTTTTCATTCTTCATTTCTTCCCCTCATAGGAGCAATAGCGAGTCTCTAATATCACTGGCATGATGTGCTTGCTACAGGTGAACAGTAGGCACTGAACTGGTCTTGCACCATATAGGCTGTATTCAATAAATGGGAGGTCCATAATCTGAGAAAGGAAACAATGAATCAAGAAACTAAAACCCAGGTGCACATCTGCGGCACCTAGGGAGTGTGCGTGCACACTATCTTGTTCCTGCCTCTTGCCATCTCAGAGGTATGGCGACCACAGACACACACACACACACACACACACACAGACAGACAGACACTCTCTTTTATTTATATGTATAGAAAATGTCAAAGCAAAGCGTCTCTCTCTCTCTCTCTCTCTCTCTCTCTCTCTCTCTCTCTCTCTCTCTCTCTCTCTCTCTCTCTCTCTCTCTCTCTCTCTCTGCCACACACACAAACGTACGCTCGCGCTCACACACGGATTCTTCCTCCCAGGACTTTGCATAATCATCATACAATAATGCATTAAAATTCGTTAAAAAGTCTAAAAGCATCAAACACATCATTAAAACTTAAATCCTTAAGAATGTTATGGGAACAGACCACCCATCTGTTGTTTACTTAATACTCTACAATGTACATTCTCTTTCTTCCATTTTGTTCTTCCTTATATCCAAAGCCATTGCAATAAAACATGCAAGTGATCTCATCACTCTCAAATCACTCGATGCCAGCAGTCTTCATATTATTATAATTTTGTTTAACATGCACATACATTTTAAATGAATTGATGAACCATTCAGCACATTGAGAGAGAGAGAGAGAGAAAGAGAGAGAGAGAAAGAGAGAGAGAGAGAGAGAGAGAGAGAGAGAGAGAGAGAGAGAGAGAGAGAGAGAGAGAGAGAGAGAGAGAGAACGAACGAACGAACTTAATTACTCAAGGATTGACTGAGATTTTAGGCTCACGCCTAGTCTTACAATCTGTCCCTGCTAAGCTAAGACATAAAATTAAAGACAATAAAAGGACAATTGTCAATCGCAATCATACAGAGAGAGAGAGAGAGAGAGAGAGAGAGAGAGAGAGAGAGAGAGAGAGAGAGAGAGAGAGAGAGAGAGAGAGAGAGCGAGAGAGAGAGAGAGGGAGTGAGAGAGAGAAAGAGAGAGAGAGAGAGAGCGAGAGAGAGAGAGAGAGGGAGAGAGAAAGAGAAAGAGAGAGAGAGAGAGCGCAAGAGAGAGAGAGAGAGAGCGAGCGAGCGAGCGAGAGAGAGAGAGAGAGAGAGAGAGAGAGAGAGAGAGAGAGAGAGAGAGAGAGAGAGGGGAGAGCGAGGGTGGAGCGAGAGAGAGAGGCGGAGAGAATGAGAGAGAGAGAAAGAGAACAAGTGAGAGAGAGAGAAAGAGAGAGAGAGAGAGAGAGAGAGTGAGAGAGCGAGAGATAATGAGCTAGAGAGAGAGACTTAGACTTAGACCATTTTATTCACATAAAGGGTAGACATTTTAGGCCATAGGCTTAATCTTACAATGTGCCCTTTACATTCACACAAACACATATTCACGCGTGCGCCCGACTAGAATCATAGAAACATCAAGCATACAGTAATAATAAATGAGAAAAGTAGTAGAAAATACATGAATGGAACATCAATAAAGCAATTACAGAATGGAACATTAATTACGCAATCACATTTGCGCACTCACACGCAGACGCACAAGGAGGAACACATATAATACTAATATACACACAACTAAGTGCCATTCAACAAGCTTCTTCTTCTTCTTCGGCGTTCCAGATTCAACAAGCACATAGTGAGCCTACCAAGACAGGTAGATTTAGCATTATGTAGGCATGCAGCAGTCAATATTTCAGAGTAATAAAAATAATTATAATTAACAAAGCTAGCTACAATACCGGCAGCGTAACTTATGAAGACCTCAGTATGTGTTTCCTGAGGGAGGTTTTGAATGCGTTCAATGAACGGCACGTTTGTACATTCGAAGGAAGAGAGTTCCACAGTGAAGGTCCCACAAAAGCAAAGCTAGTTTTGTATAGATCTATGCGAGTCCTTGGTAATATATATATAGATTTGTTTGACACATAGCGCTCGGAAGCTTTAGTCAAGAATGCATTTAGGTATGGTGGGGCCAGCTCATTGAGCGCCTTGTACATTAGAATTAAGATGTTGTAATCAAACTGCTGTTGAAGAGGAAGAATATTGGCTACCTTCAACTTTTCTGACGTGGACAGATAAGGATTGGTTACAATAAGCTTAGCACCTCTTCTGTGCAAGGAGTTTAGTTTTTTCATTATATTTTCACTGGCACCGCACCATACAGTGGAGGCATAATTAATATATGATAGACAGTGTGCCACGTAAAACATTTTCAGTCCCTCCTTGTCTACAAAGGGTTTTAGTTTAGATAGGAGATGGAGATTGCTTGACAGCTTTTTACAGATATTCTTAACGTGTATGTTCCACCTAAGCTCCTGGTCAACTTCAATTCCTAGTACTCTGTGTGATGAAACCTGTTCTATAGGATCTGAGTGCAGTTTTAAGTTGAGGAGAAGGGGCGCTCTCTGATGTTTCTGTCTAGATGTGACTACCATACTGCTGGATTTTTTGGGATGCAGGGTCATTTTGTTGTTACTACACCACTGTTCAACGTCGTTGATTCCCTGCTGAAGGTCAGCCTCCACTTGAACTATTTTTTTGGACGATGAGTGAAGAGAGCTATCATCAGCAAAAAGCTCACAAGATACATTTTTATTCGTAATATGCAAAGGTAGGTCGTTTATGAAGATACTAAATAAAAGTGGGCCAAGAATGGACCCCTGAGGAACTCCGCAATTTAGAACACCATCTTGTGAATATTGACCATTTAGATATACCCGCTGGGATCTGTTCGTGATGAACGATGCAAACAACTTAACTGTATCACTGTTGTTTATATAAAACTTTAGTTTAGTTATGAGAATATTGTGATCGACTGTTTCAAACGCTTTCCTCAGATCGAGGAAAACTGCACCAACTAATTTGGAATCGTTGATAGCCGACAGCCAGGTGTCACAGAGACGGACAAGAGCCGTGGAACAAGAATGAAACTTACGAAAACCAGATTGAAATTGGTAAAAAAGATCGTGGCTTTCCATGTGATGGATTACATGTTTATGGATATGCATCTCAAGAGGCTTAGAGAGCACCGATAGAACAGAGATAGGACGAAGGTTGTTGATGAGAGAGAGAGAGAGAGAGAGAGAGAGAGAGAGAGAGAGAGAGAGAGAGAGAGAGAGAGAGAGAGAGAGAGAGAGAGAGAGAGAGAGAGAGAGAGAGAGAGAAAGAGAGAGAGATCTAACTGCGACACAACGAGTCTGCTTCTTTTGTCTCCTTCTGACCCTTTATTTATCTCTCTTTGTCGGTGTGTTCATTAGTCTATTTATTTGTCTGAACTTATTTTTTGCTGCCCACTTTTTTTTTCTCTTGCATTGTGTTGTTCAACTTCTTTGTTCTCCCTCCCCCCCCCCCCCTCCACCACAACGCAAGCATCCATACCTACCTTAACTCTTGGTTTAAACAATGTTTTATCAAATCAAACATGATACAATAATACAACCATAAACAATAGACTCTTCGATCAACTTGTATAGATGTACATTGAAAACATTCTTGCTAGGCTGGTGGCGGCATTGTTTCATTTTCTTCGTCGCTTGCCAGACAGCTGTCCGTCGGTATTGACACGACACCCTTGTATTGTTTGGTATTGAAACTGCAGTCTGAGGTCTGCGTGTTTGGTCTGTGGGCCCAGACTTGATTGTTGTGTGATTCAGAAGTTTGAACTGCTTAAGACGTTTGTCTATGTGTGAAGTTTTGTTTGATTTACAGTGTGTCTATGTGTAGCAGTCTTTTGATCTGCTCTATTTACACCCCCGGTATAGGGGTGTGTATAGGATTCGCTCGATGTGTTTGTTTGTTTGTGTTCGCATATAGATCTCAAGAATGAACGGACCGATCGTCACCAAACTTGGTGAACAGGTTCTATACATTCCTGAGACGGTCCTTACAAAAATTGGGACCAGTCAAACACACGGTTAGGGAGTTATTGGTGGATTAAGATTCTACAAGGACTTATAGAGGCACATATTAATGGTCAAAGGGAAATAACCTTCTCAGTTGGTGGCAGTGAGAATCGTTATTTCCCTTTGACCAACGGGGGTGTTTTTCCTACCTTTGAGGAATTTCTTGTTGTCTCTGTCTTTGTCTATGTCTCACCCCTCCCCCTCCCTCTCTCTCTTATAACAAGGAGGAAAAGAAGAGACATTAAAGAAGAATGAGGAGGAAGAAAGGTGTCACAAGGCAGGAGACAAGGTAGCTCAAGGAGACAAAGGGGTGTCTGTCCGGGACTAACGTCTGCGATACCAAGAAAGGAAATGTGTATTGAGCGTGATCAAAGAGCTGAATAACACACCGCAGACTGAAAGTCTTGAGAACCCAGAGGCTCGCATAGCAGAAACGGAAACAATGTGGTCTCCCACACTCCACAAACGGACCCAAATTGAAGATCAAAAGTAACGGGGTAGAGAGAGAGAGAGAGAGAGAGAGAGAGAGAGAGAGAGAGAGAGAGAGAGAGAGAGAGAGAGAGAGAGAGAGAGAGAGAGAGAGAGAGACACACACACACACATACACACACACACACAGAAAGACAGAGACAGAGAAAGACAGACAGACAGACAGACAGACAGAGACGGACATAAATCTGTAGAGGGCTGGAGGTTGGGAGTAGGAGTCGATCGGCGGGGAAGTTGTGCTTTGGTGGTGGTGGTTGTGGTGGTGGTAGATGGATATCTCTCTGGTACCAAAGTCTGCGATACGAACAAAACAAATGCGGGGTGATCGTGATCAAATAGCTGAATAACACACCACGTACCAAAACTCCTTAGAGTATATGTTTCTGGTACTAAAGTCTGCGATGCGAACAAAACAAGTGCGGGGTGAGCGTGATCAAATAGCTGAATAACACACCACGTACCAACACTCATTGGAGCCCAGGGGCGTACAGAGAAATAAATGATAGGACTGCTTATTCCAACAAGGAGCTCAAACGTAAATCTAGGTATAGTAAGCGGGGGTGTGAGATGGAGAGATAGAGAAAGAGAGCGAGACATGCTGTCAGACAGACAGACAAACAGACAGACTGATGCAGACAGATGCAGATATACAGACAGACAGACACAGATAGACAGAAAGACAGAGGAAGACAGACAGACAGACAGACAGACAGACAGACAGACACAGATAGGCAGACAGACAGAGGAAGACAGACAGACATATGCAAATAGACATACATACAGACAGACAGACAGACAGACAGATGCAGATAGACAGACAGACAGACAGACAGACAGACAGACAGACAGACAGACAGACAGACACAAACAGGGTGACAGACAGACCGACAGACAGACAAACAGCCTGGGTAAGCATTTCTCTGCTTGGTTCGTGTGTGAAATAAACAAACATTGGGGAAGAAACATGAAGAGAAATTGACAAACAAACCAGCAAACAAACACACAAACAAACACACAAACAAACACACAAACAAACCAGCAAACAAACACACAAACAAACACACAAACACACAAACAATACATAACCTCAACGTAATACTTGCAGCTGTGTATAGACGGATCACGACCGTAGTTCTTATTACATTTAGTCAAATTTTGACTGAATGTTTTAACATAGAGGGGGGAATCGAGACGAGGGTCGTGGTGTATGTGTGTGTGTGTCTGTGTGTGTGTCTGTCTGTCTGTGTGTGTAGAGCGATTCAGACTAAACTACTGGACCGATCTTTATGAAATTTGACATGAGAGTTCCTGGGTATGATATCCTCAGATGTTTTTTCATTTTTTTGATAAATGTCTTTGATGACGTCATATCCGGCTTTTCGTGAAAGTTGAGGCGGCACTGTCACGCTCTCATTTTTCAACCAAATTGGTTGAAACTTTGGTCAAGTAATCTCCGACGAAGCCCGGACTTCGGTATTGCATTTCAGCTTGGTGGCTTAAAAATTAATTAATGACTTTGGTCATTAAAAATCTGAAAATTGTAAAAAAATTATATTTTTTATAAAACGATCCAAATTTACGTTCATCTTATTCTCCAACATTTTCTGATTCCCAAAACATATACATATGTTATATTTGGATTAAAAACAAGCTCTGAAAATTAAAAATATAAAAATTATGATCAAAATTAAATTTTCGAAATCAATTTAAAAACACTTTCATCTTATTCCTTGTCGGTTCCTGATTCCAAAAACATATAGATATGATATGTTTGGATTGAAAACACGCTCAGAAAGTTAAAACGAAGAGAGGTACAGAAAAGCGTGCTATCCTTCTCAGCGCAACTACTACTCCGATCTTCTTGTCAATTTCACTGCCTTTGCCGTGGGCGGTGGACTGACGATGCTACGAGTATACGGTCTTGCTGCGTTGCATTGCGTTCAGTTTCATTCTGTGAGTTCGACAGCTACTTGACTAAATGTTGTATTTTCGCCTTACGCGACTTGTTTTTACATTTAGTCAAGTTTTGACTAAATGTTTTAACATAGAGGGGGAATCGAGACGAGGGTCGTGGTGTATGTGTGTGTGTGTGTGTCTGTCTGTCTGTCTCTGTGTGTGTGTAGAGTGATTCAGACTATACTACTGGGCCGATCTTTATGAAATTTGACATGAGAGTTGCTGGGTATGATATCCCCGGACATTTTTTTCATTTTTTCGATAAAATTAATACCTTTGATGACGTCATATCCGGCTTTTTGTAAAAGTTGAGGCGGCACTGTCACACCCTCATTTTTCTATTAAATTGATTGAAATTTTGGCAAAGCAATCTTCGACGAAGGCCGGGGTTCGGTATTGCATTTCAGCTTGGTGGCTTAAAAACTAATGAGTGAGTTTGGTCATTAAAAATCGGAAACTTGTAATTAAAAATGTTTTTTTCTTTTTTTTCCTTACACCTGTTCCTTGTCCCGGTGTGCACTCACGCCGCCCCGTCCCTGCACTCACTGTTCCATCCACATCTGAATTTCGTTCCGCTGCCAGACTTGTCGATTTTACAGACGCTCCAGGGAGGGATGTCGGGTCATTGCGGTAGGCTACCCTCGGAAGATGATTATTTTTTTTTATTAAACGATCCAAAAACAATTTCATCTTATTCTGCGTCATTTTCTGATTCCAAAAACATATACATATGTTATATTTGGTTTAAAAACAAGCTTTGAAAATTAAAAATATAACAATTATGATCAAAATTAAATTTCCGAAATCGTTTTAAAAACTATTTCATTTTATTCCTTGTCGGTTCCTGATTTCAAAAACATATAGATATGATATGTTTGGATTAAAAACACGCTCAGAAAGTTAAAACGAAGAGAGGTACAGTAAAGCGTGCTATGAAGCACAGCGCAATCGCTACCGCGCCAAACAGGCTCGTCACTTTCACTGCCTTTTGCACTAGCGGCGGACTACGTTCAGTTTCATTCTGTGAGTTCTACAGCTTGACTGAATGTAGTAATTTCGCCTTACGCGACTTGTTTCTTCTGTAAGAAGATATCCAATGCCATCCTTTTTAGTTTCAGACATCATCATGTCAACATAATGATAGCGTTGGGTTGAAATGCGGACGCTTATTTTGAAATGTCTCGAGACATTCAACCATTATCCGTTTTCAATTTTTGTTTTGTTTAGAAAAGTTATACAAGTGCCACTCACACACAGACATCTTCAACTCGAGCAAACAATTTGTGTCAGTTTTTAGCAGAAAACAGATGTTTATTAGATTTGAAGTTTGATGAGGATTGAGATTGATTACTGCCAACCTGTTTAGTTTGAAGGGGGTAGGGTAGACGGGCGCTGTGGCGGGGTGGTAAGACGTCGGCCTCTTAATCGGAAGGTCGAGGGTTCGAATCCCGGCCGCTGTCGCCTGGTGGGTTAAGTGTGGAGATTTTTCCGATCTCCCAGGTCAACTTATGTGCAGATCTGCTAGTGGCTTATCCCCCTTCGTGTGTACACGCAAGCACAAGACCAAGTGCGCACGGAAAAGATCCTGTAATCCATGTCAGAGTTCGGTGGGTTATAGAAACACGAAAATACCCAGCATGCTTCCTCCGAAAGCGGCGTATGGCTGCCTAAATGGCGGGGTAAAAACGGTCATACACGTAAAATTCCACTCGTGCAAAAACACGAGTGTACGTGGGAGTCTAAGCCCATGAACGAAGAAGAAGAAGAAGGGGGTAGGGTGGCTTGGAGGGCATTTGTTTGCTTCTCTCTTTGTTTCTGTGTCCCTTTGTATCTTTGTATCTTCCGTTCTTTCTTTGTTTCTTTCTTTCTTTCTTTCTTTCTTTTTCTTTCTTGCTTTCTTTCTTTCTTTCTTTCTTTTTTTTACATTTAGTAAAGTTTTGACTAAATATTTTAACGTAGAGGGGGAATCGAAACGAGGGTCGTGGTGTATGTGCGTGCGTGTGTGTGTGTGTGTGTGTGTGTGTGTGTGTGTGTGTGTGTGTGTGTGTAGAGCGATTCAGACTAAACTACTGGACCGATCTTTATGAAATTTGACATGAGAGTTTCTGGGTATGAAATCCCCGAACGTTTTTTTCATTGTTTTGATAAATGTCTTTGATGACGTCATATCCGGCTTTTCGTGAAAGTTGAGGCGGCACTGTCACGCCCTCATTTTTCAACCAAATTGGTTGAAATTTTGGTCAAGTAATCTTCGACGAAGCCCGGGGTTCGGTATTGCATTTCAGCTTGGTGGCTTAAAAATTAATTAATGACTTTGGTAATTAAAAATCGGAAAATTGTAAAAAAAAAATAAAAATTTATAAAACGATCTAAATTTACGTTTATCTTATTTTCCATTATTTGCTGATTCCAAAAACATATACATATGTTATATTCGGATTAAAAACAAGCTCTGAAAATTAAATATATAAAAATTATTTTCAAAATTAAATTGTCCAAATCAATTTAAAAACACTTTCATCTTATTCCTTGTCGGTTCCTGATTCCAAAAACATATAGATATGATATGTTTGGATTAAAAACACGCTCAGAAAGTTAAAACAAAGAGAGGTACAGAAAAGCGTGCTATCCTTCTTAGCGCAACTACTACCCCGCTCTTCTTGTCAATTTCACTGTCTTTGCCGTGAGCGGTGGACTGACGATGTTACGAGTATACTATGACGGCTTACTAGCGCCAAAACTAAAAATTAGTAATTAACCCGTGAAAGTTACTAATTTTCACGAGAAAATTACAATTCTGACGGGAAAATTACTAATTTTCACGTGTTAATTACTAATTTTCTAGTGTTAATAACTAGTTTTCAAGTGTTAATGTCTAATTTTCAGTTTTGGCTCGCTTCCTGACGGCTTACTAGTGCCAAAACTAAAAATTAGTAATTTTCACGCGTTAATTACTAATTTTCTTGTACCTCGTGACTGTGGGGGCTCAATGCGCATGCGCGACTGTTTCACCTGCCAGAGCAAAACATCCTTCGATTCGAAACTTTTCTGGTCCATAGTTCTTTAATTAGATGTAAATTAACACTAAGAGCTGGGCGCATGTATAGATAACCGTGACATACAACTGTCTGTCCGAAAACTTGTTGAATAACGAATTCTATCGAAAGATATTTGTGAAAGTGTGTGAGTCTCGATGAAGAGATCCGTCTGCTAGTCGTCGGACCTTTTGCGCATGTCCGACCGGCCGCCATTTTTCCTCTCTCGGTTCGAACATTTTCGGATCGATTGTCCTTCCCTAATACACTTTTAAGCAAATGTATGAGTGTGGTAGTGGAAACAAATATGAAGTACATCTGTCTGCCTGACAACTTGTCGAATAAGGAATTATATTGAAAGATATCTGTGAAAGTGAGAGACCACAGCCGATCAAAAGTCCGTCTGCTACGAACAGCTTCGTTTCGAAAGTTTTCAGGGTCAATTATTCTTTTCTAAGATACCCAAAACAACGTTTAGGATAGCGCTATTGCAGAAAACAGTGACATGCATCTTCCCGTCGAATTACTTGCTCGATAAGGCCTTCTATTAAAAGATATTTTAGAAATAGTGTGAGAGTGATGTTTGCCGGGCGTTGAAGCCTCTCAGTGCGGACTCTTAAAATCCGACTACTGTGACCGAAAACGAGGCAAAAATGAAAATTAGTAATGAACACTGTTAATTACTAATTTTCACGTGAAAACGATAACCCTAGGTTTTGGCACAAGTAAGCCGTCATAGTATACGGTCTTGCTGAAAAATGGCATTGCGTTCAGTTTCATTCTGTGAGTTCGACAGCTACTCGACTAAATATTGTATTTTCGCCTTACGCGACTTGTTCTTTCTTTCTATCTTTCTTCTGTCTGTCTGTCTGTCTATCTGTCTATCTGTCTGTCTGTCTATCTGTCTGTCTGTCTGTCTGTCTGTCTGTGTCTGTCTGTCTCTGTCGCTCTGTTTCCCTCTCCCACTCCCACTCGCTCTCTGCGCAGGTGTGTGAGTGTGCGTGCGCGCGCGTGCGTGCGTGAGTGCGTGCGTTAATGCGTGTGTGTGCTCGCGCGTGCATGCTAATGTGCGTGCGTACGTACGTGTATGCGTTTAATTATGTACATAACTATAATGCCAAGTGAAATGCCCCCCCCTAACTCAATGCGGATGAAAGACCTCCTCATCCGAAAACGATTACTTCCTTCCGTCTCAAGGGCATGAACTCTTGCACTTGCTAAGTTGTCCTCTGCGGACATAATTCAGTACAAAGTGCATCGGCCAATCTACCCCTCCCCAACACTCATCAAACTCCCTCCCCCTTCACCACCTAATCCACCCTCTGTGAGCACAACCATCGGGAGGCGGGACGGATAGTTTGCATACTTATCAATCATTGGTCCCCCTGAGAAGGGAGCTTTAAACACGTGACTGTGACAGAAGGGCTCTACCATCATATTTGCATAATCAAATCAAGCAGCAACACTGAGGTTAACCAGCGTAGGATTTCGATACCGCTGCGCGAATAGAATCCGATTTGAGGGTGTTATTGGGGACTGTTTCGTGTCGGTTGATTGGTCGTTTCCTGTGTTAATAGCAGTCTTAGTACCAAGAAGAATCGTACTGAGACAAGACAACAGCTTAAAAGGCTATTGTGGTGACTTGACGAATAAGTAGAGGTTACATGCCGAGTCTCAGTGATTATCAAAAATAATGGTCGAAGTTAGTGGATCATGAAAAATGCGAGCTTCAGCGAGCTTTTTCATGACCGCGAACTGAGACCATTATTTTTGATAATCACTGAGACGAGGTATGTAACCTCTTTATTCCTCCTTTCTTCAGTTATTCAAAGAAAAGAGGAGTTTCTGTGCGAAAGTTTGATCGAATCATATTCACCCAACCAGTCTACCTGCGCAGGCGATCGATTAATGCGCGGTTGCATAGTTCCGTGCAAGTCATTCAATTCCGTTAACACGTTTTGTCAGTTTCCATGTTTTGAACTAAAATCAAGTACACAGTTATGTTGTCATGCTGCTGTGGCGGTAAAGGCAGAGTGTGTGTGTTCTGTTCATGTTTTGGTATCGCTCAGGAAATGTTCTTTCCTCGAATGTGACTAGCAGACGAAGTTTTACACCCGTGTTCCAACGTTAAAAATTGTATGAAGGTCAGTTTTCTGGGGCAAAATAGTGTATGAAACCGCTGCATATTCTTTAAGTTGATTAAATATTTGCAATTGATTGCGTGTGATCTGTTTATAAAATGAAATATTGTTGAAAACTGACCGTCGGATTGCAGTCTTGTCGATGCAGCCGAAATCTGGAAGGGGAACTACTCGTGTCGCTAGACAAAATATGAGAGTTTCTTTTCCTTGGAATCTTGCTAGCGATAAACGATTGTGCACGGCAAATCTGAATTCAGAAAACAACCAAACTCATGGATTTTATATTGAGATTCATGTGTTCAAGCCTGTAGTTGCTTGTTTAAATGCGGTATGGTTGTATTGTTTGCTCCAGAAAGGTATATTTTGTATATTAGAGTGTTCTGAACTTTTGAGTCGCAAAAAGTAGATCCACAATGTGTACAGTCTCTACCCATGAGCTATCGAGGATTCAGGCCCGTTGTTGGGTAAGTGATTTTGGTTGTTGGGTAAGTTACCGAAAAATAACTAGCCCTACAAGTTTACAGAGAGAAAGAAGCAGAGGGGGGAATAACATTAGATTCAGCCGTGGTGAAAAAAGTACTAGCAAAAAACGCGTATCAATAAATCGCCTCACAAAGGCTTCTCAGGTTGGTTAGGAGTTTTGAATAATGGCATCACACACCACACATATTTAAAACTAGATGATTACCGGCTTCGCCGGGTACCGGCTTCGCCGGGAAGAAGTAGAGCCGAATACCCGGCGCACGAAGAAAAGGAGATAAACGCGCAAAACACTGGAGACCTTCTAAAAATAGTAACGTGCAGTGACCTTCTAAAAATAGTAACGTAGTAACGGGAATATGGATTGACGCCACACGGAGGAAGGGAGATAATCGCGGCTGAAAACACTGGAGAAGATAAGGAAGAGTTACTGGTAGTGGATCCCGACAACAACAACAAAACAAACAAAAAAAATCGGTTCAGCGCGCACAGCGCTGCGCGCTGAGAGCACGTGTTGAAATATCTCATCGATGAGGTTGTGTCCGGGGTGTAGCTGAATACGGTGTCCAAATTTGAAAAAGATCCACCGAGAAGTTTGGCCGTGCATCGCGAACAGACAGACAGACAGACACTAGTCGTATATATATAGAAGTAGTGTTCAAAAATCAAAACGGTTATTTTAATACCATATATTTCAAGTAGAACGACTTCAGAGTGCTAGAAAGTTTGTTTGTTCTTTCTTTTTCTTGTGTGTGTCTTTTCTCTGCCATTATACAAGTGGCTTGACGGGCGCAGTGGCGTGGTGGTAAGACATCGGCCTCTTAATCAGGAGGTCGTGAATTCGAATCCCGGTCGCTGCCGCCTGGTGGGTTAAGAGTGGAGATTTTTCCGATCTCCCAGGTCAACTTATGTGCAGACTTGCTAGTGACTGAACCCCCTTCGTGTGTACACGCAAGCACAAGACCAAGTGCGCACGGAAAAGACCCTGTGATCCATGTCAGAGTTCGGTGGGTTATAGAAACACGAAAATACCCAGCATGCCTCCCCCGGAATCGGCGTATGGCTGCCTCAATGGCGGGGTAAAAACGGCCATACACGTAAAAATCCACTCGTGCTGAAAACATGAGTGAACGTGGGAGTCTAAGCCCATGAACGGAGAAGAAGAAGAACACTTGGCTTAATCGCTATTATCGTAGCCACCTCGGGTTTAAGCGGATACAATCTCTCTTCCAAATGAACACGAAAAATAAACACCCATGCTGCTTCCTGTGCTGAATTAAATGATCAGATTGACACCGGTGTCATTAATAAAATCCATTCAGCAAACACAAATTCCGACTATGCTGAGAAAGCAACCAGGTTCTAGACTTTGGGCATATTTCCAAAAACAGAATAGACTGCGAACGTTCCAAAATTCAGAATAAAAAAACCCAAGAATGGTAGGCTATTGAAAGCGTTACATTTACATACACATATTGTGTCGAAGTACATGCCAGACTGACGTTGTGCCTTGCAGCTCAGTTGGTAGAGCTCTGGAACTAAGGATCACGGATTGAAGTCTAGGCTGCAACGGACACGGATGAACTTAATGTGTAGACTCAGACACGGTATCCGTGTCCCAACCCCGTGTCACCACAGTGGCAGGTAAAAGACCTCGGTCACTCTCCCATAAGTGTAAGTAGCTGAGTTCTCCTTAACACGCACACACATGGGTAGCGCGAGTCTTGTTACTTTTTTTTCATCTGGGAGGAAGCTGCCCGAATTTCCCAGTAATGGGTGAAAGTAATGGAAATGAAATGAAAATAGCCTGAATGGATCAATCACGATCGATTGAGATTTGCAAGATGTTCCACTTGGGAAGGGAAGGTATCTTGGGTTATTCTCCACAGCTGTGTACCAGTGGGAACCATGTTACGAAGGTGGGATGTCTTTATTAAGACAATTTTAACCATACAAATAATTATTGATTTCATTAATAAATACAGGTTTACCGGCCCCCGTAGCGCAGTGGTTAGCGCATCGGGCTGTGGGCCGGGAGGTCGTGGGTTCGAATCCCATCAGGGTCATGTGGGTTTTTCGGGCTACGGTCGGCTCCTACCCAGAGTGGAAGTGCTATGGTTCCTATGGGAAGGCTGGGATCACACAGCCGAGTGTCATTCACTTAACGAATGCGACTTTGAGAGTGCTCAGGTTCTGTATACCTGACCAACACCGCAGGTGCGGCAGTTCTCGGGCCTGGTTGACGCCAGGATAGTAAGTGTTCAAACCAAATTGGAAATCCAAAGCATCATTATAATCATCCTCATCTCATTAATCATCCAAAATATAAATTGTCCTTGCTCTTGTGGCCCTTCATGCCCGGAGCTCTCATGGTGACCTTGGTCTCAGTGTTCCTGTTCCTTCCTTCCCTGAATAGTAGTTCTGCTGTCAGTCTTCAACGTGTGACGTTCTGGGGGGGTCGACGGAGGGACGTGGTGGCGGTCTCCTCTCTGGAGGTGACGCTCACTCAGTCTGGCTCCGCGACTTAAAAGTCAATGTCGTTTGTAGGGGGCATAGTAGGTAGTGGGCTGCGTCCGTTAGCTCGGGACAGACCCACTACTGAACACCGTCGAAGTGACTCAGCAGAAGTGCAGTGTCATCTTCCGAGGGTAGCCTACCGCAGCGACCCGACATCCCCCCCTGGAGCGTCTGTAAAATCGACAAGTCTGGCAGCGGAACGAAATTCAGAGGTGGTTGGAGCAGCGAGTACAGCGACGGGGCGGCGTGAGAGCACAACGGGACAAGGGAACAAGTGTAAAGACGAAAAAAAAAAAAAAAAAAAAAAAAAAAAAAATAAATACAGGTTCGAAATACATATTTGGCTTGCAGAGAACGAAATAGAAATACTAGCACATTGTGTCTACGTTCAGTAAATTACAAGGGTGTCAAAGTTCATGACCTTTGTAACATGGAAACCAAAGGTCGTGACATGGATTAGAATACTAACAATTACAAAAAAAGAAAAAATATATTCTATTTGTTCCCGTGCATGTCTGTATCATTATCTAACTGCAGTATTACTGAACAAAGTAAATATATTGTAGTTGCCAATTAATATACGTTATAATCCTTTAAAGAACTGAAAATGCATCCTAAGATGGTACCCATCTGTAAAAGGGCAAACACGCCTCCCCGTGGTTAGTAGTGCTGCAGGTATTTGATAGTTTTTGATTTTGTAAAGTAATCAATGGCTACACTTTTTTTCCGTTGGATCCTTACAAACATGGGTGCCAAAATCCTAATCTTTCAGAAGCACCTAATTTTAAACAATAAGTTGTTATTTTTATTTGTGTGTGCATAGTACGTACCGTAAATGTCTCTTGAACAACATGCAACACATCAATATATATTCTATCGTTTGCAACTTTCAAGTCCTAAATAAGAATGATTAGGCCAAAAAAAAAAATTGTCTGTTTAGGGTAACATGACCAAAAAAAGTAGGGTCGGTAGGTAGGTAAAGTTTTTTTTTTGTTTTGTTTTTTTTGTGTGTGTGTGTGTAAATGCTATGTTGGCTGAACATTCACTTCTTATATTTGATGAATACATGTTTCAAAACTAACGTATAAATAAAACAGAGAGAAAGGGAGAGAAAGAAACGCCAAATGTCTCTTTTTAGCATTTTTACCTCTTTTTTTTTTTTTTTTTTTTTTTAAATCAAAAAAAAGTTTTTGGGTCGGCGCCAAATCGATAGGGTCGGTCGGGTTACCCTAAACAGACAATTTTTTTTTTGGCCTTATGGCACTCATGTTTGTAAGGATTCAACTAAAATCAAATACAGGGATACAACTTGTTCAGCGTTTTTAATTTCGTTAGAGGTATTCGATAAGTACCTAAGTCGGACCCAGTAGAATAAACAAGTCGCGTAAGGCGAAATTACTACATTTAGTCAAGCTGTGGAACTCACAGAATGAAACTGAACGCACTGCATTTTTTGACAATGACCGTAGTCCGCCGCTAGTGCAAAAGGCAGTGAAAGTGACGAGCCTGTTCAGCGCTGTAGCGGTTGCGCTGCGCTGCATAGGACGCTTTACTGTACCTCTCTTCGTTTTAATTTTCTGAGCGTGTTTTTAATCCAAACATATCATATCTATATGTTTTTGGAATCAGGAAGTGAACCGACAAGAAATAAGATGAACTTGTTTTTAAAACGATTTTGGAAATTTAATTTTAATCATAATTTTTATATTTTTAATGTTCAGAGCTTGTTTTTAATCCGAATATAACATATCTATATGTTTTTTGAATCAGAACATGATAAACAATAAAACAAGTCGCGTAAGGCGAAAATACAATATTTAGTCAAGTAGCTGCCATTTTTTCAGCAAGACCGTATACTCGTAGCATCGTCAGTCCACCGCTCATGGCAAAGGCAGTGAAATTGACAAGAAGAGCGGGGTAGTAGTTGCGCTAAGAAGGATAGCACGCTTTTCTGTACCTCTCTTTGTTTTAACTTTCTGAGCGTGTTTTTAATCCAAACATATCATATCTATATGTTTTTGGAATCAGGAACCGACAAGGAATAAGATGAACGTGTTTTTAAATTGATTTGGACAATTTAATTTTGATAATAATTTTTATATATTTAATTTTCAGAGCTTGTTTTTAATCCGAATATAACATATTTATATGTTTTTGGAATCAGCAAATGATGGAGAATAAGATAAACGTAAATTTGGATCGTTTTATAAATTTTTATTTTTTTTACAATTTTCAGATTTTTAATGACCAAAGTCATTAATTAATTTTTAAGCCACCAAGCTGAAATGCAATACCGAACCCCGGACTTCGTCGAAGATTACTTGACCAAAATTTCAACCAATTTGGTTGAAAAATGAGGGCGTGACAGTGCCGCCTCAACTTTCACGAAAAGCCGGATATGACGTCATCAAAGACATTTATCAAAAAAATGAAAACGTATGGGGATATCAATCCCAGGAACTCTCATGTCAAATTTCATAAAGATCGGTCCAGTAGTTTGGTCTGAATTGCTCTACACGCACACACACACACACACACACACACATACACACACACATACACACACACATACACCACGACCCTCGTTTCGATTCCCCCTCGATGTTAAAATATTTAGTCAAAACTTGACTAAATATAATAAATGTAATTTTGGATCGTTTTATAAAAAAATATTTTTTTTACAATTTTCAGATTTTTAATGACCAAAGTCATTAATTAATTTTTAAGCCTCCATGCTGAAATGCAATACCGAAGTCTGGCCTTCGTCGAAGATTGCTTGGCCAAAATTTCAATCAATTTGATTGAAAAATGAAGGTGTGACAGTGCCGCCTCAACTTTTACAAAAAGCCGGATTTGACGTCATAAAAGACATTTATCGAAAAAAAGAAAAAAAGTCTGGGGATATCATACCCAGCAACTCTCATGTAAAATTTCATAAAGATCGGTCCAGTAGTTTAGTCTGAATCTTTCTACACACACACACGCACAGACAGACACACACACACACACACACCTAAAGTGTGGATGGTTACCTAAGAGGCGGCACTGGGTGTAGTGCCTTTCTAGTGCACTTGCACTACAACAGCACTGGGTGCAGTACTCGCTCCGGCATCGAAGAATTTTGCACTAAAAAATGCACAAAATTTGACCTATTTCGTCGCCTATAGAGGACGGAAAGAATGTCATTTTGAACATTGTTATGACATTCTTTCCGTCAAAAAAGTCAATTTAACGGTGTCAATTTAACCATAAGGCAACCATCCACACGTGTGGACGGAAAGAATGTCATTTTGAACATTGTTATGACATTCTTTCCGTCAAAAAAGTCAATTTAACGGTGTTAAATGAAGCGACCATCCACACAATTAGGTTGCCATCCAGAGTTTAGGTTGCCATCCACGTGTGGATGGTTGCCTTATGGTGATTTAGGCAACCAAACCTGTGGAAACATGGGTACACACACACACACACACACACACACACACACACACACACACACACACACACACACACACACACACACACACACACACACACACACATATATATATATATACACCACGACCCTCGTCTCGATTCCCCCTCTATGTTAAAACATTTAGTCAAAACTTGACTAAATGTAAAAACAACTACACAAAAACACATAATATTAAAATGGTAAAAAAACCATAACATTTTCACTTATCGACGATTTTCAGCGCGTATTTCGACTTGTGCCCTATATTCCAGGTGGTAAGAAATGCTGTCACATAATGTATATCATTTCACGATCAGTAGCCGTTTGCTTTGCATTTACGTTACTTATGGTCTGGTGCGTACAGGCACTGTCGCTTAACGGCGAATAGACAAATTCCGAAGACAACATTGTCGGTGTTTTAATTGGTTGTGGAAGAGTTAATTAAACCCCTTAGAAGCAGCGAGACGGAGACAAGTGGCCACGTACTGAACAGTACAGGAAAGTGATCATTGCGGCAGTAGATAGAAAACTCAGATTAGCTATTGTTTTAATTTAATTCAATGCAATTCAATAACACCTTTTTGTCTGAATTTTCGAACAAACATAAATATGTCTTTTGGCTCAAAATTCGTTTTGACGAAAGGGAACAACCCAGCGATTTGCAGTAGCACTCGAACGGTAAAGATGATAACCTGATTGTAAAGTATAGACGAAATCAAGAAAGACACGGTCCAAATCGACAGAAATATCACAGACAAATGAGAAACAACGATCACAAACAAAGAAACACGTTGGTGCCCTTTTGCTTGACTAAGTCGCAAGCGTTTAGACGAAGTGGAGACATTTCTTCTTTCGTGCAATATCGCTTTAGTCAGGCAAGGAGAGAACACAGACGAAACAGGGAGGATTGGGCCACACTCGCAGAAGATCAAGGAGACTGTCTGAGCGGTGTGAGATTGCTTGGGGCAGAGAATCGCAAAGAGAGACCCAGATCCTAGAGACGAGTTGCTCCAGACACCCTGAACAATCTGTTACGTCTCTCTCCCACACACACTATTCTTCTGACTGTCTTGTGTCCGTCAATGTCCTGGCTGACACACTCTCCCTCGATTAAGGGAAGTAGTGGACAAAGAGAGAGATAAAGAGAGAGAGAGAGAGAGAGAGTGTCACGTTTCAATATATCACTCAAGGTGATTATGAACCGGTTAATTACTACTAATTAACTAACCACACCACGATCCACTCTCGCAGGCATACAATTAAATAGAGTCAACAAAAGTATAAGTTTCAGACGCCTGTTTATGTATAAACTCTCCACCTCCCTCGAGCCTTCACTCAAAATATGTTCCTTTTACGTTCTCAACACGTAAAAAACCAGTGTTCACTGACAAAATGCCAGTACTATGTAGAAAATTATAGTAACACGCTGAACCCGTGTAAATACAGTCGAAATGAGAATGTTCTGTTCGAAAAGCTCTAGTTCGTGCAGGTGTCACACACCCCACGTTGTCACTACTCCAATGAAATCATAGATACGAAAAGACAACGGTGGTCAACGGGGTGCGTACGACATGGTGCACTTAGCTTTATCTCTGCTGCTGCTGCTTAGCCGGTATGCTGGTTAGTCGGTTCGCTGGTTAGCCGGTCCGCTGGTTAGCCGGTTCGCTGGTTAGCCGGTCCGCTGGTTAGCCGGTCTCCTGGTTAGCCGGTCTCCTGGTTAGCGTAGCCTCAACAGTTCCCGCCAGAGTCAGCCGTGCCGATGTTACGGGAACGTAACGAACGAACGAAACGAACGAACGAAGGAAGGCTGCAAACAGAAAGCATCGGTGCACTAAACATGTCAGCTACCCCTCACCCACCACCTTAAAACATGTCATCTTTAAATATCTCATCGAGCACGTGGGCCTGCACAAAACTGACTTTTTACAACAACAAAACAGCCATTTTCCGTCCTTCTCTCCCTATCTGCAAAAACCATATACAGATTAGTATTTTAGCGTCACAGAGAGTAAATTATGCGCTAACCTGGAAAGAACAACAGAGAGTATTTCATTCCACAACACAGACTCATCAACAGCGTTAAATAATGATTTATTACCTCAAAAGCCTATGATTGTAACTCTCAATGGAAGCAAAGTCCGCCTCCTCCCTGGAACAGTCTCTGTTCGTCAACAGTGACCCAAAACGTCCAGAACCCCTTGTCGAATCCTTATGCGAAAGCCATCGCCGACGAAGGAAATGTGACGACTTGTCCTCAGCAAAATACGTGGCAGAGGAAAGGAATAACTTGTGGAAGTTCCCCTAGAGTGCCGAATATGATACTCGGTGAAAAACCATCATACTCTAGTAACTGTGTGTTAGGTCCTTCCCCTTCTGCCGCTGGGTGTCAAGTGTGTCGTCCTTGAGTCTCTGACAGACCACCTAGCCAAATACACGTGACTGACCTTGTCACCAAACCAGTCTAGCTATACACAGTTTTGCCTCCCCAAGCAGGAAAAAAGACACGAGAAACTCAATCCCTGAAAATCCCGTGCGCGCTGTCAGCGAAAAAAAAACCGTCAGCCCTATGACAGCAGAAACCTGCACTGTGAAGCTCGTGCGTTTCAAAACATCCGTGCTCGGGAGCACTGTCAGCAAAAACTCTGCTGTGTCCAATATCACGCACAGGCGCTTTCTATCATACATTGACCCAGAACAGGCACTCCACTGAGTGACGCTTTCTTGGTCTCTGTCACCCGATCGTGACACACCTCCCCTCTTCAAGACGAAACCTCGGTTTCGCTCACAGTCATGTTCTCCTCTACAGCCCGAGAGAGAAAGTCAGCTCCAACATTGTTGGCGCCCGGAATGACGCGTACCGTGAATTGGTACGGTTGGAGAATCAACGCCCAGCGCATAAGTCTGGCGTTTGCCAACCTTGCAACCTGAAGATATTGCAGAGGTTGATGGTCTGTTGCCAGACAGAAAGGTCGTCCTCAAGAACGAGCAACCCCTCGTTTCACCCCTGATGACTGCAACCTTCTCTGTCTTCTTGTCTTTGTTCTTCTGGTCTTTGTCCTTCTCCCCGTAGGCTGTCCTCTCTATGTAGGCGCGCAGCAGGTTGGCGTGGTACAGGCGTGCTTTCCCGTGCATCATGATCCTGTAGTCGTTCTGGCCCACTTTCGCTGTCACCTCAAAAGGTCCTTGCCACTGCAGTTGTAGCTTGTTGTGTTTGACAGGTAGAAGTAGCAACACCCGTTCTCCAATCTTGAAGCTGCGCGGCCGTGCCTTGCGGTCGAATCCTCGCGCGTAACGCTGTGCTGCTCTTCCCAGGTTCTCTTGAGCCAATTTGCAGGTCTCTTCAATCCTGTTCCTGAGTTCTACGATGTAGGTCGCTGTCGTCTGCACCTCCTCGTCAGCTTCTTCGTCCGTCCAAGCTTGACGCAGGATAGCCATGGGACCGCGTACCTGTCTGCCGTACAACAACTCAAATGGGGAAAAACCCAAGCTCTCCTGAGGAACCTCGCGGTATGCAAAAAGCAATGCTGGGATGTACCTGTCCCACGTGCGTGGTTTCTCCTGAGCTAGTTTCCTCAGCATGGTCTTCAAGGTGCCATTGAACCTTTCCACCAGTCCGTTGCACTGAGCATGGTAAGGAGTGGTGAAGTGCTGCTCCAGTGATAGCAGCCGTGCTGCCTCCGCCATCACTCCTCCCGTGAACTGCGTGCCTCTGTCGGTGAGTACCTCTGATGGAATTCCCAGCCGGGACCACATAGTAACCAGAGCCTCAGCTACTCGCGTGGCTTCAATCGATTTCAGAGGGATCGCCTCTGGGTATCGAGTAGCGTAGTCCACCATGGTCAAAATGTATCTGTTTCCGTCCTCAGACGCAGGCAAGATGGGCCCGATGATGTCCACTGCCACCCGACGAAAGGGTTCGTCGATGAGCGGCATCTTCTCTAAGGGGACCTTCCTCACCCTTCCTTTGGCAACCACCTTCTGGCACTTATCGCAGGACGCACAGAAACGTCGGACATCCGTGCAGATGCCTGGCCAGTAAAAGTGGCGCCAGACACGATCCGTGGTCTTCTTGGTACCAAGATGACCTCCCAGAATCGAGTCGTGTGCCGTTGCCATGACACCCTCGCGAAACTCGCGAGGCACGACAACCTGTTTGAATGTACCTTCTTGGTTGCTGAACTCACGGTAGAGCAACTTCTTGTCCCTGAGGAACTTTGACCTCCCATGCTTCCCGCTCAGCTTCACCTTCCCCGACTTCGCGTGCTCCCGAGGAGTAGCTAAGGTCGGGTCAGAATCCTGAGCCTTCGCGAGAAGCGCGGGGGTCACGTTCCCCAGGGCAGCTCGTGCAGCAGGTAGGGGTTTGAGAGGTTTGTCCTCTCGCTCCGCCTGTGCCCGCGTGAGCACTGAAATGACGTCGGGAGACCGATAAACGGGAACCTCCCTGGTGACGCCGTCCACAAACTGAACCCGGTTTCCAATGAGCAGGTCGCATGGAGGATCGTCCATGACGACGGCCACAATGGTCCCCGTGAACAACGGGGTTACGACCTTGATCACTGCCGTGTTCAAGTCGTAAGCGTGAGATGCCTCGGCCATTCTCACCCTGATGCTGTCTCCTGTGTAGGCCATAGCTGGAACTAGACTCGCCCGAACCACTATCATGTCTGCCCCTGTGTCCCGCAGACCTTCGCCCTTCACTCCGTTAACGTAGACGTTGCAGTGGGGCTGGAAATGTTTCCTGGAGCACGGAACGCAGAGTTGTGGGATGGTGCATGAGCTCGTGACGTCCCTGAACTCCTCACTGCCAACGAAGTGAACGCCCTTCTGGTCAGCCTGTCTCTTGTGGCAGTCCTTCTTCACGTGGCCCCGCTTGTTGCAGTAGTAACACTGGATGTCAGTTCTGGAACTCGATCCCTTGTGTCCCTGATCGTCCTTCCCGTCCTTGGGTCCTGAAGAACCCGAATTTCCCGTTTTTCCTGGCCGTGAGCCTGAAGATTTGCCGGAGATCGCCTGGGCGTCCTCGTGCACTCTGATCCAGTCGGCTGCCTCCTGAGTAGTCTTGGGCTGGTGCTCCTGCACGAAGGTCACCACCTCAGGTCGCAGGCTGGACATCAGTTGTTCCATGACTATGAGGTCGGCAAGGTCGTTGACGGTCCAGTCCTTTTCGGCCATCTCCACCCAGCGCCGCAGGTAGAGGTTAAGACGTGCCACAAACTGATGACTCAGCTCGCCGCTCAGTCTCTTGCTGTTACGCAGACGTCGTCTGTAGGCTTCAGCAGTCAGGTTAAAGCGCTGGAGTAACGCCTTCTTAAGTGCCTGATAGTCTCTCGCCTCGTCGTCCTCCAAAGCGTTGTAGAGCTGCAATGCGCGTCCCTTTAAGCAGGTGCTAAGGCGGCTAGCCCACGTGGCCTCTTCCCACTTCTGGTCAGATGCAATGCGCTCAAACCGGCGTAAAAAGTCGTCGAGCTCGTCCTTGTCATCGTCGAACGTCGGCAGTCTCGTACGGTCGGCAACAAACGTCGGCGCGCTAGCCTGAGTGAGCGTACCCTTCTCGGCCTGTAGCCTAGCTAGCTCTAGCTGGTGATCGCGATCCGCCTGTTCCTTCCGGTCTAGTCTGTCACGTTCGTCTTTCTTTTCCTGTCTGTCAAGTTCGGCCTGTCGTTCCTGTCTCTCAAGCTCGTCTTTCTTATCCTGTCGGTCACGTTCGGCCTGTCGTTCGGCCTGTCGTTCTCTTTCTTGTCTGTCACGTTCTCTTTCTTGTCTGTCCAGTTCGTCCTTCTTTTCCTGTCTGTCTCGTTCGTCTTTCTCTTTCTTGTCCTGTCTGTCACGTTCGGCCTGTCGTTCTTGTCTGTCAAGCTCTTCTTTTCTCGTCTGTCGCTCTATGTCTTCCCTACGTTCCAGCTCCTTGCGTTTAAGCAAACTACGCGCTCTAACGCGTGCGTCACGCTCTGTCTGTTCCTCACTGCCAGGAGTCTCGAAAGTTATTCTCCTCGTCGGAGATCCCCCTGTAGCCATGGTTAGTTTTAGCAAAGCTTTATCACAAAAGTAAGTCTAACGCAGCTATAGCTAGAATACGCGGTGACGAAAGCGGTGGATACAAAAATCCAGCAACCGGAAAATGCAGAAGAAAAATCCAAACGGTGTAGAACAAATCGCGTAGCCTACTTTATGGCTGCTTTCTGCGGTGAAACAAAGTGTTTCCCACAGCCGTGGCCTACTTTATCGGCTGCTTTTTGCGGTGAAACAGAGTGTTTCCCACAGCCTTGGTTAGGACAGAAGTCCTCGGACCCTTCCCCCCCAAAATTCCAACAAAGTCAAAATATGGAGAAAAATCCAAGTAAAACAAGACGGTAGAAAATGTAACCTGTTACGGAATGCGAAACAACAATGTAGAGAAAACTGAGTAAAACGAATAACAAATCCGCTAACCCCGCTAAGCTCTCTGCAACGGAAAACTCTGAACGTACAACAACAAAGATTCACAAACAAAGGAAAGGGAGATAATCACAGTTAGCGCATACAATAACTCACAAATTACAATTTACATTTCCTGCAAGATGTGAATCGCTTAAGGTGTGGTATATGATCAAAACTATACAAAAAAGGGTAGCACCAAGCAGAAAATAAGTCGAGCACTGACGAGATTATCTGCTCTTAGTTCTCCTTAATTGGTGGGTCTTTATCAGTTGGAAATTAACTGAGTAAATCCCGGCTTGGCCCCCACGTGTCACGTTTCAATATATCACTCAAGGTGATTATGAACCGGTTAATTACTACTAATTAACTAACCACACCACGATCCACTCTCGCAGGCATACAATTAAATAGAGTCAACAAAAGTATAAGTTTCAGACGCCTGTTTATGTATAAACTCTCCACCTCCCTCGAGCCTTCACTCAAAATATGTTCCTTTTACGTTCTCAACACGTAAAAAACCAGTGTTCACTGACAAAATGCCAGTACTATGTAGAAAATTATAGTAACACGCTGAACCCGTGTAAATACAGTCGAAATGAGAATGTTCTGTTCGAAAAGCTCTAGTTCGTGCAGGTGTCACACACCCCACGTTGTCACTACTCCAATGAAATCATAGATACGAAAAGACAACGGTGGTCAACGGGGTGCGTACGACATGGTGCACTTAGCTTTATCTCTGCTGCTGCTGCTTAGCCGGTATGCTGGTTAGTCGGTTCGCTGGTTAGCCGGTCCGCTGGTTAGCCGGTTCGCTGGTTAGCCGGTCCGCTGGTTAGCCGGTCTCCTGGTTAGCCGGTCTCCTGGTTAGCGTAGCCTCAACAGTTCCCGCCAGAGTCAGCCGTGCCGATGTTACGGGAACGTAACGAACGAACGAAACGAACGAACGAAGGAAGGCTGCAAACAGAAAGCATCGGTGCACTAAACATGTCAGCTACCCCTCACCCACCACCTTAAAACATGTCATCTTTAAATATCTCATCGAGCACGTGGGCCTGCACAAAACTGACTTTTTACAACAACAAAACAGCCATTTTCCGTCCTTCTCTCCCTATCTGCAAAAACCATATACAGATTAGTATTTTAGCGTCACAGAGAGTAAATTATGCGCTAACCTGGAAAGAACAACAGAGAGTATTTCATTCCACAACACAGACTCATCAACAGCGTTAAATAATGATTTATTACCTCAAAAGCCTATGATTGTAACTCTCAATGGAAGCAAAGTCCGCCTCCTCCCTGGAACAGTCTCTGTTCGTCAACAGTGACCCAAAACGTCCAGAACCCCTTGTCGAATCCTTATGCGAAAGCCATCGCCGACGAAGGAAATGTGACGACTTGTCCTCAGCAAAATACGTGGCAGAGGAAAGGAATAACTTGTGGAAGTTCCCCTAGAGTGCCGAATATGATACTCGGTGAAAAACCATCATACTCTAGTAACTGTGTGTTAGGTCCTTCCCCTTCTGCCGCTGGGTGTCAAGTGTGTCGTCCTTGAGTCTCTGACAGACCACCTAGCCAAATACACGTGACTGACCTTGTCACCAAACCAGTCTAGCTATACACAGTTTTGCCTCCCCAAGCAGGAAAAAGACACGAGAAACTCAATCCCTGAAAATCCCGTGCGCGCTGTCAGCGAAAAAAAAACCGTCAGCCCTATGACAGCAGAAACCTGCACTGTGAAGCTCGTGCGTTTCAAAACATCCGTGCTCGGGAGCACTGTCAGCAAAAACTCTGCTGTGTCCAATATCACGCACAGGCGCTTTCTATCATACATTGACCCAGAACAGGCACTCCACTGAGTGACGCTTTCTTGGTCTCTGTCACCCGATCGTGACAGAGAGAGAGAGAGAGAGAGAGAGAGAGAGAGAGAAAGAAGAGAGAGAGAGAGAAAGGAGAGAGATAGATAGAGAAAGGAGAGAGAGAGAGAGAGGGGGAAAGGAGAGAGAGAGAGACAGAGACAGAGACAGACAGTGAGAGGGTGTGGCGGGAGGGAAGAGGGAGAGAGGGGAGGGAGGGAGAGAGAGAGAGAGGGCGAGAGAGAGGGGGAGAGGTACGGAGAAAGGGGAACGGAGGGGGAGAAAGAGAGAGAAAGAGAGAAAGAGAGAAAGAAGGCGCGAAACAGGGGAGAGGGAGGGGGGAGAGACAGAAAGAGACTGGAGGGAGAGTCAGACAGAGCGACAGACAGAGATAGAGAGGGTGGCATTGAGAGCCAGAGAGCCAATAACTATAATAAAACTGTAATAACTTCATTTTCATTTCATTTTCATTTCATTTTCATTTCATTTCATTTCATTTTCATTACTTTATTGTCCCATCGCTGGGAAATTCGGGTCGCTTCCTCCCAGTGGAAAGCTAGCAGCAACGGAGTCGCGCTACCCAAGTGTCTGCGTGTTTAGGTGTATTCAGCCACCTGCTCTTATGGCAGAATGACCAAGGTCTTTTACGTGCCATTGTGATGACACGGGGGTGGGACATGGCTTCCGTCTCTGGGTCTGCACACTCTACTCATACTCTCCGAATCTTTGGAAATCGCTTCCAAGCGGTCTCAGACATTCAGTCAATGCCAAGACTTTTGAAGACAGATATTTCTCATTCCTTATTCATGGCACATTTCGTTTTCACTTAGCCTGGACATGTTTACATTGTTGATGCCTTATTTTTACCTTTTACACGTTTCAGTCGATACATGTACCTAATTAATTTCATAACATGACTTATGTAACGATGCTACATTGTTATTATTTGCAGCGTAGTTGTTCCATTGATTCCTCAGTTCACGGAAATTTTCTTCCCTCGAAGTTGCACACGTTTTTGCTTGATTGATACAGTTGTCATTGTACCTTTGACAATAATATGTCATGTTCGCTTGTATGTATATATATATATTTTTTTTAGTCTGTTAATCGTTTGCTTGTTCATCGTTTGTTTTTATTACTTCTTTAATTGATATTCCAACATTTTTAAAACGTATTATCATTAGATTAAACCCTCCCATGGGCGAGGGCTGGATGTAAAAAAGCACCTGTTTGCTTATGCCACTACCCTCGTAAATAAAGAATTTGTCATTGTCATTGTCATTGACATTATGTATCAAGTCAACAACGTAATAGAATGCATTTTGCATGACTTGCCTAGCATACCCACAGGTGCAAAACGGAGGTAACCCATTGTCTTCCGCTTTACGGATTTCCAATCGCGGGAAGATTTTTTTCAATCATTTTTTTGGTTTATTTATATATTCTGTTCTTTCAATGTTATCTGTCTCCAACATGTAATACTCTATCTAATTTGAACTTTTGATTCATCAATGGTTTACATTACTTCCCTTGTTCTCCAATATTTAGGTTAATTTTCAACAATGACCATTCTCTCGTGCAGGCTCACGTGTTTTTCGGGCCATGCTGTGACTACGCAGGGGCCCCTGTCGCGCGACAACTACACTACTGGAAGTTGCCCATGCTGACGCCCGGAGCCATTGCCCTAGACTTCGCCGAGAAAAAGGAAAACTTCTTCGACCTTGTCACGCGCGTAGGGTCAAGCGTCAACTCTTTGTTGGAATTGTTGTTGGCGGTGAGTTAGTATTAATAGTTAAATAGTAATTAACCAGATCCTGTAATGTAAGGTTCGAAGTAAATATAAATCAAATTAGGTATACTTTTGACGTAGTTATTATGTTCTTTTCCACATTGCAAAATATGAGCAGATCGCAATATATTTTCGAAAAACTATTTTTCCAGCATACTGCAAACGAACAATAAACGTAATAAATCTTGTGTTGATGCATATAACGATTTGATTTTGGCATTTTGTAAATGATTAATTATTTGTGTATGTTTTTTTTAAGGCGCTTGGACTATGTTAGAATTTGCACCATATACATTTCCTCATTAGTATCATAATAAATATGTGTAGTTTTGACCGAAATGTGGCATTTCACGCAATTCGAGACAGTAAATGGCCTTGGAGAACAATGACTGCCAAGATATATATGTCAAATGTGATATTTTGGTCAAAAAGACAAAATCAATGTGGTGTTTCGATCGAATTTTAGTTAGAACTCCCTTTATTTGTTTACGCATGAAAGCACACAAACATGCACTCGAGTGTGGTTTGAGTCAGCTGTCTAAATATGAGTTTTAATCGGCTTAAAGAATCTAATGGTGTCTACCCTATGAACACAGTGAAAGTAGTCAAGTTGAAACATACTCAGTCTCTCGCCACAAGACATCTGCTTTCATGATTCTGGAAATACATGTGAGTGAATAAAACCTCGGTTAACAGACACCCACCATAAAAAAAAGATCCACGCCGGTAGAAAATCGTTGTTTATGTAGTATACACGAACCAGTTTTTGACATAAATCTTCAAAAGAAATAATAATACCATTTTCATTCATAACATCCTTTACAAATGAGATATTATGTTTTATAAAATCTTTAAAAAATAGGCATTTATGTTTAAATTGAATATTCATATTGTTCCAAATGCATTGGTCCTTTAATATTACTGGTGTAAAATCATACTTTTCACAGAAAACACTTTTATTGTCAAGCCAAGTCAATAACACTTGTTTCCAAAACAATGATCTGCAAATATTGAGGCCATTCATCGTTTTCGAAGATGCATTTGAGTCAAAGCACGATAAACCAATGCCCAGACATGACAGACAATATCTTGGAATAACAGACCAATACTTTTGTGTGGAGTTTTGCAAATTAACAAGCCAGGAAATCATAAATGAGTTGTGCATATCAACTACGTTTATCATATTCAAACCACCATAATCTTTTTCTTTACACATAACTGTTCGTCTTACTTTTTCAAATGCGCGCGTATTTGAATACTTTTTCTTCCAAATAAACCTAAACAAAATGGAATTAATACGATGTAGAACATGATGAGGTACTGCCAGAGACTGGAAAATATAAACGAATTGAGATATAAGAAAGGTTTTAACAATACAAATTTTACCTTGTATACTTAAATTTCTCTTTGACCAATTGGCGATTATTTGTTGTATTCGTTGAATTTTCTTTGACCAGTTTTCCTCTAAAGACGATGCGGGTATATTGTTTGAAAAAATAATTCCAACAATTTTTACTTTACATTTCCATTTAAGACCAAAATACTGATCTGTACACAACTTTTTGGACCCTATCCACATGGCTTCCGTTTTGTTAACATTCACTTCCAAGTTTGAAAAACGTTTAAATATATTCAAAATGTATAACGCCCTTTCTAGATCTATTCTATCATGCAAAAAAAGAGTGACGTCATCAGCATATAATAACAGTTTTAGGACCGTGATGGGTGATACCTCAAAGGGTGACATAGGCAGATGGATACCCTTAATAGCTTCATCAGAACGAATCTTGATCGCCAACATTTCAAGGGCAATAACAAAAGCGGGTTATAAACCATCCAGACAGTTTGAATACAATGCATTATGCACAGCACTTAAATCCAGACGTACAGACACATTACCATATCAATATTTTACATTGCAGGATTTCATTGTTAACGGTGGTAATATAACAGCAAAGTTTATTAGAAAATGTTTAGTTGATCTTGATGTCCAGATTCCGAGTGCCTGTGATTTTTGGAAACGAAAACATAATGTAGATTTGGATAAGAGAAACTGGTTACTGGCCGTTAACAGCACAAAAGAAGAAAGATTACGTCTGCTGCACTGGAAACTATTACATAGAATATATCCAACCAATATTTTATTAAACAAAATGGGATTACGAACATCGAATAAGTGTGAAGTTTGTAATGAATTAGACACCCTTGAACATTTCTTTTTTAGTTGCCAAGAGGTGATGAAGGGTTGGAAAATATGTAAAGATTTTGTGTATAAGAAAATACATGTTGCCATCATTTTGAATGAAGAAAATGTATTTTTGGGTTATTTTAGGGAAAGTTTGAAAAGTGATTATATTTACTTTGTGAATTATTGTATTTTAATTACCAAAATGACCATTGGAAAATTTAGATATGGGAAAAAGTTAGATTTGGGTGTATTATTGGAAACTGAGCTGAACATTAGGAATAAATTTATGTTATGATTACTTTTATGTATTTATTTATTTAAACATATTAGTTTACTGATAAGGTTTATTGATATAAAAATGTACACATTTGACAGAGAAAAGAAAAGACCTATGAAGAAGGTTTGCTCCAAGCCACAAACAAAACAAAAAATGATAAGGCAAAAAAATAATTGTAGTAGCAAACCTGCATGCAACTGAGGTTTAAAAAAAAATCCAAAAAAAAAAAAAAAATAGTATACACGAACCAGGAAGAGAGAGAGGTTTTACTTACGAATATTTATCTGCCGTGTGTTAAACATGACGTCATTTATTTTATTTTACCGCCAGCCTTCTTAAGAATTTAAGCAGCTTCCATTTGTTTCTGGAAATAAATGTTAAGGAATTAATCACGACTAACAGACACCTACCACCAAGAAAGTCCCTGTCGAGAAAAAAAATCTGATTTATGTTTTGCATTAGTTCTGCAAAACTTTCTTGATTTTTTTTCTGGGGGGGGGGGGGTATCCTTATAACATGCAACGAAGGGGTCTGATAGCTCCATTTGGTGACTGACATGTCTAACAAGGAGAACATGGAACATAGTGGGATTTGTGAGGAGGCGTGGCATTGGGAGTAGTCACTTGCAAACTGCATGTATGTGACCCTCCACCCCGAAATGAGTCGCATGTCACCTTTGCATGATTTTCATATTTTTACATTTTCCTAAAGAGTTGTTTATGCTCTATCCAGTGGTGAAACCCGTTTTAGAAAAGAGCTAAAACTGTTTGAGTTATAAGCCTGTGACTAAGGTGACCCTCACACTGTTACCAGACACTCCCCGGACTTGTATTGAGCCTAGCGCAGAACCGCGCGAGGTGACATGCGACTCATTTCGTGGTGGAGGGTCACATATCACCATTTCTCTGTGATTTCTCTGTCTGTCTGTCTGTCTGTCTGTCTGTCTTTTTGTCTGCCTGTCTGTCTGCCTGACTGTCTGGCTGGCTGGCTGGCTGGCTGGCTGGCTGAGTGTCTGACTGGCTGTCTGTCAGTCTCTCTCTGTTTTGGTCTCCCTGTTTCCTTGTTGTATGGTTATTTCTCTCGCTCTCCCTCTCTCTTATGCTTTTGTTCCATCATTTGTCCTCTCTATGCCTCCCGAAAACGTCCACCCCCCCCCACCCCATCCACCCACCTCTCCCTTCCTCTTGTCTCTCTGTCTTCTCTTCTGTTTGCCCTCTCCATTTAGCCCGACCATCTACCACCTTAATGTCTGTTTGGCTCTCTGTCTTTGTCTGTCTCCCTCTCTCTCTCTCTCTCTGTCTGTCTGTCTGTCTGTCTCTCTCTCTATCTCTCTCTGTCTCTCTCTCTCTCTCTCTGCCCGACCCTCTACCACCTTAATGTCTGTTTGGCTCTCTGTCTCTGTCTGTCTCCCTCTCTCTCTGTCTCTGTGTCTGTCTGTCTGTCTGTCTGGCTCTCTCTCTCTCTCTCTCTCTCTCTCTCTCTCTCTCTCTCTCTCTCTCTCTCTCTCTGCCCGACCCTCTACCACCTTAATGTCTTTTTGGCTCTATGTCTCTGTCTGTCTCCCTCTCTCTCTGTCTCTGTGTCTGTCTGTCTGTCTGTCTGTCTGTCTGTCTGTCTCTCTCTCTCTCTCTCTCTCTCTCTCTCTCTCTCTGCCCGACCCTCTACCACCCTCATGTCTGTCTGGCTTTCTGTCACTGTCTCTGTCTCTATCTCTCTGTCTCTCTCTGTCTCTCTGTCTCTCTGTCTCTCTGTCTCTCTCTCTCTCTCTCTCTCTCTCTCTCTCTCTCTCTCTCTCTCTCTCTCTCAGTCGCTTGCTCTTGTTTACACTTTTCTGTCAAGTTGCACACAATTGTCAAAGAAGTACAACGACTCGTCAATGTAAACTTTTGATGTAAAAGCAGATGATCGTAAACTAATTAATTTCATTTTTTTTTATTTTTGTTTTATTAATATTTGATTCTTGCGAGTCTTGTGCAAATATGTGTGCGGCTTCTTTTGTGCGACTCTTTTGTTTCATTCTAAAGGGCATACCCTGTTCGGTTTCTTTAACGATGCTGGGTTTTGAGTTACTTCAGATAACTTGCGAAAGAACACAATAGGTATTTGTGTCATTTTAGACGGAACCGGCAATCGTAAACTATACTTTATTTAATCCATGACCTTCTTTAAATCAATGTCTTTTGATTCTTTGTGTTTGTGTGTGTTTCTCTTTTGTTTGATTTTATTGAGATAAAACCCCTCAAATTTTTTTCAGAAAAGGTTAATGTCATTTATATTACCCTAGATGACTTGCAAACGAACACAAAAGTATAATAATGTGTCCTGTGAGACTTTGGTTTCAATGTAACCAAAGTGGTGTGTGTATGTGTGTGTGTGTGTATGTGTGTGTACGTGTGTGTGTGTGTCTGCGTGTGTGTGTGTGTGTGTGTTTGTGTCTGTGTTTGTGTTTGTGTGTGTGTATGTCTATGTGTGTGCGTGCGTGCGTGCGTGCGTGCGTGTGTGTGTGTGTTTGTGTGTCTGTGTTTGTGTTTGTGTGTGTGTATGTCTATGTGTGTGCGTGCGTGTGTGCGTGCGTGTGTGTGTGTGTGTGTTTGTGTGTGTGTGTGTGTGTGTTTGTGTGTGTGTTTGTGTGTGTGTGTGCGTGTGTGCTACTTTGTTTTGTTGGGCTGTATTGCACTTAAGCTTTATAATAAGTTGTCCTATTGTTGACTTATAATGCTAGATAGTGTTCAGACAAATAACAATTGTTCCTCACTTATACTTAGTGTCTCGTTTATGAACAAGTAGTCTTATACTTTATAATGACACTCTTTTGTCTTGTGATGTAGGCAGTAATCTTACACTTGCTATTTGCTGAAAAGTGATCTGACTTTGTTTTGTTTGATACAATACGCTGTCGGATAAAAACCGTTGTTGTTGTTTGCAAATTTATTGTATTTCAAGTTTCTTTGTACAACTCTCGTTCAATTTTATCTTTACTTTGTTTCTTTCTTTTTTTTCTTCTTTTTACATTTAGTCAAGTTTTGACTAAATGTTTTAACATAGAGGGGGGAATCGAGACGAGGGTCGTGGTGTATGTGTGTTTGTCTGTCTGTCTGTCTGTGTGTGTGTGTAGAGCGATTTTTATTAAATTTGACATGAAAGTTCCTGGGTATGATATCCTCAGATGTTTTTTTCATTTTTTTGATAAATGTCTTTTATGACGTCATATCCGGCTTTTCGTGAAAGTTGAGGCGGCACTGTCACGCTCTCATTTTTCAACCAAATTGGTTGAAATTTTGGTCAAGTAATCTCCGACGAAGCCCGGACTTCGGTATTGCATTTCAGCTTGGTGGCTTAAAAATAAATTAATGACTTTGGTCATTAAAAATCTGAAAATTGTAAAAAAATTATTTTCCGGGTTTTTTTTTTCTCCCCCTAGTCATAGTTATAGTAAAATAGTTTTGGGGCCATGTCTGTGTGTCTGTGTGTGTGTGTGTAGAGCGATTCAGACTAAACTACTGGACCGATCTTTATGAAATTTGACATGAGAGTTCCTGGTTGAAATTTTGGTCAAGTAATCTTCGACGAAGCCCGGACTTCGGTAGTGCATTTCAGCTTGGTGGCTAAAAAATTAATTAATGACTTTGGTCATTAAAAATCTAAAATTTGTAAAAAAAAAAATAAAAAAAAATTATAAAACGATCCACATTTACGTTCATCTTATTCTCCATCATTTTCTAATTCCAAAAAACATATAAATATGTTATATTTGGATTAAAAACAAGCTCTGAAAATTAAATATATAAAAATTATTATCAAATTTAAATTGTCCAAATCAATTTAAAAACACTTCCATCTTATTCCTTGTCGGTTCCTGATTCCAAAAACATATAGATATGATATGTTTGGATTAAAAACACGCTCAGAAAGTTAAAACAAAGAGAGGTACAGAAAAGCGTGCTATCCTTCTTAGCGCAACTACTACCCCGCTCTTCTTGTCAATTTCACTGCCTTTGCCATGAGCGGTGGACTGACGATGCTACGAGTATACGGTCTTGCTGAAAAATGGCATTGCGTTCAGTTTCATTCTGTGAGTTCGACAGCTACTTTACTAAATGTTGTATTTTCGCCATACGCGACTTGTTTCTTTCTTTCCTTTTTACATTTAGTCAAGTTTTGACTAAATGTTTTAACGTAGAGGGGGGAATCGAGACGAGGGTCGTGGTGTATGTGTGTGTGTGTGTCTGTGTCTGTGTGTCTGTCTGTGTGTGTGTGTGTGTGTGTGTGTGTGTGTGTGTGTGTGTGTGTGCGTGTGTGTGTGAGTGTCTGTCTGTCTGTGTGTGTGTGTGTGTGTGTGTGTGTGTAGAGCGATTCAGACTAAAATACTGGGCCGATCTTTATGAAATTTGACATGAGAGTTCCTGGGTATGATATCCCCGGATGTTTTTTTCTTTTTTTCCATAAATACCTTTGATGACGTCATATCCGGCTTTTTGTAAAAGTTGAGGCGGCACTGTCACACCCTCATTTTTCCATTAAATTGATTGAAATTTTGGCAAAGCAATCTTCGACGAAGGCCGGGATTTGGTATTGCATTTCAGCTTGTTGGCTTAAAAACTAATGAGTGAGTTTGGTCATTAAAAATCGGAAACTTGTAATTAAAATTATTTTTTTTATTAAACGATCCAAAAACAATGTCATCTTATTTTGCGTCAATATTTGATTCCAAAAACACATACATATGTTATATTTGGATTAAAAACAAGCTCTGAAAATTAAAAATATAAAAATTATGATCAAAATTAAATTTCCGAAATTGTTTTAAAAACTATTTCATCTTATTCCTTGTCGGTTCCTGATTCCAAAAACATATAGATATGATATGTTTGGATTAAAAACACGCTCAGAAAGTTAAAACGAAGAGAGGTACAGTAAAGCGTGCTATGAAGCACAGCGCAATCGCTACCGCGCCAAACAGGCTCGTCACTTTCACTGCCTTTTGCACTAGCGGCGGACTACGTTCAGTTTCATTCTGTGAGTTCCACAGTTTGACTAAATGTAGTAATTTCGCCTTACGCGACTTGTTTACATTCAGTCAAGTTTTGACTAAATGTTTTTAAAAACAATTTCATCTTATTCCTTGTGGGTTCCTGATTCCAAAAACATATAGATGTGATATGTTTAGATTAAAAACACGCTCAGAAAGTTAAAAAGAATAGAGATAAAGAAAAGCGTGCTATCCTTCTCAGCGCAACTACTACCCCGTTCAATTTTACTGCCTGTGCATCGAGCGGTGGACTGACGATGCTACGAGTATACGCTCTTGCTGTAAAAATGCAGTGAGTTCAGTTTCATTCTGTTAGTTCGACAGCTTGACTAAATGTTGTAATTTCGCCTTACGCGACTTGTTATTTCATGTTTTTGTTTTTCCATTATAACTTTCTGCCTGCCTGTTTCCCTGACTATTTATCTGTCTTTTTTTCTTCACTTTTCTCTGTCCTGTTGGGTAGGTCTTGCACTCATACAAAGCCTATCATCGTTTATCGCGTGTTACCAGACGTTAACATAACACTGGAATGTATAAATAGACTCTTAACGGATTCAGTTGCGGATCAAGTGATTCCTGTGAAGGTTCAAGCCGTCTTTTCCCGTCGGTTTTATTTTTTCTTACAAAACGTTTCGGTTTTCTGTTGTGGAACATAAGTTGGAGATTTTCTTTTCTTTGCTTTGTTATGTAGGCATTATCGTATTTCCATCGAACAATAGAGAACGGTTTCATCGGTTATTGTTTTTCAATATTAATGTCAGAAGCGGGTTTATAGCATATTCCCCGACGAGAATATCCATCCCATTTGTTTCTCTATTTTTACACCCCCGGTATAGGGGTGTGTATAGGTTTCGGTCCATGTGTTTGTTTGTTTGTGTTCGCATATAGATCTCAAGAATGAACGGACCGATCGTCACCAAACTTGGTGAACAGGTTCTATACATTCCTGAGACGGTCCTTACAAAAATTGGGACCAGTCAAACACACGGTTAGGGAGTTATTGGTGTGTATAGGATTCGGTCGATGTGTTTGTTTGTTTGTTTGTGTTCGCATATAGATCTCAAGAATGAACGGACCGATCGTCACCAAACTTGGTGAACAGGTTCTATACATTCCTGAGACGGTCCTTACAAAAATTGGGACCAGTCAAACACACGGTTAGGGAGTTATTGGTGGATTAAAATTATACAAGGACTTATAGAGGGACATCTTAATGGTCAAAGGGAAATAACCATTCTCACTCAGTCACTGCCACCAACTGAGAAGGTTATTTCCCTTTGACGGGGGTGTTTTTCCTACCTCGGAGGAATTTCTTGTTTACTTTGTTTTTATGAATACGCGTACCAGAGAGAGTATTTGACTATCGGGCCTGAGTTACTGATTTTAAATCCCAAAGGCGACATTTTGGCAGAGTTCATTCAAGCAACGCTGAATGCCCCAGCTAAGATTAGTAAGAAGAGCAGCTGATTTAGGCTGAAGCCAGCGAAGAGACACCGCGTTGAGCTAAGTTCCGTCAACAAGGGTTGAGTCTGTGTGTGCGTGCGTGTGTGTGTGTGTGTGTGTGTGTGTGTGTGCGCGCGTGCATGCGTGTGTGTGTGTGTGTGTGTGTGTGTGTGTGTGTGTGTGTGTGTGTGCGTGCGTGCATGCGTGTGTGTGCGTGTGAATGTGCGTGCATGCGTGCGTGCGTGCGTGCGAGCGAGCGAGCGTGAGTGCGTGCGTGCATACGTGTGTGTTTGTGTGTGTGTTTGTGTAGTTTGGTGGAGGGGGGGGGAGGCTGGCAGTCAGCAGATTTAGACGAGTCAATGGCGGTTGAATGCTAATGCTGACAGTTTGGCTGTACTGTGCTGAAAATTGCCGATTCACCCAGCTAGACAAAGAAGCCCGATTTCGGTCAAGCTGATCTCTCTTTCAACTGCTGAATCACGCAACGCTTGCGACACAAACAGTATAACAATTACATTTTGATCAATACTTAGTTGTTGAACTTTCTGCTGAGACATAACCTTATTGCCTGAAACAGAGAAAGTTAAGATGATGAAACAAAATAAAGCCAACTAAATATTTCACCGTGTAGAGATAATAGGGACCTCTCGATCAGTTTGTCTGAAGGCGTGTCTACAATCGACTTGACAAAGTTTGTTTGGCTGTGGGGTTAAAGCCACGAGGTAAATTTGATAATCATATGAACTTTAAGTTCCAATTAACCAAATGCCGTCAAGCGTCGGATAATCATCCATACAAAAGAAGATTTCTCTATTGGGATGGGTTATGAACTAAGAAGAGGAAAACACGTAGACTGAAAAGGACTTTTCGATTTTCTGAGGCAGATATCGATGAACATGGGAGACAGGTACTTTAGACTATAATAGTTTAATTAATCTTCATTATGCGATGGAAAGGGATGGAGCGAGCGAGAGAAAAAATAAGGGAGAAAGAGAGTGTGTGAAAGAGAGTAAACTATAGAACGAAAGTGAGAGGGAGAAGGAGAGAGAGAAAGAGAGAGAGAGAGAGAGAGAGAGAGAGAGAGAGAGAGAGAGAGAGAGAGAGAGAGAGCGAGAGAGAGAGAGAGAGAGAGAGAGAGAGAGAGAGAGAGAGAGAGAGAGAGAGAGAGAGAGAGAGAGCGACAGGCAGACAGACAGACAGACAGACGGAGACGACGGGGAGTGTTTGAAGCTTTAGCCACAACAAATGTCAAACCCAGGGCAACGCAACGGAAAAGAATAACCCATTTAAAATTCAACACAGTCATGCCCCCACTTCACCCCCTCCAAACAATCCGAGAATCCAAATTGAAGACTCAAGAAACAACAAGTCGCGTAAGGCGAAATTACTACATTTAGTCAAGCTGTGGAACTCACAGAATGAAACTGAACGTAGTCCGCCGCTAGTGCAAAAGGCAGTGAAAGTGACGAGCCTGTTTGGCGCGGTAGCGATTGCGCTGTGCTTCATAGCACGCTTTACTGTACCTCTCTTCGTTTTAACTTTCTGAGCGTGTTTTTAATCCAAACATATCATATATATATATGTTTTTGGAATCAGGAACCGACAAGGAATAAGATGAAATAGTTTTTAAAACGATTTCGGAAATTTAATTTTGATAATAATTTTTATATTTTTAATTTTCAGAGCTTGTTTTTAATCCAAATATAACATATGTATATGTTTTTGGAATCAGAAAATGACGAAGAATAAGATGAAATTGTTTTTGGATCGTTTAATAAAATAATTTTTTTAATTACAAGTTTCCGATTTTTAATGACCAAACTCACTCATTAGTTTTTAAGCCACCAAGTTGTAATGCAATACCAAACCCCGGCCTTCAAGATTGCTTTGCCAAAATTTCAATCAATTTAATGGAAAAATGAGGGTGTGACAGTGCCGCCTCAACTTTTACAAAAAGCCGGATATGACGTCATCAAAGGTATTTATGGAAAAAAAGAAAAAAATATCCGGGGATATCATACCCAGGAACTCTCATGTCAAATTTCATAAAGATCGGCCCAGTAGTTTAGTCTGAATCGCTCTACACACACACACACAGACAGACAGACAGACAGAGAGAGACACACACACACACACACACACACACACACACACACACACACACACACACACACACACACACACACACACACACACACACACACATACACCACGACCCTCGTCTCGATTCCCCCCTCTATGTTAAAACATTTAGTCACAACTTGACTAAATGTAAAAACAACCAGCCGCGACCAAACAGCTGGGGAAAGTCTTTTTATATTTAGTCAAGTTTTGACTAAATATTTTAACATCGAGGGGGAATCGAAACGAGGGTCGTGGTGTATGTGCGTGTGTGCGTGTGTGCGTGTGTGCGTGTGTGTGTGTGTGTGTGTAGAGCGATTCATACCAAACTACTAGACCGATCTTTATGAAATTTGACATGAGAGTTCCTGGGTATGAAATCCCCGAATGTTTTTTCCATTTTTTTATATGAATGTCTTTGATGACGTCATATCCGGCTTTTCGTGAAAGTTGAGGCGGCACTGTCACGCCCTCATTTTTCAACCAAATTGGTTGAAATTTTGGTCAAGTAATCTTCGACAAAGCCCGGACTTCGGTATTGCATTTCAGCTTGGTGGCTTAAAAATTAATTAATGACTTTGGTCATTAAAAATCTGAAAATTGTAAAAAAAATATAAAAATGTATAAAACGATCCAAATTTACGTTTATCTTATTCTCCATCATTTGCTGATTCCAAAAACATATAAATATGTTATATTCGGATTAAAAACAAGCTCTGAAAATTAAATATATAAAAATTATTATCAAAATTAAATTGTCCAAATCAATTTAAAAACACTTTCATCTTATTTCTTGTCGGTTCCTGATTCCAAAAACATATAGATATGATATGTTTGGATTAAAAACACGCTCAGAAAGTTAAAACAAAGAGAGGTACAGAAAAGCGTGCTATCCTTCTTAGCGCAACTACTACCCCGCTCTTCTTGTCAATTTCACTGCCTTTGCCATGAGCGGTGGCCTGACGATGCTACGAGTAAAATGGCATTGTGTTCAGTTTCATTCTGTGAGTTCGACAGCTACTTGACTAAATATTGTATTTTCGCCTTACGCGACTTGTTTTAAATTATTGTAAAGCGTCTTGGCTTTTTATGCAAGACTACGCAACCAGTCATAATCTATACTGTTCAAAAAAAGAAACGCATAGCTTGTAATATTTGGTTAATTTAGTTATATGGCTACAAGGATATCCACCAAACTGCAGAAAATGTTTATTTGGTCGTCGACCTTTCGTCCATTGCCACAAGTGAGCTCTGCACGTGACGCATGCGTTATCAGTGGCTACAATGTCAAAATTGCTCATTTGGCATGACCACTCGTCATGCTTCAGTGTAATCTCGTGAAACTCGGGGAATATTGAGCTCTCACCATGTCTTCCAAAACCCATAAAAGCGGATTGTTCGCCACAAAGAAATCAGACGACAATTCAGCGACGAAAGATGGCCCGATTGAGCAGAGAAGACCGCCAAATTGCATTGGGTCGTTTACAAGCAGGCCAAAGTCAAAGTGCAATCGCCAGGCACTTCCACGTGTCCCAGAGCACCATCAGTAGACTGTGGGTCAGGTTTCAAGCCACTGGCTCCGTTGCTGACTTGCCACGAGCGGGAAGACCAAGGGCGACAACTGCTGCTCACGACCGCTTCATACGGCTCCGCCACCTCCGGAATCGTTTCCTGTCGGCCTCATCTTCTGTCCAGGCTCTCCCCGGGCCACACCGATTATCGGACCAGACCGTGCGGAACCGCCTGCATGAAGCTGGTTTGAGAGCTCGCAGACCTCACAGAGGAGCTGTCCTCACCCGCCGCCATCGCCAGAACCGAGTGCAGTGGGGCAACCAGCACCTTCGCTGGACCGTCCGGAATCACTGGAGACACGTGTGGTTCAGCGACGAGTCCTACTTCCTGCTCCAGCGACATGATGGTCGGAGGAGGGTCTACCGGAGAGTAAACGAACGTTACGCGCCCAACTGTGTGGATGAGGCACCCGTTCATGGTGGTGGAGGCGTCATGGTGTGGGGGGCGATCAATACCGCTGGAAGGAGCACCCTGGTGCACGTCCAAGGGCGCATAACTGCCCAGCGATACGTGGAGGAAATTCTGCGCCCACACGCCCTTCCTCTTCTGGCTGACCAGGATGCCATATTCCAGCAGGACAACGCTCGCCCGCACACAGCACGACTCACCACCCAGTTCCTCACCGACCACCATGTCCAGGTGCTTCCTTGGCCATCCATGTCGCCAGACATGAACCCGATAGAACACCTCTGGGATGAATTGGACAGACGTGTGCGCAGGCGAGAAGAAGCGCCGGCAAATCACCGCGATCTATTGCAGGCACTTCAGGAGGAGTGGA
>NC_090248.1:8061839-8086839 GCF_037325665.1 Littorina saxatilis
ATAACAGTTTACAATTTAAAGGCCCACTTGCTTTGTCACTATAGTGTGGGTCACTGTCTCCCATCTTGGCCACATACCAAAAAATAAAATATATATTCAGTGACTGCTTGCTGTGGTGAGTTAACTCAAAATATGGGATATTTTCACGAACATTCAAGCTGATCTATGTTGGTATGCGTCCAAGTAGAGGGATGATCTTATCCCAAGTAAAAGCCTGACAAGATCTGAGACTGTGATTGTGTTTTTACATAGTAAAGTAAGCCTTTAACGAGAAAGTATGTCTATTGCACTGGGTGTTTTATTATTATTATATATATTTTTCTTCCAGGTAGTCTCTCTTTAAACTGACTTTCTACACCATGGTGTCTCTGGCAGTGTTATATTGGCAGAAGACAGTTGGAACTGGATATCCTCATTTAGATGGTAGGCATGTTTTCGGCTTTTGTGTTGCTTTGGTGTATGTGTGTATGGTGTGTGTGTGTGTCTGTGTTAAGGCCATGTCAGACTCACAACACAAAACAGTGTTTCCCATGTGACATCCCCCAAAACGCGTTTCAGAAAACACTGTTTCGTGTTTTTGCATCGTGTTTTGGGTTTTAGAGCATGCTCTAAAATCTAAAAACACGTTTTGGTAGTCAGCCAATGAACGCGGAAGATCAACTCAAGTGACTCGGTTTCCGGCACCACGGAGATAGAAAAAAATGGCAGACTCAGATGTGGTACCGATTCAGGGTAGTATCGGACCCATGAATCCTAACTAGAGTCTATGGATCCTGTCACGATTGAAGAGAGGCAATAATATCAGTGGGCGCTGCCAGCCGTGTTGTTTACAAACCCAAACACAGCGCGGTAGCTGAACGGGTCAAGCTGACACTGACCGTATCAGTGGACACTGACCGTATCAGTGGACACTGACCGTATCAGTGGGCACTGACCGTATCAGTGGGCACTGCCAGCCGTGTTGTTTACAAACTCAAACACAGGGCGATAGCTGGACGGGTTAAGCTGACACTGACCGATATTTCTGTGAAAACACGCACCGCGCTTCATCTGTGTGTTTCGCAAGTGACATCCCCTCTTTAAAAACATGTGTTTCCCCGACGTTTTGAGATGGTGTTTTTGTCGAAAACAGGGTTTTGTGTTGTGCGTCTGTCTCCGCCTTTAGACACATACCAGAAATAAACACACTGTTTGCATGCTGTGGTGAAGTGACATTTTGTGATTTGTTTTTTTAATGAACTAGTACAGGTAGCTTTTACAGCATTTATTCATAACACAATCGCACTTTTTGGGGTATGTGAACAAGTTAAGAGATCAGGGTTCGACACTAGCGGGGGCGGGGGGCGGAACGCCCCAGAGTTTTGTGTTCCGCCCCAAACATTGCCGAAGCTTGGGGCCCACTCCGCCCAGGATAAATTCCAACAATGACAAACCGAAAATTCTAATGCCAGCAGAGCCAATCACTAAAAATCGCCAGTCAAAGTCGTCACTGAAATTTGCGTTACGATCAATGCCGCAGTCAAGAAAAAAACACATTCAAATCGTCGAAGGACAATGTCGTAAGGGAAATAACTCCCAGATTGCGCTCTTTAGCGTGAGAGATAAGTATCGCCTTCAAATGCCAAACGCAAAATGTGGCGACACATCCCTGGTGTAAAAAGACATGGTCAAATGAAGATGAAGAACAGGGTGGAGAGAAACGAAAAAAGGAGACCGATGCAGCCAAAAGCGCGAAGCGCTGTCGTAATTTCAATGTCAAATGGTTGAAAGAATTTCCCTGGCTTCAGTACGATGAAGAAAAACAGACAATGCATTGCCGCACGTGAATACTGAGAGTGGGCCCCAGATTTTTTTTTTCCGCCCCAGCAATTTCCATCTCTGGGGCCAGTGTGGCCCCAGGCCAAATAAGTTAGTGTCGACCCCTGGAGATCATGTCTTATCCCATTTTAAAGCCCTACCAGATCTGAGACGGTGAGCCAAATTGTTTTCATGAGAAGGAATGTGCCTTTTAGTGAAATCTATGTACTTTACAAAACATATTTTAAGAAATGAAATGTGTTACAAGTAACAGCCATAGGAGTGATAGCCTGTAGGTGGAATAATAATCTTCAATTGCCTATAAATGATTATCTGGTTAAGAATGACCTCTTCAAGAAAATTAATGCAAAGCATTTTGATGTTTGTGACGATTAGTTACTCTTTATCACGTTTGTTCGCTGATTTTGCTGTCAGTGTCAGTGTTGGGCAGGTGTGCGTCCATGATGTCATTGCTATTGAAAACTAATCTGTACTGTAAAGTAAATGTACCCATACATGGCAGTTGTCTGGTCAAACCGGGGGCCAGCCATGACTGGGACTGATGTATCCTCAGGCACTCGACACCAGGTGGGCGGGGCCAGTGGTTGGGGTGTGATTCCCTGCCTTACACCACCACAAAGTGTTGTATCAGTAGACAAGACTGAGCAGAACTTCTGCCCCTCCCCCCCCCCCCCCCCCCCCCACCCCCCTCACCAATTGACCACTCAGTGCCATGTGCCTGTGGCTGTATCATAAACACTTTGTGACAATAGTTGTTACCTCCTTAGAACATATCTTGTGATGCTCCTCGGTGTTTGATGTATGCTAACTGGTGTACTTATGACATAGTGTTCATATGAAAGTTTTATGTGTTGCAGCTCATCCAGATCACAGGTACACAAAGGAGCTGGTTCCAGTGAAAACATAGGCACATGGAACTGCTTATGGACTACTTTAGAAAGTGTGCGGTTACAACCAAGACTCTCCAGTTAGGAAGGTCTGCGGAAGGGTGCTTGTTCTGTTTCCTCGGACAGGCTTTTCAAGACTAGGTAGGTTGAACCACATGATTGGGCTTTAATTATGAATGCACTTCAAAGTTCACTTATTTCATTATCTGGTACAAGTTCTCTTGCATGTGGGTGTAAGGCTGAAGAAGAACCTCTGACAAGTCAATTTTCAAGCAACTGAGCATGAACCCAGGTAAAAAAAAAACCACAGAGCTCTCTTTCTCTCTCTTTCTATTGGTCTGTTATTCATAGAATGACACTAACAGTGACACAAGTAAAAAATCTGTATCATTGTCTTGACCTCTAGAAATTTGGTAGAGAATAAGATGACTAATAGTATTATTTTGATTATTTTATGGTCATTACTGTGGACTCCCCCCCCCCCCCCACACACACACACACCACCCCACCCCTGCCCCTTTTAAGACACCCCAATCTAAGACTCCTTCCTATTAATGACCCTGTTTACGCAGACTTCTTGTTCATAACATCTGTAAATTCACTCCCATTTTAAGACTTGCTCCTTTTTAAGACCTGATTTTGCTTATTTTGGATTTCGAAAAAGAGAACAACAAATCCCCACTCTCTAGCCAGGCACATGATTTTTGTATGAACCAAGTTGAGGGATGGCATTTGTATAGGCCTGACCAGATCTGAGATGTTGAATCTATTGCTTACAAAGAAAGCATTGTGTCATTAAAGGCACACTACTTCTCTTCACCGTCTCAGTTCAGGCCAGGCTTTAACATAGGATAAGCTCATCCCTCAACTTGGTCACATATGAACAATCAACACACTGACTTCTTGCTGTAGTGATCGAGTCAGATTTGCCAAGGCGTGTACATGGAATAAGATCATAATTCTAAATGCTGAAGTAACATTCTGTTTCCTATGAAGCTAGGCTTGATTTTGGTATGAATCCAAGTTAAGGGATAGCATGTGTAAAAGCAGAATTGTTTACAGAGGCAGCTTTGTGTTATTAAAGGCATCTCAGATCACCTGCCAGGCTTTTTTTTTTTTTATTTTTTTACATGGGGTAAGACTATCCCTCCACTCCGGCACATACCAGCAATAAACACAGTGGTTACTTGTGATGAAATAGTGGCAAGACAGATTATTTAAGCATCACATAACCTTCCTAAGTGAAGTCAAGTCGTGTGTGTGTGTGTGAGCATAGAATGTTGAGGACAGCCTTGAAATTTTCTGACTGTGTGAATTCAACAGAACTGCTGTAAATCTGGCGCAGTATAGTTTTTATTGTATGAAACTTCATTTCCAGTCAGGTGCTATGAAGAAATCATATCAGGTTATGCTTTGCAGTGAACCACCACCAGTATTTATTTATTTATTAAGGAGATTTCTATAGCGCATAACTAAAAGCACTATTCTGAGTAACACGTCATCTTAATTAAAGCATGCCAGTATCGCCAGGCTCCTTTTGGGTGGTAAATGTGGATCTTCAAAAGCCTAAGTTAAAAAAACAAGATGTAAAAGTACATTTTGAATAGTAGGTTTTTTTCAGAGGGCAGATATCACAAGATATGATCGTTCAACTGCATGTATGCCTCATTACTAAAACAACAAGAAGAGCAAACGCTCAATCGAGTCACTTTCGCAGTTCTGAATATTATATGAGGCATCAGATGGACAGGAAGAAATTGCTATTCACAACACAATGAGTCACGTTCACATAAAATTTGAGCCCGGTCACTTTTATAGTTTCCGAGAAAAGCCCAACGTTAAGTTGTGTGTTGCCGAACAGAAAAGGCTAGTTATCTCCCTTGTTTTTCTGATAACGTTCGTAAAAGGCTACAGATGTAAATACTTTGATGTAAAGAATAATCCTACAAAGTTTCAATCACATCCGATGAACTTTGTCAAAGATATAAAATGTCTAATTTTTCCTTTGACGCTGACCTGTGACCTTGAAAAAGGTCAAAGGTCAACGAAACCATCGTTAAAGTGTAGAGGTCATTGGAGGTCACGACTAAACAAAATATGAGCCCGATCGCTTTGATAGTTTCCGAGAAAAGTCCAACGTTAAGGTGGTGTCTACGGACGGACGGCCGGCCGGACAGACTAACACTGACCGATTACATAGAGTCACATTTTCTCAAGTGACTCAAAAATTAAGTGGTATTTTACTCGTCTTTCTGGTAAAACATATACACCATCAATATATTATAATAATGATCTTGCTTGTTTACAGATGGACAACAGCTGCTGCCAGGACTAGGTTACGCATAAAGAAAACAGTCAACACTTGGCTGGTGCTGGAGCTTCTTTGATGTCTATATCAACAACAAAAAGACAGACAGATACCAGCTCATTCAAGACCATATCCCCATTTTACTCACACAGAACAGAGAGCCATCTTCCGCCTTCGCACAGGACACTGCTGTCTGAAGGTACACCTCAAAAGGATAGGTTTTGCACCTACAGCGGACTGTGGCTAGGGTAGGAAGAACAGACTCTGCAACACGTTCTGAGAGGGTTGCCTTTCCTTGCCACCCCTGTGCAACAAGACTTGGCCAGAGAGCACACATCCAAATGCAAACACTGAAGAGGAAGAAGAAGAAGGTGCCCACACAGAAGGGCATGAATCTACTTCAAGGGCAGAAAGGTTTACAGCAGTTTATAGACTTGTAGCAGATAACATGATTGTTGAGACAAAATTACCTTAACCTTCGCCGGCACTCGTTATCGACTACACACGAACGCATTCGTGGGGCCAAGCAGACCCATGCTTCTCAAAGAAGGAAAAATGTGCATATCCTTCCGTGGCACTCGTGGGGCCGTGCAGACCCATGCTTCTCAAAGAAAGAAAAATATGCATATCCTTCCGTGGCACTCGTGGGTCCGTGCGGACACAGAAGGGTGTTTGATGCAAATATCTCTTAAACGAGTTGGAATTTTTTAATGAGCTTTTAGAAATGCCTCAGACACCTAAAAAGCTATCATCTCCTAAAAGCTCATTAAATTTCAGTGATAATTAATTAATTAATTAATTAATGGTCAAATTTAGACTACACACGGTATTTGGTAAAATATTATGGGTCTGCATGGCCCCACGAGTGCCACGGAAGGGTTTGCACAATTGTCCTTCTTTGAGAAGTATGGGTCCGCATGGACCCACGAGTGCCTCGGAAGGGTATACACGCTTTTCCTTCTTTGAGAAGTATGGGTCCGCACGTCCCCACGAATGCTTCCGTGTGTAGTCTAAATTTGACCATTAATTAATTAATTAATTAATTATCACTGAAATTTAATGAGCTTTTAGGAGATGAAAGCTTTGTAGGTGTCTGAGGCATTTCTAAAAGCTCATTAAAAAATTCCAACTCGTTTAAGAGATATTTGCAATCAAACACCCTTCTGGGTCCGCACGGACCCACGAGTGCCTCGGAAGGGTATACACGCTTTTCCTTCTTTGAGAAGTATGGGTCCGCACGTCCCCACGAATGCTTCCGTGTGTAGTCTAAATTTGACCATTAATTAATTAATTAATTATCACTGAAATTTAATGAGCTTTTAGGAGATGATAGCTTGTTAGGTGTCTGAGGCATTTCTAAAAGCTCATTAAAAAATTCCAACTCGTTTAAAAGATATTTGCAATCAAACACCCTTCTGGGTCCGCACGGACCCACGAGTGCCGGCGAAGGTTAAAGGGAGAAAATGAACAAGCTAAATAGGCTGTACAGTACTTCACTTGAACAATTTATAAGGTTCCCTGTAATGTATTAAGTATCAAGAACATTTACAGATCACAAGACATTGTGTTTTCTTTTGTTTGCAATACAAATTTTTCACAATAAAAAGATATGCACTTGGCAAGATCCTTAACCTTTGCCGTGCTTCCTGGGTTCACCTGTACCCAGAGACACACTAAAATCATTGTAACTCTGGAACCATTAAAGGTATCGTTTTGAAATTTTAAGTATCTCTCACACACCTAATTTGCTCTCTGTCTGCAAATTTTTAGTGTGTACATGACAAAACATCAGAATTAATTGATTATGATAATTTACATAAACACTACCGATGGCGCGGGTTCACACATACCCATACTTTTAAAGAGTAGTAGTGATTGTAACTATCCCTCTGCCGACGGCGCGGGTTCTGCTACACCCATAATTACCAAAGCGGCGGAACAGTGTCTGTCTGCCTGTTTGTCTCCAAGAGACTGTCTGTCTCTCTGTTTGTCTGTCCGTATCTCTCTGTCTGTATGTCTGTTGTCAGTTGCTCTGTCTGTCTGTCTGTCTGTCTATCCGTCTCTCTGACTGTCTGTCTATCTGACTGTCTGTCTCTCTATGTCTGTCTCTCTCTCTGTCTGTCTCTCTCTCTCTGTCTGTCTCTCTCTCTGTCTCTCTCTCTCTGTGTCTCTCTCTCTTAGTCTCTCTCTCTCTGTCTCTCTCTCTTGGTCTCTCTCTCTGTCTCTATTTCTTAGTCTCTCTCTCTCTCTCTCTCTCTTTCTTAGTCTCTCTCTCTCTTTCTTAGTCTCTCTCTCTCTTAGTATCTCTCTCTCTTTCTTAGTCTCTCGCTCTCTCTCTTTCTTAGTCTCTCTCTCTCTTTCTTAGTCTCTCTCTCTCTCTTTCTTAGTCTCTCTCTCTCTCTCTTTCTTAGTCTCTCTCTCTCTCTTTCTTAGTCTCTCTCTCTCTCTTTCTTAGTCTCTCTCTCTCTCTCTTAGTCTCTCTCTCTTTCTTAGTCTCTCTTTCTCTCTCTCTTTCTTAGTCTCTCTCTCTCTTTCTTAGTCTCTCTCTCTCTTTTTTAGTCTCTCTCTCTCTCTCTTTCTTAGTCTCTCTCTCTCTTTCTTAGTCTCTCTCTCTTTCTTAGTCTCTCTCTCTCTCTAGCTCTTTCTTAGTCTCTCTCTCTCTTTCTTAGTCTCTCTCTCTCTCTTTCTTGGTCTCTCTCTCTCTCTCTTTCTTAGTCTCTCTCTCTCTCTTTCTTAGTCTCTCTCTTTCTTAGTCTCTCTCTCTCTCTCTTTCTTAGTCTCTCTCTCTTTCTTAGTCTCTCTCTCTCTCTTTCTTAGTCTCTCTCTCTCTTTCTTAGTCTCTCTCTCTCTCTCTTTCTTAGTCTCTCTCTTTCTTAGTCTCTCTCTCTCTCTCTCTTAGTCTCTCTCTCTTTCTTAGTCTCTCTCTCTCTCTTTTAGTCTCTCTCTCTTTCTTAGTCTCTCTTTCTCTCCCTTAGTCTCTCTCTCTCTCTTTCTTAGTCTCTCTCTCTTTTTTAGTCTCTCTCTCTCTCTCTTTCTTAGTCTCTCTCTCTCTCTTTCTTAGTCTCTCTCTCTCTCTCTCTTAGTCTCTCTTAGTCTCTCTCTCTTTCTTAGTCTCTCTCTCTCTCTCTTTTAGTCTCTCTCTCTTTCTTAGTCTCTCTTTCTCTCTCTTAGTCTCTCTCTCTCTTTCTTAGTCTCTCTCTCTCTTTTAGTCTCTCTCTCTCTCTCTTTCTTAGTCTCTCTCTTTCTTAGTCTCTCTCTCTCTCTTTCTTAGTCTCTCTCTCTCTTTCTTAGTCTCTCTCTCTCTTTCTTTGTCTCTCTCTCTCTCTTTCTTAGTCTCTCTCTCTTTCTTAGTCTCCCTCTCTCTCTTTCTTAGTCTCTCTCTCTCTCTTTCTTAGTCTCTCTCTCCCTCTTTCTTAGTCTCTCTCTCTCTCTTTCTTAGTCTCTCTCTCTCTCTCTTTATTTGTCTCTCTCTCTCTCTTTATTTGTCTCTCTCTCTATCTTTCTTAGTCTCTCTCTCTCTTTCTCTCTTTCTTAGTCTCTCTCTCTCTCTTTCTTAGTCTCTCTCTCTTTCTTAGTCTCTCTCTCTCTTTCTTAGTCTCTATCTCTCTCTCTTTCTTAGTCTCTCTCTCTTTCTTAGTCTCTCTCTCTCTCTTTCTTAGTCTCCCTCTCTCTCTTTCTTAGTCTCTCTCTCAGTCTCTCTCTTTCTTAGTCTCTCACTCTCTTTCTTAGACTCTCTCTCTCTCTTTCTTATTCTCTCTCTCTCTCTTTCTTAGTCTCTCTCTCTCTTTCTTAGTCTCTCTCTCTCTCTTTCTTAGTCTCTCTCTCTCTCTTTCTTAGTCTCTCTCTCTCTCTCTCTCTCTCTCTCTCTTTCTTAGTCTCTCTCTCTCTCTTTCTTAGTCTCTCTCTCTCTCTCTCTTTCTTAGTCTCTCAGTCTCTCTCAGTCTCTCCCTCCCCCTCTCCCTCCCCCTCTCCCTCCCCTGCAAGAGGTCGGTGAAGGGAGAAACTCGATGCAACCACTGAAGTAGCGCTGTGGGTTTCCCTGAACCCACCCCGTCGTTAGAGAAATAAACGATAAAAACCCTCTTTCAAATGTATGGGTTCAGACAAACCCGCATCGTCGTTAGAGGAATAAACGGTAAAAACCCTCTTTCAAATGTATGGGTTCAGACAAACCCGCATCGTCGGGAGTGTGTAGTCAAAAGCGGCATCCGGCAAAGGTTAAAATGTAAAACTAGTACGTGTGACAATTTTGAATTGTTCAGAGATGGTTTTGCTTCAGTGGTAAATGTTTTAGCTTTGTTATAAGATTCCGTTACTGAAGCATACTTTAAAACCTTGACCTTCCAAGTCTTGAACAACATACCCTAACTGTGTTAGCACCCTGGGCTGCGATCATTGTGTTGAGCTACTTAACAGAGGACTCCTTGGTTTTATTACATATACTTTGGTTAACTTTAATTATTTGATAAATAATTCTAATACAGGACAACTCCCCCATCAAATGTAGAAATGTCGTCTGCATTTTTATTTTGTATACTGCATATTTTAAAAGGCTATTTTTGTGCACAAAACATGCATCTGCAGGGAGCTTTAGAGGGTGAAGTTAGGATCTATTATGGGGCATGCAGCACCACACCCATTTTGTGTGTGTGTATTTTGTGTTGACAGTGACACATAAGACACTGTCATTCCAGCAGAAACCTGTGATGATGCACATTTTATTGCAGTAACCAGCTGAAATTGTATGTACGTTGTTATGAAATTGACAAATGATCCCTGCTTTGCAATCCTGGGTTAATGATATTGCCAAAATTAAAACGTGGAGGAAAAAGTGAGTGTAAACCTATTCTTGTGGTGGTGGTGGTGGTGGTGGTGGTGGTGGTGGTGTGTGTGTCTGGTTAGTGTGTGTGTGTGTGTGTTTGAGTGTGTGTTAAACAAACAACAACGACAAACAACACCAAACCTAAATCAAACAAGCACAACAAAAACAAATGACACAAAAACTGACAAAAATCAGAATATCAACTGAGGAGAAAAAAACAGTGGCTGAATGCAATACTTATTATAACTTAAAAAGTAAAAGTGTGCGTGTGATGTGTGCGTATGTTTGAGTGTTTTAAACAAAAACAACAAACCTAAATTAAACAAGCACAACAACAACAACAAAACAAACGTGGAAAAATTCTGAATATTAACTGAGGAAAAACAAACAGTGCCTGAGTACGAGACTTATTATCAGGGAAACAACGGCAAAACTCGCAATGTCGTATGGAATAAGGTAAAAGATGTAAATCATGGTTTACAGAGAACATCAGTACTGAGTTCTGTCATGTTTTATTTTCTCCAGAGTGTGACGTCTGCAGAATGATCGATACAAAAAGCAGTGTCTCCAGTCATGGCCATATGCTGCTTTCCTAATTTTTGCTTTGCACTATTTTTGCTTTGTGCACATATTTGAACCTTGTGGTGCTATGATTCGGTTCTTAAAAGAAAATTATGACTCACACTCACATACAATCCTTGTTTTTGAATGTTTTAAAACATTGCTGCTTTCTGCTTTGAGCCTGGAGGAACAAAATGACTCTGAAGCCGGACTGCCGAGAGGAAGAATGAGAGGGAAAAGAACACGCAGCCATGAAAACACACACAACTCCCTGACAGATAAACTGCTTATGTTCCAAAATCAAGAATCTTTAAGTGCGCACGCACGCACACACACAAACACACACGCGCGCGCGCGCGCACACAGAGAGACTCTCCTCGTGGAAGTAAACTTATACTCGAACTTGAAAGTAAGTATAAATGTTTGATACGAAATAAACCTGTGATAAAAGTCTTTTTATAAATCATCGGTACCAACAAAATTGTCACAACACGTAAAAGGACATACTGTAGTTTCAAATTAGTAACAATCTAAGCCATTTTAATCAGCACTGGTGTCCGGCAAGCACTAACAGATATAACAGCACGTGTATGCATCTTGAAGTAATAAGACCTTGAAGTAGGCCTAGAGTTTACACTATGCATTACTATGTAATGCTTTAATTCAGCTGCCTAACTGTGGAACTTTGCAAATGTGTGAGGACCGTTTCACAAAACAGACAAAACACCCTCTCAGTTATTTACACAAATCAGTTCCAGAATGTGCGTGTTCCTTTTCTGTCTCTACAAATTAATGTTATCTGGGGGGAAAACGAATCATTGTCGCTTCCGCCCTCAGTTATAATTGCCTGAGCATAATAGGAAATGCAACAGGTGTAGTCTTCGGCCTGATTTTTAGTCAAGATATTTCGACACAGAATGTTTCTTTCTTTTTTCTTTGTATGTTCACAAGCTCACATACAATCATTTATGCAACACTGACAATAAGACCAGACCAGAGTTGTGATTGAAATGGGCAGTTTATTTAATAAAGCTCCAGAATGAATAAAAATACATGACAAAATAAGGTGGTCCCGCTGTACAAAGCCGGTTACCAAACACACACACACACCAACACACACAAACACACTCACGCACGCACACACACACACACACACACACACACACACACACACACACACACACACACACACACAGAGTAACATTGTACAACTTACTGTCACATTCAAGCGGGAACACCAAACAAAACGTATCATCAAATGAAACAACATTTTAAGTGGTCAAGCAGATGACCACAAACCACACTTGAAATCTTCACATTTTAACACTTTCTCCTGTATCCATAAAAGTCATTTATGCTGACTAGATAATGACATCAATAAAACCATTCCCTTTTTTATTTTAAAGAAAAACAAGAAAATTAAAATAACGCAAAGAACTGATGCTCAGTAAGGTTGGGTATCGATCTCAAATGTGTGCATAGCTAATTACATGTAACCGGCATGGACTGGGGCTAGAATTGGCCTTTCTGTCAGGCAACTCGGCCTCTAATTGGTTTTATATTGTCTGATCCCCCTCCAGAAAAAAACAATACCATTTGCCCCGTGCTTCTGCGCCCACAAAAAATATTCGGGAATAAGAAAAGTTCAAATTTTAGGCACCCCACATACAACCTTAATTGTCAGTCAATTACTTTACTGCAATCAACGTTGATTTTAAAGTACCATGTCATTATTATTTTGGAGATAGATTTGAAAAAGTCCATAATTGCAGACTGCGTATTGCATACCTGTCAAGTACTTTTGGCCTCTGACCATAGTAAATGGCATAAGAAACCATAGTTGGGGATCAAAAACCATAGTTAATGCGTGGATCAGGATGTGGTTAAACGCACAAATTCAACTTCTCACGCATACACACTAAACCAATCAGATTGGTTTTCACAAACTAAAAGTAAAACACATAAATTCCTTTCTACACAAACTGCTCTTTATTTACCACTAGCCTACATGTAATACATTTACACTGCACTCTTGTTCGTTCATTTTTTTTGTCACTTGTCACTTGTGTTCTTTGTTGTATTCATCTGTGCAAATCTTTGCTTTGTCAATCATGCTGCCAGTCACCTTAAAATCATGGCAGCATGCATCAGAGTTAATTTTGACCTGTAAGAAGGCAGTCAGTGTGTCAGCTCCCAGACTGTGATCCAGCACTTGAAGGTGTTGCAGGGTTTCACTGCCAAATGGAAATTTATTCAACATTTTCCTCACACAGGCCATGTAGAACTGGCGCACAGAACTTCTGTTGTGTGGCTGGTGCAAGCTCCTCCTCAGAAATGAATGAACGGCAGTCCATGCCAGCAAAAAAAAAAAAAAAAAAAAAAAAAAATTTTTTTTTTTTTTTAATGCTGAAAATGCGTATGGTTTGAGGTATACGACGTAGGACCCAAAAAACACCGAAAATCCGTAAGAATTACGCAGAATGCGTAGGACTTGACAGGTATGGTATTGGTTTGAGTGATTTGAATTTTGATTTATGTGAGCGGCACCTCAAGGATTGCCCCAAATGTGAGTGCGGTTACCCAAGGGAGACTGCTGAGCACTATTTGTTGCATTGACCCTTGTGTAGAGATGTACGATTATTGTCAATTGATAACTGATTATAAGTTTATTGAAATATTATTGAAAGGCATCCCGCAATATTCCCGGAATGTCAATCAGACCATATTCATAACTGTACAAGAATTTATTAAGACAAACAGGCATGTTCCGTACATGAGCCTCTACATTTTATTCATAATGTTCATTTGACACTGTCATGAGACAAATGCTGCCTGACCAATTGTTCTTCGTAATTTCTCTCGTGTTTTGTGTCCTTGTTTCGACTTATCGATTATGGCCCAATCGTTATGTAATTTAGTGCCATTTTCGCCGATCACAAAATGTATTAACTTTGCGTGTGTGTCTTCTGTGCATTTAATATTATTGTGACGTGACCCACTCTTCCAACATTTCTGGCGCTCCAAGTCTTCGTCGTCCTTTTTTTTTCCCCTTATGCTGAATTCTGTTCTCTCGTACCCCATTTCTTTTTGTTTCTTGTTTTTACCCCCACCAAGTTCTGTACTACCACCCCCTCCCTTTTTTGATTGCTTGCGCATCAGGTTTGTCTGTTTGTTTTCGTTGTCTGAAATGAGTAAATGTATCTAGTCCGCCATCATGCTAAACTTTGTTATGTACATACCAGGATGACTTAAAATAAGCATTTATGCTTGAGTTATCTTAAAAAAACAATGCATTGTTTCTGTCATGATAACAAATTGAATAAAGTTTTGTAAACCAATGGACTGATTATAGTTGACCCTGATATGTGATTACGGGATAGTGTCACGTTAATTTATTTCTACTTTCACTTGTACTTTTGTACTTAAAACAAATCACTGAAATGTAAAAGTTATTTTTCTTTCCATTGTGAAGTGTCGTCAGTCTCCTCAAGGTAATGCAGTCAAACTCAACCAAAAGTTGGAGGGGCTTCTTCATACTTTCAGTGTGTGTGTGTGTGTGTGTGTGTGTGTGTGTGTGTGTGTGTGTGTGTGTGATTTCTTTTGACACTATGCACGTTTCAAAGTGAGTATAGTGCGCTTCCCAAGCATAAAACGGTGCATGACTCTGGATTTGCGTCTGAGATATTGACACATCACTGTGAGAAAAAGCGTTAATGAAAAAAGAAGACTATTTATTTTCCTTGAGCATTATCTTAAAGTGGTGTGCCAAAAACTTTTAAATTTAAAAATTCAATATTTAACTTTAGGAAAAGCACTGTAGAGAGAAACCCACGCTTGTGTGTTCAGAATAGTCTCCATGTGGTATCAATATAAATGATTCAAATGTATGGAAGAGAAGCTGTTTCTGCTGGATTAATACACACACACAATTGTGCACTCACACATAAGCACGCATGCATGCTCACACACACACACACACACACACACACACACACACACACACACACACACACACACACACACACACACACACACACAGAAACAACAAATTCATTATGACAAAACCAAATACGAAGTCCTATTTCACAAATTTTATATCTTCTCCTTTTCACCATATACAAATACAGTCACGGAGTACATTTATAAGGCTATATTTATGGGATAGAGCCACTTGTTAATTGTTTCTTGTTCACAAAAGCACTAATAAAAAAATTGCTCCAGGGGCTTGCAACGTAGTACAATATACTACCTTACTGGGAGAATGCAAGTTTCCAGTACAAAGGACTTTAACATTTCTTACATACCAATCAATATGAGGCTTATATTGCGCGTATTCTGTGGGTACAGTTCTAAGCTCAGGGATTTTATTTTAATTTCATTTTATGCAATTTATATCGCGCACATATTCAAGGCACAGGGATTTATTTATGCCGTGTGAGATGGAATATTGTTTTACACAATACATCACGCATTCACATCGGCCAGCAGATCGCAGCCATTTCGGCGCATATCCTGCTTTTCACGGCCTATTATTCCAAGTCACACGGGTATTTTGGTGGACATTTTGATGAAAATTTATCTATGCCTATACAATTTTGCCAGGAAAGACCCTTTTGTCAATCGTGGGATCTTTAACGTGCACACCCCAATGTAGTGTACACGAAGGGACCTCGGTTTTTCGTCTCATCCGAAAGACTTGAACCCACCACCTAGGTTAGGAAAGGGGGCAGAAAATTGCTAACGCCCTGACCCAGGGTCGAACTCGCAACCTCTCGCTTCCGATCGAGCGCAAGTGCGTTACCACTCGGCCACTGAGTGGAAGGTACACCAACACGATATTAGCACTCCAGATTTTTATCTCGCAGTTTTTCTGAAGGACTTTGCATTTGAAAACTATTCTCAGACAAAATCGCTGCCCTACACGCCACGAGGCGTGAAAGGCAAAACCTACTACTCAGACAAAATATGAGTTTAAACTGCAAGTACATGTACAGGGAGTCTGAAGGGTTCAAGTCGGATGAGATAGACTACTGTTGTGGCAATCTTCGAATTTGAAAATCATTTTTTTAAAAGAGTAAAACTCATAGTTCTTCTTCTTCTTCGCTCATGGGCTGAAACTCCCACGCTCACTCACAAATTTGCACGAGTGGATTTTTACGTGTATGACCGTTTTTACCCCACCATTCAGGCAGCCATACGCCGCTTTCGGGGGAAGCATGCAGGGTATTTTTGTGTTTCTATAACCTACCAAACTCTGACATGGGTTACAGGATCTTTTCCGTGCGCACTTTGTCTTGTGCTTGCGTGTACACACGAAGGAGGATAAGGCACTAGCAGGTCTGCACATAAGCAATGACCTTGGAGATCAGAAAATTCTCCACCTTTAACCTACCAGGCGGCCGCGATTTTGACTCATGACCTTCTGAATAGGAGGCCGATGTCTTATCCACAAAAACACCGAGCCCGTCCAAACTCCTAGTAAAAACAACAACTGCAAATCTGGGAGCAAAATGTGAACGGTTACAGTTTCAACTATCCTTCCCCTTTAAATCAGCATTTTTGGAAACCTAAACGAAAGAGTATTCAAGAACAACAGTCACGGATTCAGATTTAAAAAAACAAATGGTAACTATGCTTTTTGGAAATTCTTTCTTTAATTGGTGTTTAACGAAGGTTATATCGCGACAGGGAAAGGGATAGAGCCACTTGTTAATTGTTTCTTGTTCACAAAAGCACTAATAAAAAAATTGCTCCAGGGGCTTGCAACGTAGTACAATATACTACCTTACTGGGAGAATGCAAGTTTCCAGTACAAAGGACTTAACATTTCTTACATACTGCTTGACTAAAATCTTTACAAACATTGACTATATAAGAAACACTTAACAAGGGTAAAAGGAGAAACAGAATCCGTTAGTCGCCTCTTACGACATGCTGGGGAGCATCGGGTAAATTCAGACCTGGGAACCCCTGTTTTGCACTTAGAGTATTCTCAAACAAACTTGGTGTATTTTCAGAAAAATGAGCGTACTCCACACAGCATTTGAACATCCATGATTCAAACATGCTTCACACGCGTCCGCCACATCGTTAATTAAGTTTACCTATACATGTACATTCAAAACAAATCCTGACAAAAACTGTAATCATGTGTCAAAATACTGGATCGGCTTCAAGATGGGCTTGTGAATAAAAGTAGTCTAGGAATTTTTCTCGTCGTATTTTTTTCCCACTGACCGTACTGATTGTATTCTCGACAATCTTGCGTACAGAATACGGCGAAATCGTATGGGTTCCCAGGTCTGTAAATTCTTCCCCCTAACCCGCGGGGGGTCTTTTTGGAAATGCGCTTCAGACAAATGCCTTTGCACACGTTATGTTACTCACAGCAAAATGCAAGAATAATTGGGGACCATATGGGATGGGGCAAATTGGGAGGGAGCAATTCGGGACACCACCATATATATCTACCAAATATTTACAAATAGCTATCTTAGTACATGCATAACATGCTGTACCAATACACAATTTCTTTAAATAACTATGTAAGGATTATTGGCAGTCTCCCGGAGCATGTTTCACGCTATCCTGCGATCAGGACAAGCGACTGACTGTGATGTGTATGCTGTGCGGCGTGCGCTACATAAGAAACCTTTTTTTAAATTTGTATTAAATACAATCACCTGAGCCACGAATGGCTAGCTGACAGCGGCTATCTTTTACACAACAAATTCTGAACTCTGATGAACTCGTGACCGCTGATTTTTAAAGGCAAGGGGTATCATATTGTGCGCATGGCATACACATCCAAGTTGGTCGTTTGTCCCGATTGTGGGATACAGCCTGTCAGAGGCGTAGAGCGTGCTCGAGATGTTTTGAAAAACCTGACTGCAGTACAGGGATTTTTACACCTCCGGACTGCTGATAATTGGGGCGGGGATATAGCTCAGTTGGTAGCGCGCTGGATTTGTATTCAGTTGGCCGCTGTCAGCGTGAGTTCGATCCCAGGTTCGGCGGAAATTTATTTCAGAGTCAACTTTGTGTGCAGACCCTCTTCGGTGTCCGAACTCCCCCCCGTGTACACTACATTGGGTGTGCACGTTAAAGATCCCACGATTGACAAAAGGGTCTTTCCTGGCAAAATTGCTTTGGCACAGTTAATAATTGTCTATCTATACCCGTGTGACTTGGAATAATAGGCCGTGAAAGGTAAATATGCGCCGAAATGGCTGCAATTACTGGCCGTATAAAATTTCATCTCACACGGCATCACTGCTGAGCGCCTAGAACTGTACCCACGGAATATGCGCGATATAAGCCTCATTGATTGATTGATTGATAATCCTAACAGAATTATTTTCAAAAACCGTCTATTGCCTTGAAAGCAAACCTGGAATTTCTGATGCGAGTTGCCAGAAAGAAAGTTCACTAACAAGATCCAGGCCAACACCCCCCCCCCTAAATAACACTAAGGAGTGAGGTGAGCTTAAATAACTAATTAATTAATCAATCAATAAATTCTCTGCTGAAATCCCCAACTTCGCGCATCGAAGCTATGAAAAACAGGACACTGCCACGTTTCCATTCAGCTAAACGCCACACCATTTTCAAGAGGGGATGTCTCAGGAAGAAAGATGTGACGCTCCCGATTCATATGTTTCAGAAGACAGCCCACCTGAGAAAAAGAAGAACACAATATAGAAATAATAACAACCTGTCAACCACAAATACATTAAAGTTTTTCAAACAGTTCACTAATCCGACAAACTCATGCTCGTTTCTGGTGCATTTGATAAAGCCAATTACGGGTAGATGCTAGACAACAGCAAAACCACCACCACATAACAACAACACAAGATTGTTTATGGTTGTTTACAGTCTCTTGAACACAGGAGTCAATCGAGACCGTATATATAACAACAAGAAGCATAAAAAAGCACTTCAGTTTGAAACCCAGGTTCAATGTAGTAAATGATATTGCATCAATGTTCCATCCATCCTCAGCACTTTCAAAACCAGTTTCTTCTAGGTCATACACACCTTTTCCTCGATTGATCTACAGTATATCAGATCACTATTGTTCTTTTTATGATTTGCACCAAGGGAATGATTAACATTTCTGTCTTAGTCATAATGTAACAAGCTTTAAGCAAAAGCATAATATTCTACACATTCACATATTGTAAGGTTGAAGGGGTCTATGTCGACCAAAAGAAGGTGTATTCCCCATAGCCATAGGTGTTTTCCCTGTGTACCGGGAATACAGTTGGATTTTCTGTAGAGAAGTATAATATCGTACAATCTTGCGCCAAGCGCGTGACTGCGGTTAGATAGGAGAATCTATTTAAAATCCTGAAATCGCGTGCGGCATCCAGTCAAGCAAAACATGCTTCGACCGTTTATCAAAACGGATTTAGTTAAAGAAACATCTGCACCCCCACCCCCAACAGCCTGGTATTATGTTTTCCTCGCTGGTACTCTCGTCCATTGAATCACTTTCACTCTCGTAAGCTTGAAGTAACTCCATGGCGTCTAACGGAAGTATATTCCCTAGTGTATATGTACAGGAAATTAACATACAGGGAATACAGCCACTGTTGGTCGACATAGACCCCTTCTAAAGTGCTGCAGTAGTTACCTTTCCCTCCAAGGACCAAGCTGTTCATCCACTGTAGGGCTGACCGGGGTTCCCCCTTAGCAGAGTGAGTGGCGAATCCTGGCTGATAAATTTCCTTTCATTTTCCATGAATGAAGAATACCAGCTGGGTTCTTTTATTCATGGACCTGTGTTCTGCAACACACACAAATCAGCCACCAACTTGTAAATATATGTAAAAGAAAGCAAGTGGCAATCTGAATAACAGAATACAAAATGATCAATCCACACAATCATACTTCAGCACTGAAAGTCCACAAAATGAAGCACTGCTAGTACATGTACTTCTCATAATTTACTGAAACTTTACTCGTCAAAACAACCATTTGTTTTATCAACTTTACTCCATCGAACGCAGAAGAAGAAGAAGAATCAACTTTACTCGCATGTGGCGAGTAGATTAACATTTCTACTCACCATTTACATGATTTAAACTCGCCATGGCGAGTAATTGAAAATACTCGCCACTTTCAGGCCTGTACTTGTGCATGAGATGTGTTTACCATCCATATGCCCAGACCATGCGCCCTTCTGTTGTGCTCAGAACAGTAAAGAGTTGCTTGCTGGGGTGGTTGTTCATAAGTTAACAGTTCACAAGAGGGCACAAACAAGAGCAAAAACACAGGTGCCTGATTCAAACTCATTCAAATGCAGAACCTTATTTTTGCATGAACAGAGTAAGACATGATTCTTACATAGCTGACCCTACCCCTGGCAGAAAAGTGCTTGAAATTGTCCATGTGGTCTCTATCAGTACATTTGATGCGTATTTGTGATACATATATACTGATATAGAGACAAGTAACAAGTGGACATTTCCTCTGACACCTCTACCATTTGTACACCTGCACAAATCTCCTGCCATAGACTACAAAAGGAAAACATACAAATCAAAACAAACACAAATTTAACCTAATGTTTACCTTTCAGCAGCAGAAAAGGCTGTGTTTTCTGTGGTGTCTCAGAGAAAAGCCACGGTGTTGGAGATGCAAAACTAGGCTGTAGGCAAGGTCCAACATCTTTAGCTGCACACACAAAAAGAAGAAGCAAGAAATCACATGACATAGATGACATTCCTCACTAGTACAAAACCACAACTACACTAGTCAACTACCAATGTAAGAATCATAGTCCTGCAAGATTACCCTCTTAAAAAGTAAGATTGCTTTCATTCAAACACTACCGTGGGACCAAACTCCCCCCCCCCCTCCTTTTTTTGAGTTTTTCCTGCATGTGTGTTGATGTTTCCATTAATTCCAAGCCCTGAAACTGTGAACTTGAGATCTTTATGTATGCACACAGTCACAGGCTTAATAAGCTATTCAGAAACCAAGCAGAGTCTGCACAACGTTAATTCTGAGAAATAAATCCCCACAACTGGTTTCAAGGCCACTATACCGACTGAGCTATTGCTTGCCATGCCAACCTCCACCCCCATTTGGAACACGCACAACTAGTATACCCATACACATGTAATAATACTGCTTGCCTTCCTCCCCCACCCTCCAAATCAATAAACACTAAATGTATGCAATCAGTAATCTTTTAGTTAGTAGTTGACTACCATCACTACTCTCTCCACACCCACCCACCCTCTTACACACCAGCGACACACCCCCATCACCCAATCATTTCCATGATTCTCTCTGCCATATAGTTATCCTAAACACTAACATTATGACACATTTGTTTTCCAATTAGGAACATTAAAAATTACTGTAAAAAAAATGTACAATCATGCACTCTCTGAGTCTGACAAGAGAGTGTGAGAAAAGTCAAGAAAGCAAGACGTGTGACATAACTAAATCTTCTAATCTATTCCTGAGATTTACTCTTGACAGCTTAAAATGGAACCTCATGCACTTACTGTTCTGAATTGTAGAAATTGCTTGTAGTTATAGCAGCAAAGGCAGTTTTATTGGGTACCACCAGGTGTCACTCTGTCATCATCTGATCAAGAATTCAAGCAAATGGTTCAGCACTGAAACAGTAAATAGCAAGAGTGTACAGAAAAATACACAAACTTTCTCATTAATTTGTATCTTCAACTTCACATTTTTCATAAATAATGATACCTTACTTTGACTAAGTTTGAGTAGGATTAACATCATGCAGAAGTTAACTTGAAATAAAATAACTATACGTTACTCAATACGGCACTCAATGAGTCAATTGTCAGCAAAGGTGATAATCAATGCAAGGTAAAACCAAAGGATGCAACTCAGTCAGCAATTGCAAAAACTACATAATTCTAATCAAGCTGTCAGTTTCACTAGCTATCAGAATTCAAAACATGTTCTTGTTTTTGTTGTTGCTGTTGTTCATGACTACATCAATGTATCTCAGCATTTCTAGTTTCTACACTATAGCCATTAAATGTTCAACAACAACAAAAGAAGTGTCCCAATGTTTAAGGAAGCGCTGTTGCAAGTCACAATTGTTAGCAGTTGCTGAGAAAAGCTAATTGTCCTTACTGTAAGGCCTAAAAAAAAAATAGGTGTGGTTACGGTAACCCGACCTACCCTATTTTTTTGGGCCGACCCTATAACTTTTTATTACATTTGTCAAAAAAATACCAAAAAACCCCAAGTAAACGAGTGCAGAAAACGCAATGAAAGCGAAAGCGCCCGAGTCGCACACTTATTTCCCTGTCAAGTAGGTTTAATTTGTACACATTAGAAAAAAAAGTTAAAAAAAAAAAAAAGTGATTGCCCACCTTCCTACCCTATTTTTTTTGGCTATGTTACCGTAACCACACCTATTATTTTTTTTGGCCTAAGTTGAGTAACAAATTATAAACAATTGCTGTTAACACTCATAGTACAAGACAGCAAACCACTGCAAAACTATAGTCATCTATCAATGTTATGCTTGCCATCCCACCCCCGACCCCAAACCAGTCTGAGTCCAAGCTAGGGTTCGTCGGGTGATCAGGAACAGACTTTTTTTTTTTTTGTCTAATCTTCCTGTCAGTGTCATGCAACTTGAACTGATGTTGTACAATCTTGTAAATTATGATAATTTTGTACAATGAATTATCTTTTTGACTTCTTAAAATTATAACATGCACATACTGTCGGATGAGACCTTAAACCGAGGTTCAGTGTGTGTAGTGTACACACCTAGTGACGTATGCAAAAAGACTGAGCACGCAAAATAAAGATCTGTCAGCATTAAAGTGGCCTATAGAAACACGAACACACCCAGCATACACCTATCCCTGTGGTGTTACATCAGTACTACTAATACTACTAAGCGCCGGCGGCAGCCGAGTCACTGGTCTCACCACAGGGTGAGACAGCCACCACGAGGGAGGACTAGAACATCATCCAAGCGCCTTGAGCATACACCTAGTGTGTGGATATGTGTGCTATGTAAGTTGCATATCAATCAATCAAATATTTACTCTGTGATCTATGAGCGAGCTAAAATAATGAACTCCCCCCCCCCCCCCCCCCCCTGTACGTGCAATCAATTTTAATCTCAGTTACCTACTCCTAGATCTATAGAATTTTACTTACGTGTCATTTGCAGGCCTTTGGACTAGATCTGTTTGGATGTCAGTCAGTAGTACTCCGTTGCTGCTCTCAGTTGCACGTCGCACCCATCTGCAGGACTCGGAAGTGACGCTCGTTTTGCTGTCAGTTCTGTAGTCGATGACCTCATACAGTGTGGCCAGAACATGGCGGCAATAACCATCCAATCTGCAACAGTTTACGCATTCAATGTAAATTGTAATGATGCATTTATACAGTGCTAAAATAGTTAACCCTCTCAACATGAATGACACTACTGTGTGCTTCCCCAGCACAAGCTGTTCAGACATTACACCAGATTTTAACTTTTAGGTTTTAAATGTCATTGGTACAATGACAAATACTAAAATAGGGAGTAATATATGAGTTGGACATCTTAAAGTTATGAAGTCGCAACACTAATGCTGAAAAGGTTAATTAATTTTTTAACACTTCAGTATAAAGCACACACAATGACTTCATCATTCTGCCCACAACTGTTGTTTGCATACACATGTATGTAGATCAGTTTAATTTAAATGAAATAGATAAGTTACAAACAGTGCAAGTCTACTGATGGCCTGTACCAAAGTTTGTTATGGCCTAAAAGTCAATCAACCATTAAAATAGTCCCCCCGCCCCAAAAAATAAAATAAAAATAAAAATTAAAAAAAATACTGCCTGACATCCTGGTTAGTTAGTTAGCTAGCTTTACTTCCCTTTATCTTGGTGTAGATGTAAGGAAGAATAGACAGCCTGCTAAATGTGTTAACAATAACGAGCAAAATATGAACATACCCTCCCTTGCAGGTGCAGAAGGCTGACAAAATGCAGCTCCTTAGGTCCATGTCCACACTTGTCATTGCAATCCACTGTGAATAAAATTTTGCACCAGTCACTGGGTTCTTGGCTTCACTTTGCTTTTGACAGCAAAATAGCCATCTGTTGGGGGCTCTGATGGCAGTGATGGGATGCCACACGCTTGTATAAATTCTACCACATAATTATCCATCTCTCATCATCTGGAATCCTTCTGATTTACGATAATCCCGCACACTGGCAACAGACGCATTTGATGCACTGAGCTGGTACGTGCACACATCAAACTCAGAAAAGTCAGGTAGAATGTTTATGTTGGTACTTCCTGACAAGAAACCAGGATTCTGCAGAGCTCTGAACATTGCGTCGTCGTGGGTTTTCTGGACCGGCTAAATCGCGCAGTTTCAAGCCGATCACTTCGGCTCGATCCTCGATCAGCGCCTCGGGATCGATGGGCAACTTGATTTCAAATGCTTTCTGCACTAAATCGGACAGTTCATGCTTGCGGTAATCGCTAAACGTGACGCCTCTTTCACGCAAGAACGACTGTGACTCGCTCACAGATCTATACAGCTACAGATGGTAGGATTTCCCTTCGCTGACGCCATTGTTTGGCCCAAACAAGGGAAACTACTCTCATAGGTCAGTTTCCACTAAAAAGACGGGAGTTTATGCATACGCCCTATTGTTGATGGGTTTTTAAAATTTGTGACAAAAGAATTTAAACGTTCAAATGACTTACCACCCCCCTCTGATATGTCAGTTGCGAGTGTGTCTGTATGTGTTTGTGTATGTGTGTGTGTGTGTGTGTGTTTGTGTATGTGTGTGTGTGTGTGTGTCACTAGTGTACGTGTGTGTACGTGTGTGTGTCACAGTGTGTATGTGTGTGTGTGTGTGTGTGGTCACGTTGTGTGTGTGTGTGTGTCACGTGTGTGTGTCAGTGTGTCAGTGTGTGTCGGATGATCAGTGTGTGTGATCTAGGCCAGGGTGGACTCCCAAGGTTCCTGGGTTCCGGAAGTCCACCCACCCCCCTTACTGACTCCACAAATGTACCTTTTGCCTTTTTCTCTCTGCGAATGTATGTATTCATTTGCTAATTTGTTCGTTTGTTTGTTCGTTCGTTTGTTCGTTGGTTCGTTCGTTCGTTCGTTCGTTCAACAGTCCGTCCGACAGTCCTTCAGTACGTCCGTCAGTCCGTCCGTCCGTCAGTCAATCCGTTCTTCCTTCACTGAGTCCGTATCAATAAATTCCTCTTGTGCAGGGCCGAACTACAGCTAGGAGAGAGAGAGAGAGAGGGGGGGGGGATATGTTCCTCATTGTTGGTGGGACAACCCCCCCCCCCCCCCACCCTGGCCTAACCGTAAACCTCCTCCAAACGTTTGACAAATGCTCTGAAAATGCGCCAGTTTGCACATATTGTTTATTGTTTGCTTGTTTATTTGTTGTTTTTTTTGTTTGTTTGCTTGTTTGTTTGTTTGCTCGTTCGTTCGTTCGTTCGTTCGTTCGTTCGTTCGTTCTTTCGTTCATTCGTGGGTTGGTTCGTTCGCTCTTTCGTTCCTTCGTTATTTCCTTCGTTCATTCGTTCCTTCGTCCTTTTAGTCCGTCCGTATGTCC
>NC_090248.1:8089339-8104056 GCF_037325665.1 Littorina saxatilis
TTCTCTCTCTCCCTCCCTACCCTACTCCCTTCCTCTCTCTATCTCTGTATCTGTCTGTCTCTGTTTCTATGTGTCTGTCTCTGTGTCTGTGTCTGTCTGTTTGTCTGTTTGTCTGTCTGTCTGTCTGTCTGTCTGTCTCTCTCTCTCTCTCTCTCTCTCTCTCTCTCTCTCTCTCTCTCTCTCTCTCTCTCTCTCTCTCTCTCTCTCTCTCTCTCTTCCTTCAGTGACATACCGGCGAGGGACCTATTTTGTTGGCTCTATCTTATTTCTTCTGTTTTTCTCCTCGTCATTTTAAAAGGCTCCCTACTCAGCTCCCAGTGTGTGCACGTCTAATTAGTTATTAACAAATACGCACTGTACCGCTGGATGATATCATATTCATATTGGTCACAGTAGAGTCCTGATTTTTTTAATTTTCAATTTTTATTTTAGCGGTGTTTCTTTTTCCTTTTGCTTTTTGTTTTCCTCTGTGTTTGCTTGTTTGTTTGTTTGTTTGTTTGTTAGTCCTTAAGAAGCCTCCATAGAAAAAACCAGGTTTAGTTTTGCACGTGCTGTCCTTGTATTGTTGAGTACAACATCATTTTGTTGTTCAGCTTTGTTGCTCCCCTTTGCCTTCAGGCAATCTGACATCTACCCCACTTACCCCAAGCCGTATACTTCATATTTCCCCATGTGTAATTCTTCAAAACCCTTCATTGTTGACGTTAGGTTTTACATTAAAGCTCCATGTGAATATATCACCACCCCCCCCCCCCCCCCCCCCTATCGTCCTCCCTTTCTGCCCCTCGCTCGTGGTTGACCGAGTCGTACGGGGTCAATTTGGGTCGTCTGATGCGTACCAACAGTTCCTTTTTTTTTCTTTTTCTATTTTTTTTTCTTTTTTGCATGTGTACCCTTCGCCCCTTCATCAGCAAACTTTCAATAGTACCTTAGTCTTTGAAAAACGGTCCCCAGAATCTCGTTTGGAACCCTTGAAGGTTAGGTCCGGGCAGTAATAACTGTCATTTAGGTCTGGAGAGTTGTCATTTTCTGTGGCAGGTTAGTACCAGCGCATGGTCTTGCCCGCTGTAGGATTCCCCCCTCTCATCTTAAGCACGCACTGGGCCGAGTCTCTATACTCTGAGCGCAGTTCTTCGATTGTCGACGAGAAAGAACGAGAAAGAACGAGACAGATCTGACGGGTGTCGGAGAGGACTTTGAATTTGAAGCAATGGTAGGGGGGAGGTGGAGGGGGCTTTGAAGGGGGGGGGGGGGGCTTAGGAAGGGGGGGGGGGGCGGTAGGAGGTGGAGGCCAAAGACGTAATGACTACCCCTCAGGACTATGTCCATGTGCCTCTTGCAACATTTCATAGTCTTCCACCTTTAACATACCTAAAATATGAAAAAAATAAAAATAAATAGAAAATATATAAATAAATAAATAAATAATTAACTCGTATTAATATCCTTCTTTTAAATAGATAAACACATAAACAAAAGAAAATGAAAAATAAATACATAAATACATGAATAAAACAGTCAATCAATTCAGAAACTTCACTCTGAATTGGCTTTTGTTTTGCATCTGATCCGAAACTGAACTACTTTTTTTTTTCATCCTGCCAGCACTCTTATCATCACAACAAATCAGCTAATAACAAATGTTTTGGAGCATCCTAAGACCCAACTAGGGGTATCTGTCATTGGAAAATGCATTAACTTTTATAATCCGAGCATCGTTACAGACCGCTTAATGAAAACAAATTGACGCGGGATCGACAGGGCTAGATTTCTATCCCATACTTGTTCATTTACAACCGACACAACTGGCACACATATTTCGTGGAAGGGAGTTAGTTTGTTATGGGGGCGAGGACGCCCCCATTCTATACGGATAGTTTCGAGGTTGACCATGGGCAGCGCCATTTTGTTGTGAAATACGTCATCAGTTTGTGTACACAGGAAGTTGTGACATCCGTCACCCTATGGGAGGGGTGACGTCAAAATTGTTCATCTGTAGAAAGTTGTGAAATCCGTCACCCTATGGGAGGGGTGACGTCAAAATTGGTCATCACAGAGTTTGTGTAACACAGGAAGTTGTGAAATACGTCACCCTATGGGAGGGGTGACGTCAAAATTGTTCAACAAAAACATGATATGTCGCATTGTGCAGGGTCAACTGCAACAAACTCAAACCGAGCCATTCATACCTAGCTGTATTTGAGTGACTTATATACCCGACATTTTTATTTCTTATTTTTAGCACAGGTGTAGGAAAAATCATGAACCAAAATGTTATTTATTTTCTAATTTAACATTTTTTTTACAAATATGACCATGGTCTTTTAAACATACAGTGACATTAAACATTGTTATGTTAAAAAAAAGAAAAAAGAAAAAAAGCTTTTGTGCACAAATCAGAAAATACATTGTACATTTTACCAACAGGCCAAACCGTGAGTGTCTGTGGCAAAGCCCGACCCAGGAAATTGCACTGATTTTATATTTAGATCAGAGAGAAATTGTCAAGAACAGGCGCTTGCATTTGGATGTGTCCAATGATAGTAGGTTTGGTTGTGATCAATCAGAATAATGTAGGAATAAAAATGTATGACAGTTTAGTATGATGACATGTAATTCACATATGCTGAAATATGATATTATACATCATGTAATATTATTATGGCTGTTGCCATGACCATGAAACCCAACAAAGGTTTAATGTAATGTAATTCAAAATACCAAAACCGAGCACCTATTAATCTCGTCTTTGCGCGTGAAGATTGAGGCCGTCTGCCAGTAGCGGTTAGGTCATACAGTGGAACCCCTCTCTAGCGACCTTTAAAATGTTGACAAAAATCGGTCCTTGTGGAGGAGGGTCCTTACAGAGGGAGGGGGCGGAGTCAGGGGGCCACAAAGAAAGTCAGATTTAAAAAAAAAAAGAAAACAGAGAAGTTTGAGTTGCTGACGACCGTTCTCTCTGAAAGCAAACTGCTTCGATTTCATGTTTGTCCTTGGTGTCCACCAGTTCTGGTGCATGTACTACCCTGGCCAAGTTTCCTCTCAAGACATCAAAGAGACCGCCCCAGTATACTCTACAGCCTCTGGGCGAACCACCTCTCATAGCTAAAACTGGGTCAATGACCCCTGGGAAGAAAGTCAGTGTCTATAAAAATTTTACTCCTAGGCCTGCGGCCAGGGGGGGGGGGAGTATACCGGTACCATTTGAGAATCAGACCAAATGAGAATTGAACCATTTGAGAACATCCTTTTTTTTTCAATCACTACATCGAAGGCCTGCGGCCCGGGGTTCACATGGGTTGGTTTGTTTGTTTGTTTCAAATCCACACCCATATACACACATTTCCCATTTAAACCATTTGTCGGCCCCCTGTCGATATTTATCGACTAAGTTCCTTGTTCGATTCTGTCATGCGTTTGACTGGGGTGTGTTTAGGCCAACCAAAAAAATAGGTGTGGTTACGGTAACATAGCCAAAAAAAATAGGGTAGGTAGGTAGGCAATCACTTTTTTTTAAACTTTTTTTCTAATGTGTACAAATTAAACCTACTTGACAGGGAAATAAGTGTGCGACTCGGGCGCTTTCGAATTTTGCTTTCATTGCGTTTTTTGCACTCGGTTTTTTTTTGTTTTTGTGACAAATGTAATAAAAAGTTATAGGATCGGCCCCTAAAAATAGGGTAGGTCGGGTTACCGTAACCACACCTATTTTTTTTTTAGGCCTTAGAGGGAATCAGGGAACTGTTTTAAACCCGAGTGGGCGATACGTGCTATTTGTTTGACAGCGGACACAATCTATATTAAATCTGTCATAAGTTTATGTTCGACAATAAAGAATTAGCGTTACGGGAGCGGTCCAAGCAAGGATCGATGAATACAGTGGAACCCCCTTTTTAAGACCTCCCGATTTAAGACTCCCCATTTTTAAGACCCTGTTTTCTCAGACTTTCTGTTCATAACCTCTGTAAATTTACCCCCAATTTAAGACTCCCTCCTTTTTAAGACCTGGTTTTCTCAGATTGTTAGAGGTCTTAAAAGGGGGGTTCCACTGTATAACTTTTTCGAACGGAAGATGTAGTCCAAAAGACGGAATGATAGAAAAGCAAACAAACAAACAGAAGGGAGTATTCGAAGAGAAAGGAATGGGGGGGGGGGGGGCTTAGAGAGGGGAGGATGGTCCCAGGGAGACAGACAGACAGACAGACAGAGACAGAGAGAGCAGGAGAGAGAGACACACACAGAGAGTGGGAGAGAGAGAGAGAGAGAGAGAGAGAGAGAGAGAGACAGAGACAGAGAGAGAGAGTAAGCGTCTTGTGTTGAAAAGCACTCGAAACATTACCCTTTATATACAATATCTTCCATAAAAATAAGAAGCCGCCGAGCTTATCATTAAAACCGTCGTTTTTGTTAACTCCTGGCATTCTCGCTTTTCATTTTCAGTGCATGCATAAAATGAACAGGCTGCAGTTTTTTTTTTAACAAAATCTGTAAAATTGTAAACATTGTAAATGTCAAACAAAATTAATGTGCTTCAAGTTTTTATCGACCACTTAACTTTAATTTGTAGACGTTTCTTTTTCTCTCTTTCGTATCTATCTCCTTCCTTTTCATCTTTCTCTTTTTCTGTCTTTTGTAATATTCATTCCTTTTTGTGTATACTGTTGCTGCTTTTCACAATGCATTACTCACATGCGTACGCACTGGTATTTACAACAATGATATTTCTTCTCTGATTGAAATTAAGTGACACATTAAGCAAGACACCACGTTTCATATAAATTCGTATAGAACGGTACTGCACACCGGCAAGTTCACAAACATTATACATTGATTGTAATTGATAACAATAACAATAACAATAACAATACTTTATCGTCCATTAAAATGTCACATACAAATGGAGAAAAAAAAAATCGGCACACCCTGCCTGCCTGTAAACGATTATAACAACAATTGGACAAAAGGACAACACACATAAAACATAAAACATAGGTTCACGTACGTAATAAATCGGTCAGATGCACCATTTAATTACCCAACCTTCGGTTATATGATTCTTGGCGTGTTATCATTTTCACCATTCTGTATCAAAAGGTCAGTCCGGTAGATTTCTCTTATGTGTTCCCCTTGTTCCAACACACCCTGCAAGTGTCACAGACCAAATATGTGACCATCCACTACAGAATAAGTCGCATGTCACCTCGCGCGGTTCTGCGCTAGGCTTAAAAAAAAGTCCGGGGAGTGTCTGGTAACAGTGTGAGGGTCACCTTAGTCACAGGCTTATAACTCAAACAGTTTTCGCTCTTTTCTAAAACGGTTTTTACCACTGGATAGAGCATAAAATAACCTTTAGGAAAATGTAAAAATATGAAAATCATGCAAAGGTGACATGCGATTCATTCCGTGGTGGTCACATATTAGTGAACAGCTCAGATCATGGGTCAATAAAGTGTTACACAGATGGTCAAAATTAAAGTACAAGATATTGCACTGGAAGTGGAACTACACTGTTGCATAGTGTCTGTATGAAGCTACAAGGTGAAAATAGAACAAGAAAAACACGATTCTTGACTTTGATGGGCTTTTTCTGCTCGTAAGCACACATTCTTCTACTCATCACAGCATGCCCCATTATTGAGTTTAAAACACCAATTAAATTTGTTTTGAATAAAACTCACAATTTTACAATAAGAATTTAGAGACCTGAATCAATTAGGCATATCCTACTTAGTTTGACTTTTGCAAAACTAAGTAATTACACATTTAATTGAATCAGTCAGACAGACGGAGACATAGAGAGACAGACAGAGGGCAAACAGAAATCTGAGAAAGAAACCCCTTTAAAAATGTTACCATGTTTGAAATGAAACATCGCAAGGTGAAGCCATAATTCATCACCTTTCAGTATGACGTCATGAGCGTGTTCCACACTTGAAATGACGTGTTTTTATCATGTTGTCAGCTGCACGGAGCTTGGAAGTATAATTTCCATTCAACGATCCGAGTTTGTTAAGTTTTAGCCTATTTTCAACGTCAAACACCATGAAACTATATATATTTGGAATCAGAAAATGGTAAGGAATAGATAGAAGTTGTTTTTAAGTGTCTTTTTTCATATGGGGCGGGGATATAGCTCAGTTGGTAGGGCGCTGGATTTGTATTCAAGTTGGCCGCTGTCAGCGCGAGTTCGATCCCAGGTTCGGCGGAAATTTATTTCACAGAGTCAACTTTGTGTGCAGACTCTCTTCGGTGTCCGAACCACCCCCCGTGTATACTACATTGGGTGTGCACGTTAAAGATCCCACGATTGACAAAAGGGTCTTTCCTGGCAAAATTGCTTAGGCACAGTTAATAATTGTCTACCATACCCGTGTGACTTGGAATAAGGCCGTGAAAGGTAAATATGCGCCGACATGGCTGCAATCTACTGGCCGTATAAAATTTCATCTCACACGGCATCACTGCAGAGCGCCTAGAACTGTACCCACGGAATATGCGCGATATAAGCTTCATTGATTGATTGATTGATTAAATAAAGATAGTGGTTATTTATCGGTTTTCTTCATTTTTAAGCATAATTATCAATACAAAACAACAAAACTATATAGTTTTAGATACAGGACGCAATAGGGAATACACCAATATAAATTTTTTTTTTCAAATATTAGTTTTTAAAAATTTGAAAAAATGACATATTTCGAACAAACATTTCAACAGCAAAACTTTAAGTGACCAAACTGAAATGCAATCCCATAATCCGGCCTAGATCTGAGATTGTGTGATAAGAAATTCGATCAAATTGATGAAAAACTGTAACTGTGAAAGTGCTGCCTCGACCTTTTGGCAAACGGTAAAATATGACGTCATCAAACTGTCCTATCAATAAACGGAAAAACCTTCTATGAGAAAATCCAGTCAAAAATATCCATATCAAATTTCATAAAGATCCACTCCGTAGTTTTTGAGATATGATCTGCAGTGTGAAAAAACGCCCATAACGCCCAAAACGCAAACTCATTTGTCATGATTTGGTCGTGTTCTGCCGATACTATAACGTTTTTCTTTCCTAAAACACACTATAATAGTAGCCTTTCCCAATGTATATGCTAAAACTGACTTGTCTGTGTTGTCAATGATTTTGCTACAGTGTGAGAACAAAAAGTCTAAACAATCTCACGCCCATAACGCTGTGACACGAAAACTCATTTGGTCGTGTTCTGCCGATACTGTAATGTTTTTCTTTCTTAAAACACACTATAATAGTAGCCCTTCCCAAATGCAATGCTAAAAATGACTGGTCTGTGTTGTCAATGATTTTCTGCGAGAATGCGATCTATCTGTTTGTCGCAAAGACCGTGTGACACGAAAGTTATGAGCGGAAGACAAATCTGCTGAGTGCAATTACGTTTCAGAAGATAGTTGGTTAAAACAGTTTATCACTCAGACACGCAAAGGAACACTATAACTTTATTATTCAGGCCATGTTTGCTTTCCTTTGTCATGTATGAAAGTACTGGCCTTGGTTGAAGAAAGTGACCTGTCGCAACAAATTTGTCGCCATTTTCCGCCGTGTTTTGTAAATAAAACGTGTTTACTACCCACACATACAAAACGATGCTGTTGGTTCTTTTTATTTTCTTATTGTTTGATTCATGCTTAGCAGTTTAGTATGCTTTGTTTTCTTCTCAATTCAATGGATGGCTATAAAATAAGCATTTAAATGTGAAGGTGTAAAATTACCCATGATCTGAGCTGTTCACATTAACACAACAATAAGAGTAGTTAGTAGCAACATGCATGCAACCGAAATAAAACTAAAGAGAAGCAACATGTTAGCAAAGTCGATTTTTTGAGTCAATCGGTGTCGTATGTTTTTAACTGAGTCCGAAGTCGACTTCGCGAAGTCCTGTTACCGTTACTAAGTGCCACAGCTTCGTCAAGTAGACTGATCGAAGTCAACTTGGCCTAATTAATTAAAGGCTTGAAGGTCATAATTAAACTCACTTCCATTATATCACCTGGTGAAGCGTTAGGGTGTACTTTCGCTGGACCGACAGTGGAGAGATGGATTCCATTGTCCCCGTGAGACCACTCTGCGTGAAAGATTTCCCCACATAAACCAAAACCAGGCGGTTTATGCTCGCTGAGGACTGGACACTACATGCTGTGTGCTCAAAACTACCGTGGAAACGTGTCCCCAAACGACAATGGCTGATTTTACTTTGAGCCTTTGGGCTATGTCCATCGCATTTAAACTAAAAGCACCAAAAGGTCGCTGTTCGATAAGGTAACGACGTTCCAAGTAGTGTGCACAAAACATCAGCGATAAATTCCTGTAGATAAGTCTGATTTTGTTCTCGCTTTGTTGTCATTAAAAACGGAGGTGACTGACTTGACTTTCATTTTGTGTCTTTGGGGTATGTTCACCGCATAAACCAAAACCGTGAGGTATATTTTCGTTAACGCTTTGACACATTTCTATGTCTATATTACTGTATAAGTTCTTTTGATTTATATCTATATACATAATATAGTAAACTTCTAACGAGTTGTCTGTGAACTGTATGTACCAAAACTTTGAACTGAGAGCCGGAAGCAGTCGCCGTCTACATCAAATCCATCTCCCACATAGCTGACGCGAAGCAGATGATTTCGAACTTTTACCACAAGAACTACATTTTCTGGATAACTTTCTACTTTATCTGTGATTAAGGCGGAGAGCAGGCAATTACACTGATAATAATAATGCGCGTTTCAGAATCATGTGCCGAGTAGAGAGTAATACATTTTTTTTTCGGTTTCAAGCAGAACAAATAGCACATGGAATGATCTCGTCTCTGTAACTTTTGCACGATCTGCAAATTTGGTTTCATAAAATGTGTCATTTGTTAGAACAGAGGAAGAAACGTGACCAAGCTTCACGCATAACACGACGGCACTTTGACTGAATGCATGACGAAAATGTTTGCGGGATGTATACATTGACATTCTTGAACAGGTTGTATTTCTTCGGATGTCTTCATTTCCGAAGCAATACAATATTATTATAAAAAAACAAAATAGGCAAAACAGTTTGACTCTACAAACGCTGCATAAATGTTCGTTTGCACCGCAGTTGTCTCTCGTTGAAGCAATCGATGTATAAGTTTCCAATGACAATGCCTATATAGGCGCTTCTCTTTTTTGCACAAAATTACAACAACACAACACAAAACACAACACACAAAACAAAAGACACACACGAAAAACGCGTTCTGTGATGAGTTTTGCAAATTACAGCTGTCCCGAGAGCACCATCTGGGGGGGGGGGGGGGGGTTGCATTGATTGCAGAAAGGAATGAATGTCTCCTCCGGTAACTACGCGATAATGCGCCATCGGGGACCCACGACACCGATAGTTTTTCGCCGAGGTGATAATCGTTAAACGCCGATTTGAGGCTACTCGCTGTGCGTTGTTTTTGATTCCTCCGTCGTAACTGCTTTTCACCGGGCAACCACAGAGAAAATGGGTAAAATTGTCTGCAACCTTTAACCGAACAAGTTTTTCTTTTTTCCAGACGTACCGCTAATGTCGCATAAGAGGTTGCTAATAACTGACTGATTGGTCTGTTCGAGTAGGTAGTTTTTTTGCCTTAGTACAAATTCCACGAGACCAATTCGTATGATTTAGTTTAATGTTGCTTTTATTCACCTAGAGTGTACTTTGATGGTTGTCCTTCATTGTATGCGTATTATGTAGTTATAGTCAAACCCACATTTCATCTCGAAGATAAGATTACGAGGGAGGGAGAGAGACTGAGAGAGAGAGAGAGAGAGAGAGAGAGAGAGAGAGAGAGAGAGAGAGAGAGAGAGAGAGAGAGAGAGAGAGAGAGAGAGAGAGAGAGAGAGAGAGAGCGAGCGAGAGAGAGAGAGAGAGAGAGAGAGCGAGCGAGAGAGAGAGAGAGAGAGAGCGAGCGAGCGAGAGAGAGAGAGAGAGCGAGCGAGCGAGAGAGGGAGAGAGAGAGGTACAGAGAGAGAGAGAGAGACAGAGAGAGAGACAGAGAGAGAGAGAGATAGAGATAGAGAGAGAGAGAGAGAGAGAGAGAGAGAGAACTCTGAACTCTGAACATTTATTGAATAAACACAAGGCGAGAGAGAGAGAGAGAGAGAGAGAGAGAGAGAGAGAGAGAGAGAGAGAGAGAGAGAGAGAGAGAGAGAGAGAGACTGAGAGAGAGAGAGAGAATTGAACTTTATTTAACAAGGATTAAGATTTAAGGCTACGCCTTTTCTTACAATCTGTCCTTGGGACGCATAGACACACAATTGTATAATTAAAAAAATTAAAAATTAAAAAGTTAAAAAGTTAACCAACAAAAAAAAGAGGTCGGAAAACTTCAGCACGTGATAATAAAGATGACGAGGATGATGATGATGACGATGATGATGATGCTAATGATGATGATGATGATGATGATGATGATGAAGAAGAGGCATGACGAGCATACATATGTGGTTATTATTAAATCTCAGAGAGAGAGAGAGAGAGAGAGAGAGAGAGAGAGAGAGAGAGAGAGAGAGAGAGAGAGAGAGAGAGAGAGAGAGAGAGAGAGGCAGATAGAGACAGAGAGAGACAGAGAGAGAGAGACTATTGAAGAGAGACACACAACAAACAGACAGACATACAGACAGACATGCAGACAGACATACAGACAGACAGACTATTGAAGAGAGACACACAACAAACAGACAGACATACAGACAGACATACAGACAGACAGACAGACAGACAGACAGACACAGACACTGAGAACCGAGGCGGACGACGGCTTTTTTGACAAGCAAGTATATATTATCACTGCCTGATATCTACAATCCTACTTGATATGCATTGAATGTCTGTTTTGCCTTGAACGTTGGTTCGCCAGCCACCACTACTGTGTCCTAAACAGTCTATTGGCTTCACAGTAATGTATTTAAATAGGAAACGCATACTTCTGATCGGCGCCAGTTACCATTACTACTTCTTAGAGGCACCATCTTTCCTGCATACATGATCCCTGTCCCTGCTGAGAACTTGTCTAGGGCTTTCACGAGGAATAAAACCGTCCTGAAGTGTACATGCACTCGAACCTGCCCCATCCCCCGAAAGCGGCGTATGCCTGCCTGAATGACGGGGTAAAAACGGTTAAACACGTAAATCCCACTCGTGCAAAAAACCCAAAAAAAACCAACACAGAAGAAGAAGAAGTCCAGTGATTCATGTTGCTTCTGGCCTCGTTCATGTTGCTTCTGGTCTCGGGTCCAGTGATTCATGTTGCTTCTGGCCTCGGGTCCAGTGATTCATGTTGCTTCTGGCCTCGGGTCCAGTGATTCATGTTGCTTCTGGCCTCGGGTCCAGTGATTCATGTTGCTTCTGGCCTCGGGTCCAGTGATTCATGTTGCTTCTGGCTTCGGGTCTAGTGATTCATGTTGCTTCTGGCCTCGGGTCCAGTGATTCATGTTGTTTCTGGCCTCGGGTCCAGTGATTCATGTTGCTTCTGGCCTCGGGTCCAGTGATTCATGTTGTTTCTGGCCTCGGGTCCAGTGATTCATGTTGTTTCTGGCCTCGGGTCCAGTGATTCATGTTGCTGCAGTGGTTGGCGAACGAATTCCGCAGTGACCAATGCCAAGTCAGTGCCTTGTGAGCTTTGTTCAGTATTGCAATTGATCACCAAAAATTCTTTGGAATAAAAATGAATAGAGTCAAATACAAGTCGCGTAAGGCGAAAATACAATATTTAGTCAAGTAGCTGTCGAACTCACAGAATGAAACTGAACGCAACGCAACGCAGCAAGACCGTATACTCGTAGCATCGTCACTCCACCGCCCGTGGCAAAGGCAGTGCCCGTGGAATTGACAAGAAGAGCGGGGTATTCGTTGCGCTAAGAAGGATAGCACGCTTTTCTGTACCTCTCTTCGTTTTAACTTTCTGAGCGTGTTTTCAATCCAAACATATCATATCTATATATTTTTGGAATCAGGAACTGACAAGGAATAAGATGAAAGTGTTTTTGAATTGATTTCGAAAAAAAAATTTTGATAATAATTTTTATATATTTAATTTTCAGAGCTTGTTTTTAATCCGAATATAACATATTTATATGTTTTTGGAATCAGCAAATGATGGAGAATAAGATAAACGTAAATTTGGATCGTTTTATAAATTTTTATTTTTTTTTTACAATTTTCAGATTTTTAATGACCAAAGTCATTAATTAATTTTTAAGCCACCAAGCTGAAATGCAATACCGAAGTCCGGGCTTCGTCGAAGATTGCTTGACCAAAATTTTAATCAATTTGGTTGAAAAATGAGGGCGTGACAGTGCCGCCTCAACTTTCACGAAAAGCCGGATATGACGTCATCAAAGACATTTATCAAAAAAATAAAAAAAACGTTCGGGGATTTCATACCCAGGAACTCTCATGTCAAATTTCATAAAGATCGGTCCAGTAGTTTAGTCTGAATCGCTCTACACACACACACACACACACACACACACACACACACACACACACACACGCACAGACAGACACACATACACCATACCCTCGTTTCGATTCCCCCTCGATGTTAAAATATTTAGTCAAAACTTGACTAAATATAACAAGTCGCGTAAGGCGAAAATACAACATTTAGTCAAGTAGCTGTCGAACTCACAGAATGAAACTGAACGCAATGCCATTTTTCAGCAAGACCGTATACTCGTAGCATCGTCAGTCCACCGCTCATGGCAAAGGCAGTGAAATTGACAAGAAGAGCGGGGTAGTAGTTGCGCTAAGAAGGATAGCACGCTTTTCTGTACCTCTCTTTGTTTTAACTTTCTGAGCGTGTTTTTAATCCAAACATATCATATCTATATGTTTTTGGAATCAGGAACCGACAAGGAATAAGATGAAAGTGTTTTTAAATTGATTTCGACAACTTAATTTTGATAATAATTTTTATATATTTAATTTTCAGAGCTTGTTTTTAATCGGAATATAACATATTTATATGTTTTTGGAATCAGAAAATGATGGAGAATAAAATGAACGTAAATTTGGATCGTTTTATAAATTTTTATTTTTTTTTACAATTTTCAGATTTTTAATGACCAAAGTCATTAATTAATTTTTAAGCCACCAAGCTGAAATGCAATACCGAAGTCCGGGCTTCGTCGAAGATTGCTTGACCAAAATTTTAATCAATTTGGTTGAAAAATGAGGGCGTGACAGTGCCGCCTCAACTTTCACGAAAAGCCGGATATGACGTCATCAAAGACATTTATCAAAAAAATGAAAAAAACGTTCGGGGATTTCATACCCAGGAACTCTCATGTCAAATTTCATAAAGATCGGTCCAGTAGTTTAGTCTGAATCGCTCTACACACACACACACACACACACACACGCACAGACAGACACACATACACCACGACCCTCGTCTCGATTCCCCCCTCGATGTTAAAACATTTAGTCATAACTTGACTAAATGTAAAAACGAAAGAAAGGAGAGTAGAGAAATGAAAAAAAAAGAACAACAAGTCGCGTAAGGCGAAAATACAACATTTAGTCAAGCTCAGTCGAACTCACAGAATGAAACTGAACGCATTGCATGTTTTCCGCAAGACCGTATACTCGTAGCATCGTCTGTCCACCGCTCGTGGCAAAGGCAGTGAAATTAACAATACAGAAAAGCGCGGTAGCGGTAGCGCTGAGGAGGATAACACGCTTTTCTATATCTCTATTCTTTTTAACACTCTGAACGTGTTTTTAATCCAAACATATCATATCTATATGTTTTTGGAATCAGGAACGGACAAGGAATAAGATGAAATTGTTTTTAAATCGATTTCGGAAATTTTATTTTGATCATAATTTGTATATTTTTTAATTTTCAGAGCTTGTTTTTAATCCAAATATAACATATGTATATGTTTTTGGAATCAGAAAATGATGAAAAATACGATAAACGTAATTTTAGATCGTTTTATAAAAAAAATATTTTCAATTACAATTTTTAGATTTTTATGACCAAAGTCATTAATTAAATGCTCCAAACTGAAATGCAATACCAAAGTTCGGCTTTCGTCGAAGATTGCTTGGCCAAAATTTCAATCAATTTAACTGAAAAATGAGGGTGTGACAGTGCCGCCTCAACTTTTACAAAATGCCGGATATGACGTCATCAAAGACATTTATCGAAAAAATGAAAAACATTTCTGGGGATATCATACCCAGAAACTCTCATGAAAAATGTCATAAAGATCGGTCCAGTAGTTTACTCTGAATCGCTCTACACACACACACACACACACACACACACACACACACACACACACACACACACACACACACACACACACACACACACACACACACACACACACACACACACACACACACACACACACACACACACACACACACACACACACACACACACACACACACACACACACACACACACACACTACACACACCACGACCCTCGTCTCGATTCCCCCCTCTATGTTAAAACATTTAGTCAAAACTTGACTAAATGTAAAAAGGGGGTAGGAATGATCTTATTCCACGTAAAACCATGGATAGATCTACAGCGATGAAAATAAAAGTTCACAAGACAGGTACTGTGCCTTTAAACGGTCTATTTTCGTTGCATGTATTAATGTAAAACGCATGTATCTGATCGGCATAGCTATTTTCCCCGCAATGAGAC
>NC_090248.1:8104256-8121756 GCF_037325665.1 Littorina saxatilis
CACGCTCTGTCTATGTCTCTCCTTCTCTCTCTTAACCCCAACCTCCCCACCTACCCCCCCCCCTTCTTCCCCACCACCACCACCACCACCACCACACACGTAACCTCTGCAACATATCAACCCCCCCTAGAGTGTTTCGCAAAGGCGACTCAGAGTAATTGGAGCGACATGCAGTTTTTTGGGCACAGATAACATTTAGCTAATACCTACCCGAGGGGATAATGAAAGACAGGCCACAGAACTTTTTCAAACCCCGAAGGATGACGACGAGGGCTAAGAAGAGCTTGAAATACCGTGCCCATTGATTTCGTCTCTCAAACCCCAGCTCCTCTGTAGCCTTCCAACCCGGGATCGGGGAACTGAATAGCATCGGAGCAGTACCAGGTACTATTATTGGTTTCTTTTGCACGCAACCCGTAGTTTTCTTTCGTTCCATCTTCTTTGTCTCTGATGCCCCCCTCCCCCACCCCACCACCACCACCACCCAAACTACCTCCCCCCCTCCCCCTCCCCCTCCCCCACCCCCACCCAACCCCGCAGTTTCAGAATATGCGTCAGCCAAAGACAGGTTGGAAGATACGGCATTTTTCTATATACAATAAAGATGTCAGTCAAAGAATCTACCCCCCCCCCCCTTTTATTTCTTTCTCTCTCTCCCTACCCTACTCCCTTCCTCTCTCTATCTCTGTATCTGTCTGTCTCTGTTTCTCTGTGTCTGTCTCTGTGTCTGTGTCTGTCTGTCTGTCTGTCGGTCTGTCTGTCTCTCTCTCTCTCTCTCTCTCTATCTCTATCTCTCTCTCTCTCTCTCTCTCTCTCTCTCTCTCTCTCTCTCTCTTCCTTCAGTGACATACCGGCGAGGGACCTATTTTGTTGGCTCTATCTTATTTCTTCTGTTTTTCTCCTCGTCATTTTAAAAGGTTCCCTACTCAGCTCCCAGTGTGTGCACGTCTAATTAGTTATTAACAACTATATACGCACTGTACTGCTGGATGATATCATATTCATATTGGTCACAGTAGAGTCCTGATTTGTTTAATTTTCAATTTTTATTTTAGCGGTTTTTCTTTTTCCTTTTGCTTTTTGTTTTCCTCTGTGTTTGCTTGTTTGTTTGTTTGTTTGTTTGTTTGTTTGTTTGTTTGTTTGTTTGTTTGTTTGTTTGTCCTTAAGAAGCCTCCATAGAAAAAAAACAGGTTTAGTTTTGTACGTGCTGTCCTTGTATTGTTGAGTACAACATCATTTTGTTGTTCAACTTTGTTCCTCTCCTTTGCCTTCAGGCAATCTCAGACATCTACCCCACTTACCCCAAGCCGTATACTTCATATTTCCCCATGTGTAATTCTTCAAAACCCTTCATTGTGGACGTTAGGTTTTACATTAAAGCTCCATGTGGATATATCACCACCCCCCCCCCCCCCCCCCCCTATCGTCCTCCCTTTCTGCTCCTCGCTCGTGGTTGACCGAGTCGTACGGGGTCAATTTGGGTCGTCTGATGCGTACCAACAGTTTCTTTTTTTTCTTTTTCTATTTTTTTTTTCAATTTTGCATGTGTACCCTTCGCCCCTTCATCAGCAAACTTTCAATAGTACCTTAGTCTTTGAAAAACGGTCCCCAGAATCTCGTTTGGAACCCTTGAAGGTTAGGTCCGGGCAGTAATAACTGTCATTTAGGTCTGGAGAGTTGTCATTTTCTGTGGCAGGTTAGTACCAGCGCATGGTCTTGCCCGCTGTAGGATTCCCCCCTCTCATCTTAAGCACGCACTGGGCCGAGTCTCTATACTCTGAGCGCAGTTCTTCGATTGTCGACGAGAAAAAACGAGAAAGAACTAGACAGATCTGACGGGTGTCGGAGAGGACTTTGAATTTGAAGCAATGGTAGGGGGGAGGTGGAGGGGGCTTTGAAGGGGGGGGGGGGCTTAGGAAGGGGGGGGGGGGGGTGGTAGGAGGTGGAGGCCAAAGACGTAATGACTACCCCTCAGGACTATGTCCATGTGCCTTTTGCAACATGTCATAGTCTTCCACCTTTAACATACCTAAAATATGAAGAAAAAAAATAAATAAATAGAAAATAATATATAAATAAATAAATAAATAAATAAATAAATAATTAACTCGTATTAATATCCTTATTTTAAATAGATAAATACATAAATAAAAGAAAAAGAAATAAATAAATACATAAATACATTAATAAAACAGTCAATCAATTCAGAAACTTCACTCTGAATTGGCTTTCGTTTTGCATCTGATCCGAAACTGAACTACTTTTTTTTCATCCTGCCAGCACTCTTATCATCACAACAAATCAGCTAATAACAAATGTTTTGGAGCATCCTAAGACACAACTAGGGGTATCTGTCATTGGAAAATGCATTAACTCTTATAATCCGAGCATCGTTACAGACCGCTTTAATGAAAACAAATGGAAGCGGGAGTGACAGGGCTAGATTTCTATCCCATACTTGTTCATTTACAACCGACACAACTGGCACACATATTTCGTGGAAGGGAGTTAGTTTGTTCGATTCTGTCATGCGTTTGACTGGGGTGTGTTTAGGCCAACCAAAAAAATAGGTGTGGTTACGGTAACATAGCCAAAAAAAATAGGGTAGGTAGGTAGGCAATCACTTTTTTTTTTAAACTTTTTTTCTAATGTGTACAAATTAAACCTACTTGACAGGGAAATAAGTGTGCGACTCGGGCGCTTTCGCTTTCATTGCGTTTTTTGCACTCGTTTTTTTTTGTTTTTTGTGACAAATGTAATAAAAAGTTATAGGATCGGCCCCTAAAAATAGGGTAGGTCGGGTTACCGTAACCACACCTATTTTTTTTTTTAGGCCTAAGAGGGAATCAGGGAACTGTTTTAAACCCGAGTGGGCGATACGTGCTATTTGTTTGACAGCGGACACAATTTATATTAAATCTGTCATAAGTTTATGTTCGACAATAAAGAATTAGCGTTACGGGAGCGGTCCAAGTAAGATTCGATGAATACAGTGGAACCCACTTTTTAAGACCCCCCGATTTAAGACTCCCCATTTTTAAGACCCTGTTTTCTCAGACTTTCTGTTCATAACCTCTGTAAATTTACCCCCATTTTAAGACTCCCTCCTTTTTAAGACCTGGTTTTCTCAGATTGTTAGAGGTCTTAAAAGGGGGGTTCCACTGTATAACGTTTTCGAACGGAAGATGTAGTCCAAAAGACGGGATGATAGAAAAACAAACAAACAAACAAACAGAAGGGAGTAGTCGAAGAGAAAGGAATGGGGGGGGGGGGGGGGGGGCTTAGAGAGGGGAGGATGGTCCCAGGGAGACAGAGAGACAGACAGACAGACAGAGACAGATAGAGCAGGAGAGAGAGACACACAGAGAGTGGGAGAGGAAAGAGAGAGAGAGAGAGAGAGAGAGAGAGAGAGAGAGAGACAGAGAGACAGAGAGAGACAGAGACAGAGACAGAGAGAGAGAGAGACAGAGTGAGAGTAAGCGTCTTGTGTTGAAAAGCACTCGAAACATTACCCTTTATATACAATATCTTCCATGAAAATAAGAAGCCGCCGAGCTTATCATTAAAACCGTCGTTTTTGTTAACTCCTGGCATTCTCGCTTTTCATTTTCAGTGCATGCATAAAATGAACAGGCTGCAGTTTTTTTGTTAACAACATCTGTAAAATTGTAAACATTGTAAATGTCAAACAAAATTAATGTGCTTCAAGTTTTTATCGACCACTTAACTTTAATTTGTAGACGTTTCTTTTTCTCTCTTTCGTATCTATCTCCTTCCTTTTCATCTTTCTCTTTTTCTGTCTTTTGTAATATTCATTACATTTAGTCAAGTTTTGACTAAATGTTTTAACATAGAGGGGGAATCGAAACGAGGGTCGTGGTGTATGTGTGTGTGTGTGTGTCTGTCTGTCTGTGCGTGTGTGTGTGTGTAGAGCGATTCAGACTAAACCACTGGACCGATCTTTATGAAATTTGACATGAGAGTTCCTGGGTATGATATCCCCGGACTTTTTTTTCATTTTTTCAATAAATACCTTTGATGACGTCATATCCGGCTTTTTGTAAAAGTTGAGGCGGCACTGTCACACCCTCATTTTTTAATCAAATTGATTGAAATTTTGGCAAAGTAATCTTCGACGAAGGCCGGACTTTGGTATTGCATTTCAGCTTGGTGGCTTAAATAATAATTAATGAGTTTGGTTATTAAAAATCGAAAACTTGTAATTAAAATTAGTTTTTTATTAATCGATCCAAAAACAATTTCATCTTATTCTGCGTAATTTTCTGATTCCAAAAACATATACATATGTTATATTTGGATTACAAACAAGCTCTGAAAATTAAAGATATGAAAATTATGATTAAAATTAATTTTCCGAAATCGATTTAAAAACAATTTCATCTTATTCCTTGTCGGTTCCTGATTCCAAAAACATATAGAAATGATATGTTTGGATTAAAAACACGCTCAGAAAGTTAAAACGAAGAGAGGTGCAGAAAAGCGTGCTATGCAGCACAGCGCGACCACTACCGCACTATTCTGCATGGCTTGTCGATTTCACTGCCTTTGCCACGAGCAGTGGACTGACGAAACTACGAGTAGGCCTATATGTGGTCTTGGTGAATAAAGCAGTGCGTTCAGTTTCATTCTGTGAGTTCGACAGCTTGACTAAATGTTATTATTTCGCCTTACGCGACTTGTTCCTTTTTGTGTATACTGTTGCTGCTTTTCACAATGCATTACTCACATGCGTACGCACTGGTATTTACAACAATTATATTTCTTCTCTGATTGAAATTAAGTGACACATTAAGCAAGACACCACGTTTCATATAAATTCGTATAGAACGGTACTGCACACCGGCAAGTTCACAAACATTATACATTGATTGTAATTGATAACAATAACAATAACAATAACAATAGCAATAACAACACTTTATCGTCCATTAAAATGTCACATACAAATGGAGAAAAAAAAAGTCGGCACACCCTGCCTGCCTGTAAACGATTATAACAACACTTGGACAAAAGGACAACACACATAAAACATGAAACATAGGTTCACGTACGTAATAAATCGGTCAGATGCACCATTTAATGACCCAACCTTCGGTTATATGATTCATGGCGTGTTATCATTTTCAACATTCTGTATCAAAAGGTCAGTCCGGTAGATGTCTCTCATGTTTTCACCTTGTTCCAACACACCCTGAAAGTGTCACAGACCAAATATTAGCAAAACAATAAGGGTAGTTAGTAGCAACATGCATGCAACCGAAATAAAACTAAAGAGAAGCAAAATGTTAGCAAAGTCGATTTTTTGAGTCAATCGGTGTCGTATGTTTTTAACTGAGCCCGAAGTCGACTTCGCGAAGTCATGTTACCGTAACTAAGGGCCAATCGAAGTCAACTTGGCCTAATTAATTAAAGGCTTGAAGGTCGTAATTAAACTCACTTCCATCATATCACCTGGTGAAGCGTTAGGGTGTACTTTCGCTGGACCGACAGTGGAGAGATGGATTCCATTGTCCCCGTGAGACCACTCTGCGTGAAAGATTTCCCCACATAAACCAAAACCAGGCGGTTTATGCTCGCTGAGGACTGGACACTACATGCTGTGTGCTCAAAACGCCAAGACAAAGCTACGGTGGAGACGTTTCCCCAAACGACAATGGCTGATTTTACTTTGAGCCTTTGGGCTATGTCCATCGCATTTAAACTAAAAGCACCACAAGGTCGATGTTCGATAAGGTAACGACGTTCCCTGTAATGTGCACAAAACATCAGCGATAAATTCCTGTAGATAAGTCTGATTTTGTTCTCGCTTTGTTGTCATTAAAAACGGAGGTGACTGACTTGACTTTCATTTTGTGAGGTATATTTTCGTTAACGCTTTGACACATTTCTATGTCTATATTACTGAATATTTCTTTTGATTTATATCTATATACATAATATAGTAAACTTCTAACGAGTTGTCTGTGAACTGTATGTGCCAAAACTTTGAACTGAGAGCCGGAAGCAGTCGCCGTCTACATCAAATCCGTCTCCCACATAGCTGACGCGAAGCAGATGATTTCGAACTTTTACCACAATAACTACATTTTCTGGATAACTTTCCACTTTATCTGTGAAGCTATTCTGATGAACACGTGGGGGAATTCGGGGGCTGTGATTGGATGGTCTCTTCCGATCATCAAAGCATAATGCGGCGGAAGTCGGCCATTTTACTCAATATCCAAAAGCATATTGAGAAAAATGGCCGACGCATGATTCCGGTTCACCCATCTGTACCACGGCGATGTTTCTATCGACAACAGCATACACTGACAACTTAAAAGGCTGTTTCAACAACTGTGTTGTGAAGTCGAATGCACTTGGAGTCAGTTTTTCTTACAAAGTCAGAAAGCGTGTAGCGGTGTGCATGTCTGCGCGAACATGATGCGCGTAAGAAGTTTGTCTGCTATCAAAACCTGAGATCAACGCATCGACGCAAAAACTGTCATTTTGTAAGTTTGGAACAACAAATCAAGGTCATAACAGCTATATAATCGCTATTGTGTTTTCAGCGTAGCAATAGGGTCCGATATTTAGACTCGAACAAGTATAATGCGACTCGTCTTCGACTCGTCGGCATTATACTTGTCTCGTCTAAATATCGGACCCTATTGCTACGCTGAAAACACAATAGCTGTGAATAAGGCGGAGAGCAGGCAATTACACTGATAATAATAATGCGCGTTTCAGAATCATGTGCCGAGTAGAGAGTAATACATTTTTTTTCCGGTTTCAAGCAGAACAAATGGCACATGGAATGATCTCGTCTCTGTAACTTTTGCACGATCTGCAAATTTGGTTTCATAAAATGTGTCATTTGTTAGAACAGAGGAAGAAACGTGATCAAGCTTCACGCATAACACGACGGCACTTTGACTGAATGGATGACGAAAATGTTTGCGGGATGTATACATTGACATTCTTGAACAGGTTGTATTTCTTCGGATGTCTTCATTTCCGAAGCAATACAATATTATTATAAAAAACAAAAAAAGGCAAAACTCAGTTTGACTCTACAAACGCTGCATACATGTTCGTTTGCACTGCAGTTGTCTCTCGTTGAAGCAATCTATGTATAAGTTTCCAATGACAATGCCTATTTTGGCGCTTCTCTTTTTTGCACAAAATTACAACAAACCACAAAACACAACACACAAAACAAAAGACACACACGAAAAACGCGTTCTGTGATGAGTTTTGCAAATTACAGCTGTCCCGAGAGCACCATCTGGGGGGGTGGGGGTGGGGGGGGGGGGGGGGGGTGGGGGGTGTTGCATTGATTGCAGAAAGGAATGAATGTCTCCTCCGGTAACTACGCGATAATGCGCCATCGGGGACCCACGACACCGATAGTTTTTCGCCGAGGTGATAATCGTTAAACGCCGATTTGAGGCTACTCGCTGTGCGTTGTTTTTGATTCCTCCGTCGTAACTGCTTTTCACCGGGCAACCACAGAGAAAATGGGTAAAATTGTCTGCAACCTTTAACCGAACAAGTTTTTCTTTTTTCCAGACGTACCGCTAATGTCGCATAAGAGGTTGCTAATAACTGACTGATTGGTCTGTTCGAGTAGGTAGTTTTTTTGCCTTAGTACAAATTCCACGAGACCAATTCGTATGATTTAGTTTAATGTTGCTTTTATTCACCTAGAGTGTACTTTGATGGTTGTCCTTCATTGTATGCGTATTATGTAGTTATAGTCAAACCCACATTTCATCTCGAAGATAAGATTACGAGGGAGGGAGAGAGAGAGAGAGATTGAGAGAGAGAGAGAGAGAGAGAGATTGAGAGAGAGAGAGAGAGAGAGAGAGAGAGAGCGAGAGAGAGAGAGCGAGCGAGCGAGCGAGCGAGAGAGAGAGGAAGAGAGAGAGAGGTACAGAGAGAGAGAGAGAGAGACAGAGAGAGAGACAGAGATAGAGAGAGAGAGAGAGAGAGACAGAGAGAGAGAGAGAGAGAGAGAGAGAGAGAGAGAGAGAGAGAGAGAGAGAGAGAGAGAGAGAGAGAGAGAGAGAGAGAGAGAGAGAGAGAGAGAGAGAGAATTGAATTGAACTTTATTTAACAAGGATTAAGATTTAAGGCTACGCCTTTTCTTACAATCTGTCCTTGGGACGCATAGACACACAATTATATAATTAAAAAAATTAAAAATTAAAAAGTTAAAAAGTTAACCAACAAAAAAAAGAGGTCGGAAAACTTCAGCACGTGATAATAAAGATGACGAGGATGATGATGATGACGATGATGATGATGATGATGATGATGATGAGGCATGAAGAGAATACATATGTGGTTATTCATAAAATCTCAGAGAGAGAGAGGCAGATAGAGACAGAGAGAGACAGAGAGAGAGAGAGAGAGAGAGAGAGAGGAGAGAGAGAGAGAGAGAGAGAGAGAGAGAGAGAGAGAGAGAGAGAGAGAGAGAGAGAGAGAGGCAGATAGAGACAGAGAGAGACAGAGAGAGAGAGACTATTGAAGAGAGACACACAACAAACAGACAGACATACAGACAGACATGCAGACAGACATACAGACAGACATGCAGACAGACATACAGACAGACAGACAGACAGACAGACAGACACAGACACTGAGAACCGAGGCGGACGACGGCTTTTTTGACAAGCAAGTATATATTATCACTGCCTGATATCTACAATCCTACTTGATATGCATTGAATGTCTGTTTTGCCTTGAACGTTGGTTCGCCAGCCACCACTACTGTGTCCTAAACAGTCTATTGGCTTCACAGTCATGTATTTAAATAGGAAACGCATACTTCTGATCGGCGCCAGTTACCATTACTACTTCTTAGAGGCACCATCTTTCCTGCATACATGATCCCTGTCCCTGCTGAGAACTTGTCTAGGGCTTTCACGAGGAATAAAACCGTCCTGAAGTGTACATGCACTCGAACCTGCCCCATCCCCCGAAAGCGGCGTATGCCTGCCTGAATGACGGGGTAAAAACGGTTAAACACGTAAATCCCACTCGTGCAAAAAAACCAAAAAAACAAACACAGAAGAAGAAGAAGTCCAGTGATTCATGTTGCTTCTGGCCTCGTTCATGTTGCTTCTGGTCTCGGGTCCAGTGATTCATGTTGCTTCTGGCCTCGGGTCCAGTGATTCATATTGCTTCTGGCCTCGGGTCCAGTGATTCATGTTGTTTTTGGCCTCGGGTCCAGTGATTCATGTTGCTTCTGGCTTCGGGTCCAGTGATTCATGTTGCTTCTGGCTTCGGGTCCAGTGATTCATGTTGCTTCTGGCTTCGGGTCCAGTGATTCATGTTGCTTCTGGCCTCGGGTCCAGTGATTCATGTTGCTTCTGGCCTCGGGTCCAGTGATTCATGTTGTTTCTGGCCTCGGGTCCAGTGATTCGTGTTGCTTCTGGCCTCGGGTCCAGTGATTCATGTTGCTTCAGTGGTTGGCGAACGAATTCCGCAGTGACCAATGCCAAATCAGTGCCTTGTGAGCTTTGTTCAGTATTGCAATTGATCATCGAAAATGCTTTGGAATAAAGATGAATAGAGTCAAATAAAACAAAAGAAAAGAGAGTAGAGAATTAAACAAAACTTGACTAAATATAAAAAACCAAAAAAAAACCAAGTCGCGTAACATTTAGTCAAGCTCAGTCGAACTCACAGAATGAAACTGAACGCATTGCATTTTTTTCTGCAAGACCGTACACTCGTAGCATCGTCTGTCCACCGCTCGTGGCAAAGGCAGTGAAATTAACAATACAGAAAAGCGCGGTAGCGGTAGCGCTGAGGAGGATAACACGCTTTTATTCCCGCCTCTGCTTCTTTCTCGAGATGTAAAGGTAAGTGTAGGGCTAGTTATTTTTCGGTAGCTTACCCAACAACCAAAATCACGTACCCAACAACGGGCCTGAATCCTCGATAGCTCACAGGTTGATGAGTTAGACTTTGAGGGAACTACTTTAGCGATTGAAAAGTTCCGAACGCTCCAATGTCCGAAATATACATCTCTAGACCAAACAATACAAACATACTGCATTTAAACTGGCAACTACAGGCTTGAACACATTAATCTCCATATAAAATCTATGAGTTTAGTTGTTTTCTAAATCCAAATCTAACGATCAGTGCAGAGAAACTCGCTTTAGATCTCTTATGAGTGCACGCAAACTCCCAAGGCAAGTAACTCTCGTACGACAAGAGTAGTTCCCCTTCCACATTTTCTGAACTGAGTTGCTTGGACAAGAGACTGCAATCCGACGGTTAGTTTTCGACAATATTTCATTTTATAAACAGATCACACGCAACCAAATGCACACATCGCATCAATTTAAAGAACATACAGCGGTTTCATACACTATTTTGCCCCAGAAAACGGAACTTCATACAGTTTTTAACGTTGGAACACGGGTGCAAAAGTTCGTCTGCTCAGTCTGCTTGTCCCATTCGAAGAAAGAACATTTCCAAAGCGATACCAAAACATGACCAGAACACATACTATCTGCCTTTACCGCCACAGCAGAATAACAACATAACTGTGTACTTGATTTTAGCCCAAAACAGGGAAACTGACAAGAAGTGATAACAGAATTAATTGATTTTCCCTGAACTATACAACCGCGCATTATTCAATCGCCAGGGCAGGTAGACTGGTTGAGTGATTTGGATTCGATCAAACTTTCGCACAAAAACTCCTCTTTTCTTTGAATAACTGAAGAAAGGAGGAATAAAGATGTTACATACCTCGTCTCAGTGAATATTAAAAACAATTGTCTCAGTTCGCGGTCATGAAAAAGCTCGCTGAAGTTCGCATTTTTCATGATCCACTAACTTCGACCATTATTTTTGATAATCACTGAGACTCGGCATGTAACCTCTACTTGTATATCTCTATTCTTTTTAACTTTCTGAGCGTGTTTTTAATCCAAACATATCTTTCTTTCTTTTCTTTATTTGGTGTTTAACGTCGTTTTCAACCACGAAGGTTATATCGCGACGATCCAAACTTATATCATATCTATATGTTTTTGGAATGAGGAACGGACAAGGAATAAGATGAAATTGTTTTTAAATCGATTTCGAAAATTTAATGTTGATCATAAGTTGTATATTTTTAATTTTCAGAGCTTGTTTTTAATCCAAATATAACATATGTATATGTTTTTGGAATCAGAAAATGATGAAAAATACGATAAACGTAATTTTAGATCGTTTTATAAAAAAAAATATTTTCAATTACAATTTTTAGATTTTTATGACCAAAGTCATTAATTAAATGCTCCAAACTGAAATGCAATACCAAAGTTCGGCTTTCGTCGAAGATTGCTTGGCCAAAATTTCAATCAATTTAACTGAAAAATGAGGGTGTGACAGTGCCGCCTCAACTTTTACAAAATGCCGGATATGACGTCATCAAAGACATTTATCGAAAAATAAAAAAAACACGTCTGGGGATATCATACCCAGAAACTCTCATGAAAAATGCCATAAAGATCGGTCCAGTAGTTTACTCTGAATCGCTCTACACACACACACACACACACACACACACACACACACACACACACACACACACACACACACACACACACACACACACACACACACACACACACACACACACACACACACACATACACCACGACCCTCGTCTCGATTCCCCCCTCTATGTTAAAACATTTAGTCAAAACTTGACTAAATGTAAAAAGGGGGTAGGAATGATCTTATTCCACGTAAAACCATGGATAGATCTACAGCGATGAAAATAAAAGTTCACAAGACAGGTACTGTGCCTTTAAACGGTCTATTTTCGTTGCATGATATGTGTTAATGTAAAACGCATGTATCTGATCGGCATAGATATTTTCCCCATAATGAGACAGTCTGCTTCCCCTGATATGCTTCTTGGTCCGGTGTAGTGACAGTAATATATGTCAAGCTAACGTTGCTGTCAAATGGTTTGGAAGGGATGTAACAGTATATCACTCGGGCAATGTGCAGCTCGTAGAAACAGAGGACGTTGTTTTTGCTGGAGCTTTCATTCAGAGAGAGAGAGAGAGAGAGAGAGAGAGAGAGAGAGAGAGAGAGACAGAGAAAGAAAGAGAGAGAGACAGAGAGAGAGAGAGAGAGAGAGAGAGAGAGAGAGAGAGGAAGAGAGGAAGAGAGAGAGACAGACAGAGAGAGGAAGAGAGAGAGACAGAGACATACATACAGACAGGCTGACAGACAGACAGACACACACACAGACACACGCACACACACACACACACACACATACACACACACACACACAGCAGTGGCGGGGAGTATCTCTCTCCCCCCCCTCTCTCTCTCTCTCTGTCTCTCTCTCTCTCTCTCTCTCTCTCTCTCTCTTTCTCTTTCTCTTTCTCCCTTTCTCTGTCTCGCTCTCTCTCTCTCTTTCTCCCTTTCTCTGTCTCTCTCTCTCTGTCTCTCTCTCTCTGTCTCCCTCTCTCTGTCTCTCTCTGTCTCTCTCTCTTTCTCTCTCTCTCTCTCTCTCTCTCTCTCTCTCTCTCTCTCTCTCTCTCTCTCTCTCTACACCTTCCATTTTCACTTTTGGTTGTGAAAATATGACTAGAAACTCAACTTCCTTCTGAGTCTCAAATTTCTTTCGCGCTCAGGCCCTTTGATAAGAACAAGAGACCGCGACAGGAACAAAATGAAATAAAATAAATGCAAGACAAAGTGTGGAGAAATACAACAAAAATAAAATCGGACGTGGAAGTGTTCCGGGTCACACCATGCATCTTGGTCTTATTCACGCGCCAAGACATTTCACTGCCCTCGCACTATTTTTTTTACTCTTATTTTCTGCACTGTCTTTTTTTGTTGGTATTGTTCTTCTTTTCGTTTGGTTTATTCTAGGGGTGGGGGGGGGGGGGGGCTGTTAACCCACTGAGTCTAGTTCTGTACCAAATCACTTTTGGTTTGGGGAGGGAGGGAGGGAGGGAGGGGATGCGGGGAGCTGAGGGGGTTTGGCGTAGTTTGCGCGATCTTCTCTAACCCTGGATAATCGAGGTCTTTCATCCCTTTTCTCAATTCCTCCCTCCTTTCCGCGACACCACAGGACAGGATAATGACCGCCAGAGGGCAATCGTCTCTAATCAATACCTCGCTAAAAAGCAGTTGTGTTAAACTGTGCGCCATAGATTTCCTATCCCTACAGCCCGTCGACCCCTTCTCCAACTGAAGTCACCCACCCCCAACCCATTATCCATCCCACCACTATCCCCATCAACCCACCTATCGCCTTCCAACTCTCAAACCAATGATCAATACCTACCTTAAAAGTAGTTGTATTAAACTGTGCACATTAGAATTCCTCAATCCATACCCCCTAAATCCTTGCCCCCTCCCACCCCCAACGCATCATCCATCCCAACATCATCACCATCCCTACCCCCCCCCCCCCCCCCCCCATCCGCTTCCCCCCAAAAAAAAAACACCCAACATCTTCAAATATCCCTCCCTAAAAAGCAGTTGTGTTAATGTACGCCAAATAATTCCTCACCCCATACCCCCTCCCGCCCCCAACCCATCATTCACCCAAACACTATCACCCCCGAGCCCCATCGCCCACCCCAACCCTCCAACCACCACCCTCTACAACAGCAGCAATCGACCAAGGGGGACTACTGAGCCCCTCAACCAACGCGGCATTAGAAAACATCATCGGATGCCATGACTATCAGACAAGCAGCCCTGTCAGTCTCTCCACGGCGCATCACTGTAACCCTCCACCAAAAGCTGCTCTTGCTGTTTCTGGCACGGCCGCGGCGGAAATCCTACACGTCTGGCACCGATGCGTGCTGTGGATATCTGACGGATGGCTAAGTTTCTGCTGATATTGCTCTTGTCACATTCACAACAAGTTTGCGCATCCACTGAAACTCGCCACCAAAGCAGTCACTGCTGCTGTTGCTGTTTCTGTTATATTAGTGCACAAAAACAAATGCTGCATGTCCTTTTCCAACGCATGCAATGTGTATTTTGTTTGTTTGTTTGCTTAACGCCCAGCCGACCACGAAGGGCCATATCAGGGCGGTGCTGCTTTGACATATAACGTGCGCCACACACAAGACAGAAGTCGCAGCACAGGCTTCATGTCTCACCCAGTCACATTATTCTGACACCGGACCAACCAGTGTGCAATGAATATAATTATGACGGATGCAAAGTGTCTGCTATATTGCTCTTGTTGTTACCGACACTCGCCGCCAAAGCTGTCATTGCTGCTGTTGCTGTTTCTGACACTTTTGCAAAACATCTTGCATGTCTAGTGCCGATGCATGCAATGTATACCTATATATGACGGATGGCTAAGTTTCTGCTGTTGCTCTTGTTGTTGCTGTCACCTTCAGACACATCTTGCGTAACACTGAAACTCGCCCCCACAGCTATCATGATCACTGCTGCTGTTGCTGTTTCTGTTACATTCTTGCAACAACAACAAAAGACAAAGATGTCCTGCATGTCTTGCTCCAAAGTATGCAATGATTATAATGATGGCATATGCTAAGTTTGCTGTCACATTCACAAAAATCTTGCGCATCACAGAACCTCGCAACCAAAGCTTTCACTGCTGCTGTTGCTGTCTTTGTTACATGTTTGCAACAACAACACATAATCCTTCTTGTCATCATTTTCACGAGTTTTCATTCACAAGCACCTGGGAAATAAATCTCATGTTCCCCGGGGAATAAATCCCCGGTTACCATAGTTGCAGGAAGCCCTATTACATGGATAATCAAAAGCAAACCCAATAGAAACGCTCGAGGATTCTTCGGCTCTTTTCATTGGCGTTTCCCCAGACCTAAACAGACGACACTGCTTCGCCAAGTTCCAAATACGAACTGGCAAACTGGCAAATGTAAACAAAAAACAAAACTACCTCATGAAAGGTCATACATTTATGCTTTATCGCAAACAAATGAAACCTATCGATATGTTTTATCTTCTCACAAAGTCATGGAGTGCGTGTATCTCTGTTTGGAGAAACACGAACGTTAGTTTAAGTCAAACCAATTGACCCCTGACACACACATTTTGACCCGTGCACAAGACGTTGTATCGATAAACTACGCGCAAATAAAAAATAATAATAAAAAAGCAAAGAACATAGCAACAAGAAATGAAGACATCTGACAAAGCCGAGCAAGCAGAATGACAAGTCTAATGAAAAACAGAGAGGCAATGAGAAACAAGATCGCGATTATCTTTCCTTCGCGGCACGACGCAAATCGTTTGTGTCCTTTGACCCAATTCGTGCAGTGCTGCACGATGCAAATCTTCTGTGACCTTTGACTCAACGTAGCTTCAATATTCGATTACTAATATTTACCACTGAAAACCGAGGGGTGGAATACCGAGAGGGGCAGGGTGGTAGGGCGATGGTGAAATGTAATGAAGAGACACGTGTAGCAATAAGAGAAAACCGATTCTGCAATAACACAAACAAGAACAAAAAACCCAACACTGACCTATATGAATATTTAATCAATAATATGATCGTCTGCGTTGCAGGTGTGCAAGTGAAGGGTTGGGGGGGGGGGGGTAACTTGATCATTAATTTGTGTGTATCAGTGTTTTGTGTTCATGGACTGATTGTGAGGGAGGGGGAGGGTGGGGTGGGGTGTGTTTCAGGTTTTGGTGTGGGTATGAAACGAGCAAAACAATACCCACACCACAAAATCTTGGAGGCAAAAAACACTCGCCGTCGCATCATTTTGTCCGCACAATATTATATGCACCAACAACCGGAAAGAAAGGTGACAATGGACAAAGACTCATCTTTGCTTCCTGCGATTCCTTGCCCCCGACTCGAACGTCGCACGATAATCCACATAACAGATCTGTTGTGAGATGGTCAACGCTGACTGTGCAAGCAAATCACCTCGTTTGAAATACGACAATCCCATCGCTCGAATGCAACATGTGGGCACTATCGTCTCAAAGGCGCTTGCTGTTGGTTTCACACACCACTCTGTAGTCGGAACCTACAGAACTTCGCATCCTCAAACCTGACATACTTGTCTCAACATTATAAACTCAAATCACACACAGTAAGTTGCTTTCGCACGCCAGCTTTGAACAACGTGCTGGGGCCCCGAACATGCATTATAATAACAGAACTCGCGTTTCAAACCATGGCTCCCTGTGTTGATTTTTCACTTAATGTTGAACCACCAAAATGATGACAAAAACGATGTTTGATGGTTTATTGCCAGACCAGCTTTTTTGTCGGTCCTCGGGGGGCATATCGACTTTTGTTTCATATTTATTGACCGCGGCCTTCGGCCTTGGTCAATAAATATGAAACAAAAGACGATATGCTCCCCCTCGGACCGACAAAAAAGCTGGTCTGTCAACAACCCATCAAACATCTTATAATGTCTTGCAGCAAAGCATGCAATGTATATCTGACGGATGGCTAATACGTTTCTGCTGTTGCTTTTGTTGTTGCTGTCACATTTGCAAAACTCTTGCGCTGACGGGATATTGGATCACTTCTGTCTCTCTACGTACTGCGCATCTCTAAACCTCGCCACCAAAGCTGTCATGTTGCTGTTTCTGTCACATTTTCAAAAATCCTACACGTTTGGTACCAATTCATGCAATGGCTATTTGACGGATGCTTAGTTTGTACCGTTGATGTGGTAAATGCTGTCACATTCGCAAAGATCCCGTATGTCTAAAACCATTGCATGCAAATGTTGGAATATCGGACTAGCACTGACTGTCTTTCCTTAAGACGCTTTCACTGAAACTGCTGCTGTTGCTGTTAAGGCTGCAACAGTGTTGTATTGCCTGTCAATCTTCACCTGAACTGTCACTATTGCCACATTCGCAAACATCTTGAATGTCTGGCAAAATGTATGCACGTGAATATCGGATTGATGCAATGTTTCTGCTTTTGCTGCTATTCGCACAGCCGCGAAATTCTGCGGTTGACATATGGTGATTGCTGAATTTTTGCTGTTGATGTTGTTGCCGTTGCCGTTGCTGTTGCTATCGCATCCACTAAATTCAACGTCCAACCATGACCCAGTCTTTCAGTTTTTACTCGTCCTAACTTGCTTTTCTTTTTCATTCAGCGAAAATCCTAATTTGTTTTGCTGTTGCTATTGTATTCATAAAAGGCAGGATCAGGCAATGAATCTAGCCAGATTCACACATAAGCCACTGGAATCAAGTTTTCTGGCAACTATTACTTTGATGAATCTCCTTTTCCCACTGTACAGAATGTTAAGATATTAAAATGCCTGGCACCAATGCATGCATGGGATAGCGGAAGGTTGTTGTGTTTTGCGGTTTCTGTTGCAGTTACAACCGCAAAAATCACGTTCCCACAATGTTCATCCAATGCAGACTTAAGTATTAGCCAAAGGGATTAAGCTTTCTCATTCGTTCTTTGTTCCCTCCTCTCTCTCTCCCCCCCCTTTCTCTCCCC
>NC_090248.1:8126756-8133571 GCF_037325665.1 Littorina saxatilis
TGTGACAGTGCCGTCTCAACTTTTACAAAAAGCCGGATATGACGTCATCAAAGACATTTATCGAAAAAAAAGAAAAAATAACGTCTGGGGATATCATACCCAGGAACGCTCATGTCAAATTTCATAAAGATCGGTCTAGTAGTTTACTCTGAATCGCTCTACACACACATACGCACAGACACACATACACCACAACCCTCGTCTCGATTCCCCCTCTATGTTAAATCATTTAGTCAAAACTTGACTAAATGTAAAAAAGGAAGAAAGGAAGAGAAACATAAAGAAAGAAAGCAAGGAATAAAGGAAAGAAGAACACAAGAAAGGAGGGAAGGAAGGAAGGAAGAACGAAAATGACGAAAGAAAGATAGGACAATGAAAGAAGAATGTAGATTCCTTTGTTCTTATTTAGCTCCCCATCCCCATTCTTTCAATTTGTTCTTCTGGTTTATTGTTGTTATGTCCACCATTACGAAAATGTGTGTAACTTAGTATTGTTCTGGTCACGTGATATAAGCATTTGCTTGAGTGCGTGTCCTAGTTGTGTGTTTTGAACTGTTCATGCGAAGAAATCCTGAATAAAATGTTGTTTAGCCAGCATACATAAAGTTAGAATGGCCTGAATTGGAATTCTCGTTGTTATACATGCAGAAGGGAAGCTAAAACCTAATAATCTTGTGGGCTTCCCTGATTTCAAAGCCCACTGTTATTTAAATCTAATAAAGTTGCATCGGATAAAAAAAATTTTTTTTTAGGAAAGCGTCTCTAAAAAGCGAATACTGATCAGGCTTGCTTTGTTTACACTTTTGTTGAAGAAGAAAACAACACCAACGTATTCAGATATGAGGTAAAAGGTCTGTCAAAACAAGCACCATCACCACCACCTTCGTCGCCATCTTCATCATCATTGACGTCGTTGTTATCATCAATACCGTATTCATCGTCATCGTTACCACTGACGTCATCCTCATCATGGCCGTCGTCAACATTGTCGTCGTTGTCGCCGTGGCCATCGTAGTATACGCCACCTTCAGTTAACCATTGTCGTTATCGCTGTTGCATCCTAGAATACCTAGCTCATGGTCATTGAACGCACGCTGTAGCCGTATCATTCCTGGACGATTTACTGCTTTAGAAATGCCTGCATTCGATTGGAAACCGGCGCATTATTGAAAGACGAGTTTCCATTGTCGTCGTTGTCATCGGCAGCGAAGCCTACGTCACCTTCAGTTAACCGTTGTCGTCATCGCTGTTGCAATATATGTATGGTCATCGGAAGCACGCTGTTGCCGTAGCATTCCTGGACATTTACTGCTTTTAATAATGCATGCATCCGATTGGGAACCGGTGCATTAAAAGGTGGGTCCACGACCCCACCCCACCCACCCCCCTCCCAGAGTGTCCAGCAGAAATGACCAGGAATGAAACCAGCTTTTGACCCTTTACTCTCCCGTCCTCCATTTTGTTTTCCATTTTATTTCTGTGAATGGCCGACCAGGGTGCCGCGTTAAAATGTGAACGACTGGCCAACGCTTGCTCCGCTTTCCTGCATCATCTTTTATTCATCGAATAACGGTCGCAAGGGCCCCCAACTTTTATTCTGCTCGCTTCCCGTTCAGCGTAAGCGTCCTAGGTTTGTTTCCCACTGACCAATAAATAAGGTACTGAACCACGTTTTTACCGGTATGTAGGTTGAAGTTTTCAGCTAGGATCTGTTTTTGCATCGTTTGAATGCGCTTGGGCAAGGGTTGTGTAATGCATTAAGTGACATTGATAAAATCAGAAGAAGAAAAATGATTGCGATATAGTCCGGTACGGGGCAAAAAAGCGTTTGTTCTTGTTCTTATATAAAAAAAAACCCGAACTAACCAACAAACACAGAACACTCGAATTGTTTTTTTGCCATGCCATGTTTGTTTCTTGTTCTTGTATTCAGAAAAACAAACCAACCGACCAACAAACAAAGAACACTCCATTTGTTTTGCCATGCCATGTTTGTTTCTGGTTCTTGTATTCAGAAACACAAACCAGCCGACCAACAAACAAAGAACACTCCATTTGATTTGACATGACATGTTTGTTTCTGGTTCTTGTATTCAGAAACACAAACCAGCCGACCAACAAACACAGAACACTCCATTTGTTTTGACATGACATTTCGAACCATACAAGCCTTATCCAGTGTTTACACTTTTCAATCCTATCTTTTTTGTTTGTTTGTTTGCTTTACGCCCAGCCGACCACGAAGGGCCATATCAGGGCGGTGCTGCTTTGACATATAACGTGCGCCACACACAAGACAGAAGTCGCAGCACAGGCTTCATGTCTCACCCAGTCACATTATTCTGACACCGGACCAACCAGTCCTAGCACTAACCCCATAATGCCAGACGCCAGGCGGAGCAGCCACTAGATTACCAATTTTAAAGTCTTAGGTATGACCCGGCCGGGGTTCGAACCCACGACCTCCCGATCACGGGGCGGATGCCTTACCACTAGGCCAACCGTGCCGGTCAATCCTATCTATAAGTGTAACTCTTACCAAACTCGCCATTTAAAAAAAAGTGTTTTGCTTTGTTTGTTTTTCACACACTTTAACCTTTCTCTTTACAGTGTGCATCGAAAAAGATATTCAATAAACATTATACAAATGAGCGCAAAGTTTCGATCGTTGATTCGCTATGTGTATTTATTCACATTGTTTTTCTTCCTCGCACAGTAGAGTCAACGCAGCGTGAGCATGACTTAACTTGTCTTGTGCACAATCGGCCTGTAAACTCGACACACATTTATTTGCCGTTGTCAGGTTGTCATTTGCAAACTTTAATTCTAGGTCATCGACTAAAATGTCACATGTTGCCACTAACGATCCATGATTCATAAATCATTGAAAAATAGCAATCTATGACAGGCGCAGTGAAACTATTCACGCAAGGAAAAGGTGGTAATCATACGTTAAAACATAATTCAATCATAGTATTCACAGCTGTGATACAAGGATATTTTTCTGTGACAGCTTTTGTACTAATATCGAACGCGTGTTTTTGCGAGTGCAAACAAAATTGCTCAATCCGGAACAGTGGTCCATAAAACATGCACAGTAAGGCAATTACACACTCAATATAGGACAAGGATTAATGCAAGAAAAACAACCGGCACTACATTAAAACCTTCACCGTGCTTCGCCTGTGGGTCGTGGACGACCCAGAGCCTTACAAAATCGTCTTCATCTCTGAAACTAGTTGTAGGTTTTAATTGAGACTTCCTGTAATCTCGAATCACCATACGACCTTCCCATTGCCCTACTTTGGTAAGATTAGCTTTGTAAACAAACAAATAAACGATGACGTAATTTGAACAAGACCAACAGTCTCTTACAGTGAAGCCAAAACCCTGGTGAAAAGACACTACCAAACCACCTGGAATGCTCAACACAGCCTGCCATCTGATGATCAGATGCCCAACTTACAGCGCCATCAGCAGACCATCCTCTTCCGCCTACGGACTGGACACTGTCGACTGCGTGCCCACATGCACCGCCTTGGTCTGTCGCACACACCGAACTGCCCGTGCGAAACAGGCCCACAGACCCCGGAGCACATCCTGCAGACCTGCCCGCTCCACCAGGAAGCCAGAACAGATCACTGGCCACAAGGTGCCACACTGCAGGAGCAACTCTGGGGCACCAAAGACTCCCTGATCCTGACCACTAGCTTTATTCAAGCTACAAAACTTGAAGTCTGACCTGAGGCCAAAAATCCTGGAACGCCGAAGAAGAAGAAGAACTACACGGTCCGGATGATGTGGGTCGTGGACGACCCATTTGGAATTACATAAGGAATATTACGTTGTTTATCCCTATTCGGATGGCGTGGGTCGGGTGCGGCCCATACTCAGCAAAGAGTCGGCAAAACGTGTATCCCTATTCGGATGGTGTGGGTAGGGTACGGCCCATACTTTTGACGTTGAATCCTTCTTTGGAAAGTATGGGTCGCGCACGTCCCACATCATCCGGACTGTGTAGTCCAACGCGTGATCCGGTGAAGGTTACGTAAGTAATAGAAACACTTTTTATGGGCAGGCACAGTGACACATAATTACAAGGACTCTTATGTAAATTGACTCAGTGGTCTATTATGATGGTTGAATATCAATCCTTCTCCATTAAAACGTGATTTTTGTTCGTTAAAACGTGAAACAATGACATCAGTTAGAAACAAAAACGCAGGCAAATTAGGATCCGCTCTTTTGTCAGCTTGAAATTCATTACTTTGAGTAGTGTTGGAATTCACTCTAATGAATAAGTGTTTTTTTCTTTTGTCCCTGTACAAAAAGAAATTGTACTTTACTTCTTTTAGTCGTCAAGAACAGAACTGGAGTCATACTTTGCAAACTGATGAAAAGCATTTCCCTACGTATGGGCGGATATCAGTAATCAAAATGAAATATTCGTTTTGCTATCAGATTGGAAGAAAGCAGATACCACTCAAAAGGAATCACGGATAGTCGAACAATAAAACTTGTTGACGAATGTCACGGATGTAAAAAGACACAAAAAAAAAATTTCTCTAACATATAAAACAGAGTTGTCAGCGAATATTAATATTGACATATTTTCCTCTGGCGTTTTGAATAACAAGTAATCTAATTGTGCTGTCATTATGGGAAGGTTAAACAGTGCTTCGGAGAGCTTCGGGCGTAGCCGGTCTTTCCCCTTACACCAACAGAAACTAATAGAGGTCTATCACAAACATTGCTTGATTCATTGCAAACGGTAAACTGACCGGAAGTACTTACACGCATTTGCTCTGACCGACGCCTAGATCGATGAATAAGTCGAAAGCGAAGATGGTATTTGCCGCCCTACATCGTCCTACATCGTCCTACATCGTCCTACATCGTTAAGCGTTATCCATTGGAGGATGTCCACAGTGCTGGTATATGTTCTGAGATGAAATTCTGAGAAGCGTGTGTGGGCGGGAGAGGAAGGGGGGAGGCTGGCTGTGTGTCTGTGAATTATGATATATGTGTGTCTCAGTCCGTGTGTGTGTGTGTGTGTGTGTGTGTGAGTGTGTGTGTGTGTGTGTGCGTGCGTGTGTGTGTGTGAGTGTGTTTGTGTGTGTGTGTGTGTGTGTGGGTGGAAGTATGAGCTTGTGTCTACGTCTATGCATTAGTTACATTACACAAGTACATACAGTTAACACTAGGACACACATCTTTCGAAAAGAGAAAGCTTTTTCACCACTCTCAGTTCGTCTGCAAGATAAACCGATTTAACTCACAGTACAGTAGATCGATATTACCGAAAGTAATATCAGTGCCACACCAAGACATTCTCCACAACACGGGATTAAAACTATTAACAAAAGAACAAGTTTATAGCCAGAGGGTCCATACGTGACTAAACTGTTCCTCAAACAAGGGAAGACCACGTTTTACATCAAAGCCCAAGTTCTAGCTGTGTTTGCGTTCCAGGCATATGCAAGTAGGTACAGAGGGTACAGAGCATGCACGGGTTGTTTGTGGTAACCTTTGCATTTTTTGGAGTGTGTGACAAAAAGTAAAAATTTGGGGTGAATGTGTTTGAGCTCCAGCCATTGTTGTCTAGATTGATGCTGTTTGAGCTCCAGCCATTGCTGTCTAGATTGATGCTGTTTGAGCTCCAGCCATTGTTGTCTAGATTGATGCTGTTTGGGAATTGCAGGACTCCTGTTGATCATGCTTCTTTATTTCTGGTTTGAAATACTTCGTGCTTTCTGCGTATCGCTTTCTTGTTGTTCTTTCTGTTCTTTTGCTTTGCCTTTCTGTTTTTCTTTAGTTTTGTCTTTCTCAAGTATGCTTTTGCGCTCCCTCGCATTGCTTTGTGTCTTTCCTTCTTTTCTTCTTTTTTTACATTCAGTCAAGTTTTGACTAAATGTTTTAACATAGAGGGGGGAATCGAGACGAGGGTCGTGGTGTATGTGTGTGTGTCTGTCTGTCTGTGTGTGAGTGTAGAGCGATTCAGACTAAACTACTGGACCGATCTTTATGAAATTTGACATGAGAGTTCCTGATTATGATATGCTCAGATGTTTTTTTTCATTTTGTTTTATAAATGTCTTTGGTGACGTCATATCCGGTTTTTCGTAAAAGTTGAGGCGGCACTGTCACGCTCTCATTTTTCAACCAAATTGGTTAAAATTTTGGTCAAGTAATCTCCGACGAAGCCCGGACTTCGGTATTGCATTTCAGCTTGGTGGCTTAAAAATCAATTAATGACTTTGGTCATTAAAAATCTGAAAATTGTATATTTTGTTTATAAAACGATCCAAATTTACGTTCATCTTATTCTCCATCATTTTCTGATTCCAAAAACATATAAATATATTATATTTGGATTAAAAACAAGCTCTGAAAATTAAACACTTTCATCTTATTTCTTGTCGGTTCCTGATTCCAAAAATATATAGATATGATATGTTTGGATTGAAAACACGCTCAGAAAGTTAAAACGAAGAGAGGTACAGAAAAGCGTGCTATCCTTCTCAGCGCAACGAATACCCCGCTCTTCTTGTCAATTTCACTGCCTTTGCCATGAGCGGTGGACTGACGATGCTACGAGTATACGGTCTTGCTGCGTTGCATTGCGTTCAGTTTCATTCTGTGAGTTCGACAGCTACTTGACTAAATATTGTATTTTCGCCTTACGCGACTTGTTTTTATAAAGATAAAGGGTGTAATACATGTGTGTTGTCAACATGTCTGTTTTGTACATCTCCGTTCATTCTGTTCTCCTGCCCTTCTTGTTTAATGCCCATTTATGTCCTTTCGTGTTATTT
>NC_090248.1:8133771-8148771 GCF_037325665.1 Littorina saxatilis
TTGTTGTTTACAACAGCAACATGTTAACGTTTTCAATAAGGAAAGTCGCAATTCATACAAATAAAAAAGAAATCATAGTATTTGGAGTATAAATTGAACAGTGTCGGCTATATTAAACAAGGTGTCCAAATCGCACGCAGTGGTTGAGTTCAAATTACCTGACTTCATGCAGATGCAACATTTTAATCTGGACATAGTCCACAATCTGCACGCATAATCTTTGCATTTTTGGTTTAAACAAGTTTATTCAATAAATTTCATTGGGATATTGCTGCATACATGAATCTTTGAATTTTTTTTCTGCAATCGTCGTTGCCCATCACCAGTAACGAAAAAAAAAGAGTGACGTAAACAATTGTTACACCAACTAATAAGACATTCGCCTTGTTCAATTTACCCTCCCTTATCCTACATAAGAATTAAGTGACAAGACTTTTATGTGACGTCATTGTTCGCATTTATGACGTCTTCTCGAACTGCCCGTTGCTTTTGACGTCAGCGATTTCACGTTAGATGGGAGGATCAAGAAGAGACGTATTGGTTTGTTCCAAAGATGTCGCATCTCATTAATTATGCCATTGTTGAGAAAATCTGGTTGCTCCCCACAAGAGTCACACTACCCAGGTGTGCGCGTGTTGACATGTAACCAGCCACCTGCACTATCCCACCCCGTTCTTGCTCTGGATCTCGGAACAAAAAAGTGTTCTTTCTTTCACTTGAACCTTATAATTTCCCCCATTTACTGTGTGTCCCACTTAAAAAATATAAATCTGTAGACCTTTAATTTTGTCGTGATCACTGCATGGCCCAAAATCATTCACATTGCACACTCTTTGGATCTTCAATATTCATGGGTTTTTGTGTGCACTTCAGAAATCTTCAAATACGCGGAAAAGTTCCTTTATAATCATCCCTTGGGGTAATGAAAAGGTGCCAAAGAAAATAAGATCCGTAAAGTGCTTCCACTTCCCGTATGTATGTATGCCATTTTGTGGATCTATCCTTCCTCGTATCTCCTCTTCTCTTTTTGTCTTAATTTGTTTTTTAATGTCCAGGCCCTCTTCCTCGTTCTCTTTGCCTCTCACTCTTTAAAATTGCTCAAATTATGTCTTCTTTTCCTCATGCATATCATCTCTCTCTGTCTCTCTCTGTCTCTCTTTCTGTCTCCGTCTCCGTCTATGTCTATGTCTGTCTGTCTGTCTCTCTCTGTCTCTGTCTCTCTGTCTGTCTGTCTGTCTGTCTGTCTGTCTGTCTGTCTGTCTGTCTGTCTGTCTCTCTCTCTCTCTCTCTCTCTCTCTCTCTCTCTCTCTCTCTCTCTCTAGCGAGTATATCTCTCTCTCTTATTCTGTTCCAACTATTCTCATTTCCTTGCCCCATCTTCACACGCACCCAACCCTCGACCCACACGACTTGCATACATTATTCTGCTTCTTCCGTTCTTCCATCTCACCCTGCCCCTTCCTCTGTTAATGGCTTGCTACCTCATTTCAAATTCCCTGACCTTCTTTGAAAAAAAGTCCTCAGGAAACAGCTTTTTTCTTGTGGCTATTCAGAATCGCGGTAGCTGGCTAATCTAATCATAATTCGAACTTGAAGGATGTGTTTTCTTGTCGAGTTATATTTCTTTCCCCGTTTAATTCCACGTTCTCTGGGTGAAAAGCTCTGTCTTCGAAATTTATTTTGGTCAAGGCCATTACGTATACTTTGTACGAGATCCTAATTATCTGTTGCTTTGCGTGATGAACAAACTTGTTGATTGCTTTAGTAACTACATGTACTACGTCAGCTGTACGGATGGAGGTAGACAGTAAGAGAGCTAAGGGAGGAAGTGAGAGAGAGAGAAAGAGAGAGAGGAAGGGAGATATATAGGGGGAGGGGAGGTAGAGAGAGACGGGAGAAAGAGACAGAGACTGGGTGTGAGAGAGAGTGAATGGGGAGGGAGTGAGAGAGAGAAAGAGAGAGAGGAAGGGAGATATATAGGGGGAGGGGAGGTAGAGAGAAACGGGAGAGAGAGACAGAGACAGTGTGAGAGAGAGTGAAGGGGGAGGGAGTGGGAAAGAGAAAGAGAGAGGGATTAAGGGGGTAGAGAGAGACAGACAGACAGACAGACAGACAGACAGACAGACAGACAAAGAGACACGTGGACACAAAGAAGAGTTACGGAGAGAGAGATTGGTAGAGAATGAGGGGAGGCCAGAAGAAGACACACACACACACACACATAAACAAACAGACTCAGAGACCCACAGATAGGCACACAGTCTCGCAGCCGGAAACAGACAGACACAGACACAGTCAGACAGCCATCCAGACAGACAAACAGCCATCCAGACAACCTGCTAGTCGGACAAACCAGATCCAAGCAGAAAGGATGTGCACTGAATAATGCAGCGGTAATAGCAAGAAGCGGCAATTCCCACTCAATGCACGTAGCCTACTGTCGCGGACAGTTGTATGTAGTTATAAGGTTCCTTGGTCGGGCGTTGCTGACAGGTACCTGTGTCAAGGTGGGAAGACCGGTAGCTGGGCTTAGCTCAGTGATTCGCGCCTTGCACGCTTTGCACGCATTGCACGGGACGTTCACGGTAAGCTGCGCGCTATTTGTAGGGTTCACCGTTTACCTGGTTGCTGACTGAGAAATTCATAGGCATTCTTTTTTCTGTCTCGGCCGAGACCAGATGTTTGTTCGAACGGCTTCGAAATTCGTGTGTGAATTGTCGTTTGAGTTCGAAGTTATTTTCAGTAGTAATGTACGTCTACTGTGGACTTTGTTAAAGTCGGTTGCGTAAAGTGCGCGATGTTTTTCATTAGCCTGTGTGAGGCTTTCAGTGTTTACTGTCGAAGACAGACCGGACGGGAAGGCGAACCCTAGCTTCACAGCATGGAGGAGGCACCACCACGCTGCTGCTTGAGCAGCCAGTTTGGACTCTCGCATCGTCACCCCCACGCTGCTGTGTGAGCAGCCCCTCTGGATCTTCTCCGAGGCTTCATTACGCTGTTTTGAGCAGCTATCTTGTAACGTCACAGCGGCGCAACCACGCTGCTGTTGGGCAGCAACATCGAACCGGCGCCGTCGCTGCAGAGTGTGTGCCGTGTGACAGCTCTCAACTGGGCTGATTCTCTCACCCCCGCGACAGAGACGCAGGTGTCGACCCGAGGGCGCACCCCCCCCCTGAATTCGTCGAACGTGTAGATAAGTACTTTCTTACGATAGATATCATTTATGGAATGAGGAGGGCCTTTATGACGTACGTGCTTTGTGTTTGACTGTCCTGATTGTCTCGTATGTCGTTTGTTGACATTATTTTGACTGTTGTGTACTTTCTCATGTTCATTATGTTCATCCTCATGCATTCGTGGTAACCCTTTCATTGTTCCATCCATCGTCACCCCCATATTTCACCCAACTGGGAACTATTAAATACTTTCATTTATTTGCATCGGTGTTCTGTGAGTGCTGTGTGGTGTGGCCAAAGTTTTTGTGTGAAAAACTAAACATGCAAACGTGCATGCACGCGACAATGGCGAGCTTGCCAGGATAAATCCTCTTTGAATTCAAGGAATTCACTTCATTTTTGTCGTTGGCCACACTTCCCATACACTGGACACTGATGTACTGTAGTTAATTAGCTTTTGTTGTTGTCTGGTAACTGTGGGTGGTTGGAGGGGCCCGAGGGTTATCATCAGGCCTTGTGGGTTGCCTGTCCTTGTTGCCAGTCAGCTGTGCCTTGTTTTGATTTTTCATGTTTTGGCTAACCGTTTGCTAGTTGGTTCTTGTTTATGGAACTTCGTTCTGGTCGTGTTCTTGATGATAGTGCTATCATGGCGTCTAGGACAGAAAGTAGTTCGGATAGGATTGCTAGGTGGCGTTCATTTGCTGAGGAGCTAGGTGTTAAATCTACCAGTATTCCTGAGTTTATTGCCGAGCGAATGACCCGTGAAGATGCGGAACAGGCTAGACTAGAGCTGGAAGGGAAAGCTTATCAGGACAAGCTAGAAGTAGCGCGTCGAGAGACTGATGAGAGAGTTAAGTATGTTCAAGCTCAGCGGGAGACTGATGAGAAAGCCGCGGAAGAAAAACTAAGGCAGGAAAGAGAAGAGCATGACCTTCGCATGCAACTCCTGCAGAGAGAGTCGGAAAGTAAGAGGGTGAAGAGAGGAAGTAGGGATGGAGCTGATAATGATGGAGATTCATCAGGTGAAGAAGAGTCTAGTGACCTTCATGGTTTTCGGCCTTCCATACCGATGTTTGATGAGAGCAAAGAAAACATAGCTACTTGGTTGAAAAGGTTTGAGAGAGTCGCTACCTTGTACAAGTGGAAGAGAAATACGTGGGCAACTAGGGTCTCGACTAGGTTGTCGGGTAGGGCTGTAGAAGTGTACAACACTCTGGATGATGATAGCGCAGACGACTATGACGGTTTGAAGGTCGCGTTGTTAGGCCGCTATCAGCTCACAGCCGAAACCTACCGCCGTCGTCTCAGAACCTGCAAGAGAAAAGAACATGAAACGTTCAGACAGTTCGGTGCTCGCATTGAAGAGAATTTGACTAAGTGGCATGAGCTTTCCGAGATCACAGAACTGAAACAGTTGGTTTTGCTTGAACAGTTCTTGCAGACCCTGAGCGCGGACATGGCCGCGTACGTTAAGGAGAAAAAACCTCAGACGTTAGCCGAAGCAGTTAAATCCGCTGAGATTCATTTTGAAGCACACCGTGACAGTAAGAAGTTTTTTCAGCATGATCGTGATCAGGGGGGAAAGGCTGGCGTTGGTGAAAAGCAGAAAAGTGGAGATAACTCAGTTGGTACATCCGGTAGGAAGTGTTTCATCTGTGAGTCCCCCAAACATTTGGCTAGAGATTGCCCCAAGAAGAGCAAGTCGACGGGAGCGGTGAATAGTGGTCCTGAGAAGTCTTTACCGCCCGTCAGTGTACCCACTTTGTGTACTCCCTGTAGCCAGCAAGACTACGACCCGAGATGCCTGGTTGTAGTGGATGGTGTTGCAGTGGAGGGGTTGCGTGATACTGGATCTCAGGTTTGTGTCGTGAAGAGTTCATTAGTTTCAAGGTCTCAGTTCACAGGACAGGATCTTGAGGTTTCTATGGCTGAGAAAGACATCAAGAGGCGCTATCCAGTGATTAAGGTTCAGGTTGAATGTCCTTTCTACACTGGTGAGGTTGAGGCTATCGTCATGGATACACCTGTTGCTGATTTCATTGTAGGTAATCACGCCCGGCTGGGTGACTCGATTGTTCTTCCAGTGTACGCTGTGTCCAAGGTTGTGTCAGTTGTCACTCGTGCTCAGGCTGCCGCTGAAGGGAAGAAGTCGACTTTGTTACATGTTGCTGCTCCAGGGCTAGAAACAGTCACCCCTGAGCAGTTGCATGACCTTCAGCGGAATGATTCGACTTTGAAGAGTTGTCGTGAGGCGGCAGATCGCCGAGACGTCAGAACGTCTGGTCACTCCGGTGAAGTTGGGTTTGTTTGGAAGAAGAAGATTCTGTACCGTGAGTATCGCGGTGGTGGTAGCGTCTATACTCAGGTTGTTGTTCCCCAGCAGTTGAGGTTAGGTGTTATCAAGTTGGCCCATGAACCGCCTATGGGAGGTCACATGGGTGTTCAGAGGACACGTGATCGAGTTTGGCAGCAGTTCTTTTGGCCAGGTATGTGCGCAGACATACGTCGCTTTGTGTTGTCTTGCGATCAGTGTCAGAAGGTTTCTCATAAGCCACAGAAGGTACCGTTAGGTAAGATGCCTCTCATCGATACGCCGTTCGAGCGTGTGGCGATCGATCTGGTGGGTCCCATCATCCCTGCTTCTGAGTCTGGTAACCGGTACATCTTAGTGTTTGTGGACTACGCTACTCGGTACCCGGAAGCCATTCCATTGAAGTCGATTGAGGCTGTGAAGGTTGCAGAAGCGATGTGGGCAGTCTGGACTCGAGTAGGAATTCCCTCAGAGATTTTGACAGACCGTGGTACCCAGTTCATGTCCGAGGTGATGAAAGAAGTGGAGCGTTTGCTGGCCATCAAGGGTTTAGCGACTACTCCGTACCATGCGCAAGGAAACGGATTGGTGGAACGGTACAACGGAACACTCAAGACCATGCTACGCAAGCTTGCTCAAGAGAAACCGAAGCAGTGGGATCGCTACATTCCTGCACTCCTCTTCGCTTATCGTGAAGTTCCACAGGAGAGTCTGGGATTCTCTCCCTTTGAGCTTCTATACGGCAGGACAGTGCGAGGACCCATGTCTGTTCTTCGCAACCTATGGACGGAGGAGCAAGTCGATGAACAAGTTCGTACGACTTCTGAGTATGTGGTTGACTTGAGGAACCGGATTGAGGAAACCTGCAAACTGGCGCGTCAGAATCTGTCAGCTGCTGCACAGAAACACGCGGAGGTGTTCAACCGGAAGACAGTGCGAAGACAGTTCCAGCCTGGAGACAAGGTTTTGTTGCTGCTGCCGCAGAAGAAGAACAAGCTGCAGTTGTGTTGGCAGGGACCGTTCGACGTTTTGGAGAAGAAAGGCGAGTCAGACTACAGGATTCGGATCTACGGGCGTGAGAAGCTGTACCACGCCAATCTTCTCAAGTTGTACAGAGACAGACAAGGGCGACAGGGTCAACCTGTTGTGGGGTTTGAGCTAACAGAGATCAGAGGCGACCTTTTCAGCTGTGAACCTGATGATGCTATGGCCCACTGCGTCAGTGAAGATCTTGAGATGGGAAAAGGCATTGCCGTTCGCTTCAAGCAATCGTTTGGAAAAGTTGATCAACTTAGAGCACAAAACAAGAAGGTGGGAGAGGTAGCTGTACTACAGGTAGGTGCTTCCTACGTTTACTACATGATCACCAAGAAACGCTACTTTCACAAACCCTCCTACAAAACGCTGCGGTCCTCCATGGAAGCTATGAGGGACCACTGCAAGCAGAACAATGTCGCTTCCCTGGCCATGCCGCAGATCGGATGTGGATTGGACGAGCTGAACTGGAGCGTCGTCCGTGAGATGATCAAGGAAGTCTTCAAGAACACAGGCATAACTGTTAAAATCTACATCTTCGGTGGCTAAGAAACACAGTATTTTGTACATTTTTGACGTGCATGCTACAGGAATAATGCATATCTTTTTGTTTGCTTGTTTTGTCATGTGCGGGTGATTCCCGGTAGTCGCAACGTGGGAGCCGACTACCTCAGTCGGGCATGCGTTGAATAGGGATCTTTTGCCGTGTAGACAGATGTCTATGCTTAACTTGGGGGGCATTGTCGCGGACAGTTGTATGTAGTTATAAGGTTCCTTGGTCGGGCGTTGCTGACAGGTACCTGTGTCAAGGTGGGAAGACCGGTAGCTGGGCTTAGCTCAGTGATTCGCGCCTTGCACGCTTTGCACGCATTGCACGGGACGTTCACGGTAAGCTGCGCGCTATTTGTAGGGTTCACCGTTTACCTGGTTGCTGACTGAGAAATTCATAGGCATTCTTTTTTCTGTCTCGGCCGAGACCAGATGTTTGTTCGAACGGCTTCGAAATTCGTGTGTGAATTGTCGTTTGAGTTCGAAGTTATTTTCAGTAGTAATGTACGTCTACTGTGGACTTTGTTAAAGTCGGTTGCGTAAAGTGCGCGATGTTTTTCATTAGCCTGTGTGAGGCTTTCAGTGTTTACTGTCGAAGACAGACCGGACGGGAAGGTGCGAACCCTAGCTTCACAGCATGGAGGAGGCACCACCACGCTGCTGCTTGAGCAGCCAGTTTGGACTCTCGCATCGTCACCCCCACGCTGCTGTGTGAGCAGCCCCTCTGGATCTTCTCCGAGGCTTCATTACGCTGTTTTGAGCAGCTATCTTGTAACGTCACAGCGGCGCAACCACGCTGCTGTTGGGCAGCAACATCGAACCGGCGCCGTCGCTGCAGAGTGTGTGCCGTGTGACAGCTCTCAACTGGGCTGATTCTCTCACCCCCGCGACAGAGACGCAGGTGTCGACCCGAGGGCGCACCCCCCCCCCCCCTGAATTCGTCGAACGTGTAGATAAGTACTTTCTTACGATAGATATCATTTATGGAATGAGGAGGGCCTTTATGACGTACGTGCTTTGTGTTTGACTATCCTGATTGTCTCGTATGTCGTTTGTTGACATTATTTTGACTGTTGTGTACTTTCTCATGTTCATTATGTTCATCCTCATGTATTCGTGTTAACCCTTTCATTGTTCCATCCATCGTCACCCCCATATTTCACCCAACTGGGAACTATTAAATACTTTCATTTATCTACATCGGTGTTCTGTGAGTGCTGTGTGGTGTGGCCAAAGTTTTTGTGTGAAAAACTAAACATGCAAACGTGCATGCACGCGACACCTACATTCCTTACAACTGCATATGAGCAAATGGGCAACAAGAAAAGATACGGAAAATGCACAGTCCGTGCTTGCAGAGTTAAAAATGTCATTCCAAAAGAACCCTTGCATTTGCGAGGAAAGGCACTAAAAGGCCTGTTCGCGGAACCTGAGTCCCAAATTGTGTTAATTACTGCGGACGCGTGACCCATGCGTGTGTAAAATCGAAATCTGAATCGAAGGAAACCAAAAAAGAAGTCACACACAGTATAACGAATAATACTTGTTAAAAGGTGTTCTTCAGAGGTCAACTATTGTCGGGCAGAAATAATCATTGAATTGAATAAATCAATACAATTGTTGTCCAGCGATTTCTTCTTCTTCAGCTTTCGTGGGCAGCAACTCCCACGTACACTCGTGTTTTGCACGAAGGGTGTTTACGTGTTTGCCCATTTTGTCCCCAACATATATGTAATCATTCTCCTTTTTCTGTTTGGGGGGGGGGGGGGGGTGACGATGACGATGTAAAATACGATTTGGTGTTTTGCCGGTCACAACTCTCAGGTCCCACGACACACATTATCTATCTAGAGCAAAGAAGAGGAAAATATGTGTACAAGAGAACCAGAACATATTGATATGTTCCAGCATCCTCCAAACCGTCACCAAAATATGTGTACACGTGTACTAGTATCGGCAACCTCCAAAACCATGAGACTCCGACAACATCCAGCACAATCTGGGTACACGTGTACTAGTATCGGCAACCTCCAAAACCATGAGACTCCGACAACATCCAGCACAATCTGGGTACACGTGTACTAGTATCGGCAACCTCCAAAACCATGCGACTCCGACAACATCCAGCACAATCTGGGTACACGTGTACTAGTATCGGCAACCTCCAAAACCATGCGACTCCGACAACATCCAGCACAATCTGGGTACACGTGTACTAGTATCGGCAACCTCCAAAACCATGCGACTCCGACAACATCCAGCACAATCTGGGTACACGGGTACTAGTATCAGCAACCTCCAAACCCATGAGACTCCGACAACATCCAGCACAATCTGGGTACACGTGTACTAGTATCGACAACCTCCAAAACCATGATACTCCGACAACATCCAGCACAATCTGTGTACACGTGTTCTAGTATCAGCAACCTCCAAAACCATCAGACTTCGACAAGAATCAGCACAATCTGTGTACACGTGTACAACTATCAGCAACCGCCAAAACCATCAGATTTCGACAAGAATCATCACAATCTGAGTACACGTGTGCTACTATCAGCAACCTGCAAAAAACCATGAGGCTCAGCAAAATCTGTGTACACGTGTACGTTATACTATAAGCGGCCTCCAAAGTCCATCAGCAAAATACCATCCCACTTTCCCACAAGCCGATCTGGTCGTATGAATGGAGGGCAAGTCATCCTCGCAGGGCGCAAGTACCCCGTGGTACGGCCATCAACTTGTCAGCTGAGCTATCAGGGACTCAGGGCAAAACGGCTTTGGACTCCACTCTTTGATGAAGTGAGGGAGAAGAGGGAGCAGGAGTAGGGGGTGAGTATGGAAGTGGGAGAAGGGGGGCGGGAGAGTGAGAGGCTCAGGGTCAGATTTGAGAACTTTGGGATGTGCCCAGTCGGCTTGCACTTCTTACAAAACGTTTTTTGGGTCCGGAAAACAACATTTCCGAGCATAATGTTCTCCAGGACAGTTATAAATTCATCTCACTCGCTTTCTGTTTAATATTTCTCTGCCTCTGTCTTTCCCTCTTTCTCTCCCCCCTACCTCTCTTTCTCCGCACCCCTCCCACGACTATCTCTCTGTATGTGTGTGTATGTGTGTGAGTGTGTGTGTGTGTGTGAGTGCGTGTGCGCGTGTGTGTGTGTGTGTGTGTGTGTGTGTGTTTGTGAATGTGTATGTGTGTGAGTGTGTAAATGTGTGTGCGTGCGTGCGTGCATGCGATTGTGTGCAAGCTTGCTTGCCTGTGCGCATGTGTGCGGGCGTGCGTGTGTGTTAAGGTGCATGTCAGACCTTGCTGCTATTCTTTGAAACATAGTTTCACATTCTGTCCACGTTCCTGCAAGAGTGCAATTGCGGAAACGATATAACGTGCACTGGGATTTCCGAATCTGTTACGTGTCGTGTCCTACAATTTGTTAATCTGCTCGTGTCTCCAGGAGCCACTCCCACACCCACCCAGTTCCTTCTCAAGTTCCTAGATATTCACATTGAGTTTCTGTTCTACCTTTTATTCAAGCTTTGCACCCTCTCAATTCTATCCCACACAGGAATAAAAATATGTCAAAACAGTCGAGCGGTTTAGCATGGCGTGTGCTGACTATTAATCCCTCATCAGTCTTGGTGTGTATGTGTGGTGGGAGGTGTGTGTGTTCGTGTGTGTGTGTGTGTGTGTGTGTGTGTGTGTGTGTATGTGTGTGAGAGAGAGAGAGAGAGAGAGAGAGAGAGAGAGAGAGAGAGATGGGGTGATAAAGAGAGAGTGACAGACAGACGGACAATCAGAGAGCCATCTTGATGTTCGAAATAGATTAGCACGGACGAACCCAGAGACCGCCTCTCTCTCTCTCTCTCTCTCTCTCTCTCTCTCTCTCTCTCTCTCTCTCTCTCTCTCTCTCTCTCTCTCTCTCTCTCTCTCTTTCTCTCTCTCTCTCTCTCTCTCTCTCTCTCTCTCTCTCCACTCCTCCCCCCTCTCCCCTCCTCCTGTCTCCCACTCCTCCCCCTCCCTGGGACACAGAGCGACACATGTAAGGATCCAGGGAAAGCCTCAACACCCGGCATCCAGAGGAAGTCCCCTGGGTCGCCAGAACAATGATGTCCCCGCCATAGCGTGCAGTCAGGCGATAGAGGCGGGAGGCACGTGCTTCAACGCCCATACACACACAGGGGAGGTAACCAGGACAGTGTAGTGACAGTGCTGCTGGTAGGGCAATATCTGTCAATCTGCTTGTTGCTTCTGGTACCAAAATGATATTTGCTTACCGTCATGGTCATTAGTAAATGGCATATGTGTCAAGAACATGACGATTTTTTAAATAACTCCCCGATCCGTCGGGTTTATATCTGACCAATTAATTCACACGTGCTCCTGTCCACGTGTTTCCAACACACCCCTCGCTAGTGATTGGCCCCTCCAATGTGTGTCCGACACACCCCTCGCTAGTGATTGGCCCCTCCAATGTGTGTCTGACACACCCCTCGCTAGTGATTGGCCCCCCAATGTGTGTCCGACACACCCCTCGCCAGTGATTGGCCCCTCCAATGTGTGTCCGACACACCCCTCGCTAGTGAATGGCCCCTCCAATGTGTGTCCGACACACCCCTCGCTAGTGATTGGCCCCTCCGATGTGTGTCCGACACACCCCTCGCTAGTGATTGGCCCCTCCAATGTGTGTCCGACACACCCCTCGCTAGTGATTGGCCCCTCCAATGTGTGTCCGACACACCCTTCGCTAGTGATTGGCCCCTCCAACGTGTGTCCGACACACCCATCGCTAGTGATTGGCCCCTCTAATGTTTATCCGACACACCCCTCGCTAGTGATTGGCCTCTCCAATGTGTGTCCGACACACCCCTCGCTAGTGATTGGCCCCTCCAATGTTTGTCCGACACACCCCTCGCTAGTGATTGGCCCCTCCAATGTGTGTCCGACACACCCCTCGCTAGTGATTGGCCCCTCCAATGTGTGTCCGACACACCCCTCGCTAGTGATTGGCCCCTCCGATGTTTGTCCGACACAACCCTCGCTAGTGATTGGCCCCTCCAATGTGTGTCCGACACACCCTTCGCTAGTGATTGGCCAAGCTCTTCCAATGTGTGTCCGACACACCCCTTGCTAGTGATTGGCCAAGCTCGTCCAATGTGTGTCCGACACACCCCTCGCTAGTGATTGGCCCCTCTAATGTTTATCCGACACACCCCTCGCTAGTGATTGGCCCCTCCAATGTGTGTCCGACACACCCCTCGCTAGTGATTGGCCCCTCCAATGTTTGTCCGAGTAAAATTGAGGGTATGTATTCTGTCACAACCCAGTCAAACCCGACAGAGTGCATGTCGGAATGCGTCTATTGCATATCTCACTTTTTAAAGTTTAAGAACAAGCAAGTTTTTGTTTAAAAGGTTCAAGTCAAGGCAGTCAAGACCGAGATTTGCTGTTTTTTGTGTGTGAATTCTGCTCCCCCTTTTCACATGTTATAGGAGTGATCGAGAGGAATCGAATGATGATCGTGACATGACACATAGCAAGATTACATCTTTCAGTTTCAACAAAAATGTCTTAAGTATTAAGCTTCCTTTTCTCCCTCCACCGTGTGTGACCCTCATGATGTTAATGATTAGGTGAGCTGTAAAGCATCGTTGAAAAAAAATACCGTAAATAACATGTCTACAGTACAAGTCCGTTGCCAGTTCCGAGCGCTGAAACTGAGATCAAAGAAAAAGTACAGCTGTTTCTCTTCCAGTATCTCCCTCAAAAATCAAGTAAGACATACGTGAAAAGGCACTTACGTATTTACGCAGATAGAAAGGCAGACATATAGAGGGGGCAACAGATAGAAAGGCAGACATATAGAGGGGACAACAGATAGAAAGGCAGACATATGGAGGGGGCAACATATAGAAAGGCAGACATATAGAGGGGGCAACATATAGAAAGGCAGACATATAGAGGGGGCAACAGATAGAAAGGCAGACATATAGAGGGGGCAACAGATAGAAAGGCAGACATATAGAGGGGGCAACAGATAGAAAGGCAGACATATAGAGGGGGCAACATATAGAAAGGCAGACATATAGAGGGGGCAACATATAGAAAGGCAGACATATAGAGGGGGCAACAGATAGAAAGGCAGACATATAGAGGGGGCAACATATAGAAAGGCAGACATATAGAGGGGGCAACAGATAGAAAGGCAGACATATAGAGGGGGCAACATATAGAAAGGCAGACATATAGAGGGGGCAACAGGGAAACGTTTTCCACGTCATCATCAGCATTTATAAGGATCAGAGAGTCACCAAGTAATCCCACATTAGCATTATGTTCGCAGTAAAAGTAAAATTAATCACATGCTTTGCTGGCAAGGCGGGACCTCAGTGAGACCCTGACCGACATCGTGGTACTATCGGCACAGTTCGAACGCAACGAACAGACAGAACCAAACCACTATTTTACCAACATTTAGGCTTACCGACCAACCATCGGGAAGACAAACAGGCAGACGGACAGATGTACTAACTGACGTTGTCCAAAACTGAAACCTTAGCATATATATTGGTTGTATGTTTTGCAATTTGGAGTGAACAGTTAATTCAGTATCAGCAGTCCGCGTAGCATTTGACCTTGTGTCAAAACAGAGCTCACCAGGTTGTCTCAGAAGGCCATTAGCACACTTGGTCTGTTTCTTCCTAGGCATACCAGTTTGACCCTGGACGGACGGGCGCACTGGCGTGGTGGTAAGACGTCGGCCTCCTAATCGGGAGATCGTGAGTTCGAATCCCGGTCGCTGCCGCCTGGTGGGTTAAGAGTGGAGATGTTTCCGATCTCCCAGGTCAACTTATGTGCAGACCTGCCAGTGACTTAACCCCCTTCGTGTGTACACGCAAGCACAAGACCATGGCAAGTGCGCACGGAAAATCCTGTAATCCATGTCGGAGTTCGGTGGGTTATGGACACACGAAAATACCAAGCATGCCTACTCACCGAAAGCGGAGTGAAGCTGACTATGCTCTCAGAGTATAGTGTGGGGAACCCAAATTGGCAAACGAGCTCACACGTAACCAGAAAATTCTGGAACGCTGAAGAAGAAGAAGACCCTGAACGCACATACCACATTCACAATGACCAGGGTCTTTTGATGCAACTAGGTATTTGTCAGTCGTCAAGTGATGAGTTAGCTCGTTTGGTCGTTTGCTTTGCTTCAATCATGACCAAAGGAGACACAGCCTGCGCTTAGAACTGTACCCACGGAATACGCGCGATATAAGCCTCATATTGATATTGATTGATTGATATAAACTGAAGATCCGTCTTATTCTCCCGGGTTGCAAGAATCTGGTTGTGTGACTGATCATGAGTGATTCGACTTAACTCTCACAAAATGTTGTCTATGTTTAGCGCGTTTTTCCCTTTGTTTCACTACTGTTTGCTGTTGATGTGTACGCATGAGGTATTGATGATGCAGTCATTATCTCCTTTGAGGAGAGCCTTGGCAATAAGTTTTGTCAGTACCTTGGAAAAAACACTCTGTATAGGGCTTTTGCATCTACTCCCACAGCAAAAACCACCAGAACTGAAGGTAGTATACAAACCGCACCTTCGTCGATCTTAAAGACCCACCACTTTGTCAGATACATGTGCCGTATGCATGGAAGCCAATCATATTGAAATGAAGCATCAAAATTGTTCCATAGGCCAATTTCAAGTCACACAGCTTGGTCAAGGAAAAGCAATAAACGTGTGAGCTGGGTTATAAAACTTGAGTGGACAGTTACCTTGTAGAATCTACAGTGTCATGTTCACTATAAGGGAAACAAATCAGAATGATCTAAACTGGTGGGCAAACGCAAAATAAAGCAGCAATAACCCCCAAAAGGCAAACACAATACAGCAACAACCTCACGTTGAAAAAAAAATCACTT
>NC_090248.1:8151271-8163771 GCF_037325665.1 Littorina saxatilis
GAAAAGTTAAGAATCAATGAAAGTTTTATCTAATTTTGGTACCCATTGTTTTAAGCACGCATAATGGGAAAGAAAAATGAAGTAGCTTACAAACAAACAATGATTGAATGAATCTATCAATAAAGGAGTAAACAGATAAAGGAATGAATGAAGTAATCAATCAATTAATCCATTTATTTTGTATAGACAAGGATGACAAGTACAACCACAACATTTCTGCACAGTGAATTTGAACACTTACACATATCGTCTCTATTGTCTCGTTTTGGTTATTTTTAACGCTCCAAATAAAGACAAAAGTGTGTGTTACGTTTCACAAAAGACCAACGTTCTTCACTGTACGCTCCGGGAACACAGTACTTCCAATTCAGTAGGGGGGGGGGGGGGGGGGGGGCGACTATCCTCAACCCGGCGGGTCCCCAGTTGGTGGAAAGGGGAACGGCCCCCAGATATAAGGGCCAGCTGCGAATATAGAATAAGCAGTCCCGGACCAACAAGATGTGTCTCTACCAGGACGGGGTGGGTTGGCAGATGGCACTGACTACCCTATGTATACATGCCCTACGTGTCCGATGACGGTTACACCATGCGAGTAAGAGCGGCATTAAAAGCTCTAGCCCCGGGGTGGGACCCCCTGGTAAGAAATCTCCCATGTGTTCCCAGGGTTAGGTTTTTGAGCCAGGAACTAAGGGCGGGGTAACCCTGAAAGAAACCTAAGGGCTGAAGTCGGAGATCTGGACCAATAGGCGCACCTTAACCAACCATAGATCCACGCAAATCTAAAAAATGAAATGTCGAGCGAACGACAAGAAGAATTGTACGCTAACGATAAAACGGTTCACGAACCAGGACAACAAAAAGTACAACAAGATTCTTAAAGGTTTTAAGCGCTTTCTTTTCTGTTTTGCATAGCCGACAACATTGCACCTGAAGCACATTAATGTGTCTCTTAAAGTGGAAGCAAATGAGCAATTTAGGGTCACGCGTTGCTTGAAAACTTTTTAACAGCTCATTTGAAATAAGAACCTTAGCAGTATTTTCTTTTGTAACTTGTTTTTTTTATCTGGGGACATTTTGTTTTTCTAAAGCGTGATTAAAATTGATTGCCCTCCTTTTGTTTTTGATGTTGGTCTTTTAAACAAAATATTGTTGTTATTAGACGAAAATTAAGATTTATTTCTTTTCCGTAGAAGACATCTAGAGTCCACAAGAAAAGAAGAGCAACGTTCACGCGTGCAACGTGAGAGGTTATGAAATTGAATTTAAAAAGCAACAAAATATAGAACAAAAACAGAAAAAGCCTAGTGCAGCATCCATAAAAAGGGGAGGCGGAAAGAGAGATAGGAGGAGAGACAGAGGGGGGGGGGGGGAGGTGCACAGAGAGAGAGCAGAAAAGAGACAGACAGACAGACAGGCAGACAGACAGACAGACAGACAGACAGACAGACAGACAGACAGACAGACAGACAGACAGACAGACAGAAAGACAGAGATAGAAAGAGAGACAGAGAGACAGACACAGAGACAGAGAGTTGGAGAAGTTGAGAATCACAGTCCAAAAAGTTCACTCACGTACAAGGAAGTACAAGGAACGAAACTGCCAAAGACAGATGCGAAGTTATGCCGAACGAAAAACAATACATCAATCTTCGTAGCCGCCCAAACCCCTTTCCTTTTGGCCTCAACCCTCCCTCACCAAAAAAGAAAACAAATGGCAAAAAATAAAAAAAATAAAAAAAAAATAAAGACCAAAACAAATCCAAAGTAAGCAGAACTCATAATTTTTCGCTACAGCCGACCCTTACGCATATACCTTTCCGTGAACAAAATACGGCTTATCATCTCAGATCTGGCCAGGCTGAAACACAGGATTAGAGCATCCCTCGAGTTGGACACATACCAAAAAGCAACACCTTTACTGCTTGCTGTGAAGAGTTGGAATTTGTTGATGAAAAAAACATTTGTAAAGCCAATAGTGCTTTTACAACATTAGTTTATTAAACACATATCTCTCCTGTGCAAAAAGATCACTTAGCTGGCTGTTCATTTTGGGTATCTGCCAAAGTGGAAGAGCAGAAGATTCAGACTTCATCAACACCTTTCTAAGGCACATCTTTAAGGATCAGGTGGACAGACACAATCTGCAACGAAGAGCTGTGACAAAGGGCGGGCAAGGAGCCGGTTGACAACCAGATTCTGAGGAGAAAGTGAGGCTTGATTGGTCAAACCCCCAGGAAACCAACATCCAGCATCACCCGCTAAGCTCTCACTTGGATCCCGCAGGGGAAAAGAAAGAGGAAGGCCGAGAAACAGCTAAAGGCGTGACACAGAGGCAGAACTGAAGAGGCAAGGCAACAGCTGGACAGAAGCAGAAAAAAACAAGAAATTCCTCCGAGGTAGGAAAAACACCCCCGTCAAAGGGAAATAACCTTCTCAGTTGGTGGCAGTGACTGAGTGAGAATGGTTATTTCCCTTTGACCATGAAGATGTCCCTCTATAAGTCCTTGTATAATCTTAATCCACCAATAACTCCCTAACCGTGTGTTTGACTGGTCCCAATTTTTGTAAGGACCGTCTCAGGAATGTATAGAACCTGTTCACCAAGTTTGGTGACGATCGGTCCGTTCATTCTTGAGATCTATATGCGAACACAAACAAACAAACAAACAAACAAACACACCGAGCGAAACCTATACACACCCCTATACCGGGGGTGTAAACAGCCAAGAGCAGAGTGCGATGGCGAAACGTCGGCAATGGCATATGCTCCGCTTGGGGCAAAGGGCCTTGAGAAGTAAGTAAGCCAATGTGGAGGGATGATGTTATCTCATGTACAAGCCAGATCTAAGATGGCGAGCCGATCTGTTTTCACGTGAAGGAGCGTGCCTTTAAATATCCCCGTTGTTTTCTCTTACCGTTATCAATAAAATGATTAACTTTAAAAAGCAAGCACCCAAATGAGCAGCCCGAGAAGAGAAATGCCTATCCCGCCCCGTGTCGAGTAGCCGTGGTGAGAGGAACGATTGATTTTGGAAGCAGGGAAGTGTAAACCCTTCTCCACTCGTTAAGGCCATTTTCTAAGAGCCCTGAGAACACTCCAACAGCGGCCCTTTGAAGACGCTGAAATAATTGCTGAAAGAATGAGCTGAAAAAAGACTTGATGGACCTGGGGGGGGGAGGGGGGGAGGGGGGTAGGATGATAAGGGAAGGATGTAGGAGGGGGAGGGAAGGGGCTAAAGGAGAAGAGAGCAGAGTCAAACGCCTCGGGGTTCAACACGGAAATGTGGAGAGAGAACTAAGAGGTGTTAATGTGAGGAAGAACGAGAACAAAATAACATGAGAGATTGATTGGGAAGGAGGGAGGGATAGAGAGGAAGAGAGAGAGAGAGAGAGAGAGAGAGAGAGAGAGAGAGAGAGAGAGACAGACAGACAGACAGACAGACATACAGACAGACAGAGACAGACAGAGAGAGAGAGAGAGAGAGAGAGAGAGAGAGAGAGAGAGAGAGACAGAGAGATAGACAGAGAGAGAGAGAGAAATAGAAGAGAGAAATACAGATACAGAGACAGAGTCTCAGAGATATAGAGAAGATAAAGAGACAGTCAGAGAGAACGAGAGAGAGAGAGAGGGAAGAGAGAAAAAGAGATGGGAGACAGAGACAGAGAGAAAGAGATGAGAGATAGTCAGAGACACAGTACCTCTTCTTCTCTGCCTACCTCCTTTAGCTATCTCACCCATTACCATCCCCCACCCCCGCCCCCTTCTATCTCTCTCTCAGATGAAAAGACACTGGATAAATCAACGATATACATATTTGTCAGCAGAAAAAGCGTGTCGCCACGGCATACAAAATAGCATGCCCTGCACGCATCAATTCTTCTTTCGTCTAAAGACCCGACAGTGTACGTCATACTTTCACCAGACATTCTGACCTATAAGTATTGTTTCCAAAACAAACCTATTGTCTATCTTTTTTTCTCATGTCATGTGAAATTATAACCCAAAGCCTTTGTTCAAAAAGTGTCCTTTTCTCTCCTTTTATTCTATCCCCTATTGTGTTTCACAATACAGACATATGATCAGTTTTGCAGAAGGTCTGATATGCAGGCATCGATTCGAACATGATATCATATTGTCTTTCTCTTCTGTACGTGTCATGACCCAAAGACTTTGTTCGAAAAATGTGTTTTTTCCCCATTCTTTTGCTTCTGTTCATCACCTTACCTTTACAGTATTTCAACATGTTGAAATATGATCAGTTGTTGTCAAGCATTACCCTTTCAAACACGTGCAAAGCAGACATAGGACTTAAAGCAGCACCAACGATAACAGCCTAACCAACTTTTTTTTCCAACCAGAATTTCCCCAGTACGTTTTTGCGCGTATAAGCAGCATCCTATTCCTGCAATCCAAAAGCAGAATTACAGTTCTCACAATTTTCAAAACTCAGGAAAAGTACAATGTACTATGATTTATTTTCTCTACCAGGCCTTTGCATCTGTAAACCTCCCCTTTCAATCCAAGGTTAAACAAAATTAAAAAACGAAAAACAAACGGGGAAAATAAAACACGTCGGCAGATGTCGGTTGAGTTATTGCGGCGATTTGGAAGAAATTCTCCTCCCGTCACCAAAGAAACCCGTGGAATAGTATCCATCTTGCTTAACTCAAGCGGATTCGTAACACACTCCATGTTTTTTGTTTCTCGTCAAATGTGTTTTCTTCATAGAGTTCCAGTATCAATTGCTTAGTTATTCTTTTGGCAGACTTACGGAAAAGAGGATTTGACAAAGGAATCTTTAAATTACAGGATTGTATACCAAATGTAAGGATCTTACTTTCACAGCGAAGAAATAACACGCCGGGAAATAGATAGCTTCATCGTGACAAAAAAGTGCATAATCCAGGGTAGATTTGCTAGAAAACTAATTTAAAAAAATGTATGCAGCTCTCTTGTTTACCCGAAAACGATTCCTCAAGTAACCATGGGCATGAAGACGATTTACACCTTTTGCAAAAGTGCAAAGTTGCATTAATTACAACATCAAAATCGTGCAAAGCTTAAGCTATTGTCCGAGAACGATAACCGATTCTTTTTCGATCAACACCACTTCAGCTTTTTAGGCAGCGCCGAGCAGACGACAATTAATTGATAAGGGGAGCGACTCTACAAGCTTTTTAGACGCCTCGATTAATCTCCCTTTAAAAATTGCTTTCCTACACAAAAAATGTCGGGGGTAAAGCTATGAAGTTTGATAAAAATTCCTAATCTGTTGCAATTTAATTAGTTGTTTTCTTGCGCCGAGAAATGTTTGGTGATAATTTTAGCGAAACGAGTTAACGATGTGTTCTTTTTCGTGTGAGAAACCACCACCTCAGGTCTGTAGAGGCTAATATGTGTGATATGAGCATTGCTCCAATCGGTAAAATACCCAGAATAAAAGGCCTGACGGCTAACTGAGTTCAATATTTTGTTGCTGCAATACGTTCGCATATCGACAACGGTGATATGTATGACATTTATTTAGAAGAATAAAAATTGCCAGTCTGCAAAGAAGGCAATCAATCAGGCTGTTGATGTATTTTGCAAGTGGAAGGATGCTCTTCATGTCGTATGTATGTATGTTTTTGATTCTGAATTTTGGCACGGTAGCAGTCTACCTACTTGTAGATTTCTTGCACAGATTTGAAGTAGTGTACATCATCTTACCCTTGAGAAGGATCGTATCTTTACATGATTTACACATGAACTTTGATTGCAGTTGTTCTACTTATTTTCAAGTTAAAAGGTTTTTTTATGTAAGAAAAAGCAATTTAATCCCATTCAACATAGTTATATGTACCCCGAACATAATTATTGTCTTTGTTGTTTACATTTTTGACTCTTCTTGGCTTAACTGTCCTCATTTGAGTAAGAATGAACGACAGAACAAAGATTGTTGACAGTATTCCAAGACTGTTCAACTTTTGCTGCATAAATAAGCAATGGTCCCTCGACGTCATGAATCGATACTCTCTCCCCTCAACCCCCCCCCCCCCCCCCTCAGGGGCGGGGACGTAGCTCAGTTGGTAGCGCGCTGGCTTTGTTGCCAGTTGGTCGCTATCAGCATGGGTTCGATCCCCACGTTCGGCGAGAGATTTATTTCTCGGAGTCAACTTTGTGCAGGCTCTCTTCGGTGTCCGAACACCCCCGTGTGCACACATGCGCACGAAAAAGATCCCACGTTCACAGCGAAAGTCGCAGGGCTTGGAAAACACGAAGACACGCATGCATCATCTCTCGTCTCTGATTATCATGATCGTATTTCGATACTTTGACGAGACAAACCCAACGCTGGTGTGTCGAAGAAGACAGCCACAGCGGGCTTGTTCGAATCAAAGTATCACACCATATCTTCAGCGTATTACCAATACCTGTCCCAATATAGACCAGTTGGTCTAAGAGGACGTTGAACCCTAATAGTCAGTCAGTTCCCCCCCCCCCCCCCTTCTCTCTGTCCTTTTCTCTGTCTCTCTCTTCATCTTCTCTATCTCTCTGTCTCTCTGTCTCCCTACATCTGAGCAAACGGACTCTCTCTTTCTGTCTCTCTGTCTCTCTGTCTCTCTCTCTCTTTCTGGGAAAAATCTCTCTCTTTCTCTTTCTCTCTGTCTGTCTGTCTGTCTGTCTCTGTCTGTCTGTCTGTCTCTCTCTCTCTCTCTCTCTCTCTCTCTCTCCCTCTCTCTCTCTCTCTCTCTCTCTCTCTCTCTCTCTCTCTCATTCCCCCTCTCTCTCATTCCCCCTCTCTCTCTCTCTTCATCTCTGAAACCACAGGAACATTTATAAAACCATTAGATTAGAAAAAAATAAAACACCACAACAACTTGACTTACAAAACAATGACACTACTCATTAGAACCCCGTGCCACTGCCTAACAACCGCCCTGAGAGACTGCGTAACTTTCTAAGAAAACGGCTTCCTTCTTAAGTTCAACAGCCTTCTATTTGTTGTTAAAAATGTCAGCACACTGGGATTTTCTTCCCACACAGATACTTATAACGGCGGAGAGTTGTCCTGAAAACACAAGGAAGCACAGCGGAAATCATCAGGCGGTTAGAGGCGAAAGTTGTATACTTGAAAAACAAAACCCCACACAAGAGACAGAACATAACACTCAGTTTATAATAATAATAATAATAATAATAATAATAATAATAATAATAATAATAATAATAATAATAATAATAATTGTCAGTAAGTACTGGTGTCACATGACTGATGTGAACCAGTTGATTGGCTAATGGCGATGCGCTAAAACTGTTAGCGCACTCTTGGAGTGCGCTAACTTTTCCACAGAGCGTATTCTTACGCCCTTTACCTAAGCAAGACTGTGCTCTCATCCTCAGAATTAATTACTGACATGTAGCTTATATTCTCCACAATACCAAATGACCATAAATTCCCTGCTTCTCAATTAAAGCAGAAGTGGTTTTTTTTCTGACAGATTGCATGTGCCTGTGCCACAGTGCGGCTGCCACTGATCTAAAAATAGAAGCCGCTGTCTCTCGCCGACTTGCATAGATTCTTCTCATCGTGTTAGTGGCATGTAGCTTATCATCCACATTACCAAATGATGAGTTAATATAAAATTCCCACCCGCTAGCAGAAAACACAAGTGTTATTCCGATAACGTACCAGCTAGACCAGTTTGGAAGACTGACTCGATCGACTGTCATACGTAGCCGCACTGACTACACTGAAATACGACTGCATCAGTTCAGTAAATGAATGGTTTCCGAATTATTATTTCAAGGCAAGAACAATCGTAATCGAAAACGTGTAGGGTTCAGAACGTTCTTACCATTATAAGACTTATTACCAGCGTGCCTCGTGCGTGCAGACTCAGTCAGTGCAGACTGCATGCAGTGGTTTGATTGCCCTAGCAGACGACATAAACCCCGCTCAGCAAATTAACATGTTGGGCAAATGTGAACGAAAAAACGATGGGGATATAATACGTGTAGGGTTCAGAGCATTCTTACCGTTCATATTTAGTATCAGACTCCCCGATGAGTGAAGATTCAACACGAGAAATATGCCACATTTGTTTTGAAAATGTGCGAACCGTCGAGTCCCGCGGCTTCGAGTCAATTCAAGGGGAGTCACTCCGCACAGTCAATCCGTCGAAGCTCGACTTTAGGTTTCGAATCGCAAAAAATGAAGAGCACAGCCCTTTCTCCGAGTTCAAATGAGGTCTCTCTGAAAGATCATCACTGTTCAGCTTAACGCTACACTGGAATTTACCAACAGAAATTAAAATGCGTGTGACGAAAGCACGACACACTTGAGACACCCCACACAAAAGTAGATCTTTACTGTACACGACCTGACCACACAGTTATGCCTATTCAAATGCGCGTTGCAAAATGTGCGCTTGGAATCTTCTTTTTTCTATGGCGGTACTGACAATATCGTTATTGAAACAATCCCAGTGCACTAAGGGATTTATAGAGCAAATCTCGAAAATAATTATTGAACTCAGCGCTATGCGCTTCGTTCAATAATGAATTTTCTCGATTTGCTCTATAAATCCCTTAGTGCACTGGGATGTCTCAATAACTTAAATAATAATAATAATAATAATAATAATAATAATAATAATAATAATAATAATAATAATAATAATAATAATTGTCAGTAAGTACTGGTGTCACATGACTGATGTGAACCAGTTGATTGGCTAATGGCGATGCGCTAAAACTGTTAGCGCACTCTTGGAGTGCGCTAACTTTTCCACAGAGCGTATTCTTGCGCCCTTTGCCTAAGCAAGACTGTGCTCTCATCCTCAGAATTAATTAATGACATGTAGCTTATATTCTCCACAATACCAAATGACCATAAATTCCCTGCTTCTCAATTAAAGCAAAAGTGGGGTTTTTTTCTGACAGATTGCATGTGCCTGTGCCAGTGCCAGTGATCTAAAAAAATAGAAGCCGCTGTGTTTCATCTAATTTTCGCCGAATTGCATAGATTCTTCTCATATGCCGTGTTAGTGGCATGTAGCTTATCATCCACATTACCAAATGATGAGTTAGTATACAATTCCCAGCGGCTAACAGAAAACACAAGTGTTATTCCGATAACGTACCAGCAAGACCAGTTTGGAAGACTGACTCGATCGATTCTGTAGCAGACAACACAGAAATACGACTACATCAGTTCAGTAAATGAATGGTTTCAGAATTATTATTTCAAAGCAAGAACAATCGTAATCGAAAACGTGTAAGGTTCAGAACGTTCTTACCATATATAAGATTTATTAGCAGCCTGCCTTATGCGTACAGACTCAGTGCAGACTGCAGTCGTTCCATTGCCCAGGTTGGCAGGTAGCCTAGCAGACGACATTAACCCCGCTCAGCAAATTAACATGTTGGGCAAATGTGAACGAAAAAACGATGGGGATATAATACGTGTAGGGTTCAGAGCATTCTTACCGTTCATATTTAGTATCAGACTCCCCGATGAGTGAAGATAGAACACGAGAAAAATGCCACATTTGTTTTGAAAATGTGCGAACCGTCGAGTCCCGCTTTGAGTCAATTCAAGGGGAGTCACTCCGCATAGTCAATCCGTCGAAGCTCGACTGGAGGTTTCGAATCGCAAATAATGAAGAGCCTTTCTCCGAGTTCAAATGAGGTCTCTCTGAAAGATCATCACTGTTCAGATTAACGCTACACTGGAATTTACCAACAGAAATTAAAATGCGTGTGACGAAAGCACGACACACTTGAGACACCCCACACAAAAGTAGATCTTTACTGTGACCTGACCACACAGTTATGCCTATTCAAATGCGCATTGCAAAATGTGCGTTTGGAATCTTCTTTTTTCTATGGCGGTACTGACAATATCGTTATTGAAACAATCCCAGTGCACTAAGGGATTTATAGAGCAAATCTCGAAAATAATTATTGAACTCAGCGCTATGCGCTTCGTTCAATAATGAATTTTCTCGATTTGCTCTATAAATCCCTTAGTGCACTGGGATGTCTCAATAACTTAAATAATAATAATAATAATAATAATAATAATAATAATAATAATAATAATTCTCTTTATTTATATAGCACCTTATCCGAAGTTCAAAGCGCTTTTATGCCGTGTGAGATGGAATTTTGTACACAATATATCACGCATTCACATCGACCAGCAAACCTCAAGCCTGTTAGGCGAATGTTCACCTTTCGCGGCCTTTATTCCAAGTCACACGGGTATTTGATGGACATTTTTATCTATGCCTATACAATTTTGCCAGGAAAGACCCTTTTGTCAATCGTGGGATCTTTAACGTGCACACCCCAATATAGTGTACACGAAGAGACCTCGGTTTTTCGTCTCATCCGAAAGACTAGCACTTGAACCCACCATCTAGGTTAGGAAAGGGGGGAGAAAATAGCGGCCCGACCCAGGGTCGAACACGCAACCTCTCGATTCCGAGCGCAAGTGCGTTACCACTCGGCCACTCAGTTTATAATCAAATCGATAAGCGTTCGACTGAGAAGGTAAAATCGTGTGACGATAAATAAGAGAAAGAAAAGAAAAAAGAAAGAAAGAAAGAAAGAAAGAAAGAACGAAAGGGATATAATGAGAGAAACACGAGAGAGAATATTTGAGAATAAGACATTTCGAAGGAACTTTGTTTTGGCTTTTAACGTCCCTACGACCGTTATGGCTATGCGGGATTGGTGCAAGTTTATTTCCTTCTTTCAAAAACTAAGAACTGATCTGGAAGAAAAACAAGAACAAGAACAAGAACAAGAACAAGAACAAGAAGAAGAAGAAGACACAGAACGATTGACCCTTCACAAGTAGTCTAAGACCACCATGGCAAATTGTACTGTACGTTTACAGAGAGGACTATAACAATTACAAAAACAAGTTTATTTTTAGTGTCTATAGGTAGCCACTCCCCCTTTGATATCCACCCTACCCCAACCCCCCCTCCCCCCCTCCCCCCCCCAAAAAAAAAACCCAACCCACCAACAACAACACACACAAAGAAAGCAAAAAGAGCAATACGAACTTTGAACTTTGAACCTGGAATTGTGATTCATTCGCTTGGCTTCCTGGCAAGCGGCCGAACATTGCATCAAGATAAGTTTGTTGTGACTAATTGTTTGTCTGTTTGCTTACAAGACCGTTTGGTCGATATATTTGTGATTGTAACGTATTGTTTTATCAATAACGAACGTTCACATAACTTACCTTTCTTGTTTTTTTTCAACAAGAACTTTGGTTTTCGACCAATATAAAGCGGACAGTATTTCCAAAATGTAACATGCTGCAGTATAATGACCACTCTAAACCAATCTAAACGGCGTAGAAGCAAATAATACCCACCGGACGACTTCAACCAATTGTCCAGTACAAGAGACATATAGAGAGGACTTCAACCTATAAAACAAACGGCCCCAACTCTTCTGGACATCTCTGCCATGCACTTGACCGTCTCCGGTGCAGAAGAGTTCTTCCCAGGGGACGTAACTGGCTCACTAACCGTCAACAATTCGATTTGTTTCGCGTATTTCACAATCCTAGGGACGGCAATTTGTCAACGGCTCCCCCGTAAAGCACATTTAAAGGCCAAACACTGTACTTCTTGTCGCCACCGTTTTGACGGGGAGTGAGATAGTTTATGAGAAGAGCGGAAGCTGTTTCGAGGGAGGAGTGAGTTAGTTTATGGCAAGAGCAGAAGCCGATATGTTGCTACTTATCTCGGCGTCGAATACCCTCAACGTCGACTAACGAGCGATATTCGATGGTGTGTGTATCGCTATGAACTACGTTCTGTCTGGGGAGGCGTCGTTTGGTATATTCATAGCTTGTCTACTTTCACCCGAACTTCGATCTCTACCTACCCGCTGGATGTACCATCGAACCTGTCTATAACGACCACCAAAGGGACCGACTAATAGTGGTCGTTATAGACATAATGGTGGCTATGGGAAGGCACATAATGCAGTAACCATCTTCTGTGGGGTCATTTGGAATGGTCGTTTTGAGCAGGTGGTGGTTATCGGGATGGTCGCCATAGCAGGTTGGACTGTATTATTTGTTGCAAGTGTGTGGGATGGTAATTAACGCTGCAGGTTTATTTTCAATCAAGAACAATACCAATCTAGAAAATTGCTTTGCAGACTACTTTATCCGCCGTTAACAAATACCACGTTTTCCCTTCAACTCAAGATGAATGTCCACAGAAGTTAACAAATAAAGGAAGAAAGAAAGAAAGAAAGAAAGAAAGAAACAAACAAACAAACAAACAAACAAACAAACAAACAAACAAACAAACAAACAAACAAACATCGACAACAACGAAACAACAAAACACAGACGCACACCAAAGTCCTCGCAATCGTACACATGATCTGAGCAGAACAAGAAACAAAATCGCCCACAGTTGTTCCAAAGCATACTTTTAATGGTGTTCCTGCATAACTGTGTGTCGCATACAATGGATTA
>NC_090248.1:8178771-8186271 GCF_037325665.1 Littorina saxatilis
TAGCTATGTCCTTTGAACATGGAAATAAAGTAAAAAAAATAAATCTATTTTCCAAGTCACATTTGTCGCTTTTCTCTACGGGTTTGACTCCGTTTCCACCACACCACCACGGCTCTCTCTGTCCGCAAAGTTTGGTACCGTCCTTGCAAAAGCTTTGGGACACTATTCTTGAACTTTACCTTGAGCACTGTTTCAATAAGCGCTTCTGTGGTGATAACGCGAGACAACTCCTGTGATCTTGCCGCGAGGTGGCGCCAGTTACCAGTCGAAAGAAAGAAAGGGCATAACATCACCAGAACCGACCATTGTCTGTTTACCGTATAAAATGCACGACTTACACACGAACTGTTACCAAACCGATATGCTATTTGGGACCAATGCAAGTTTTTTTTCCTTTCTCGTGTGATCTTGTCGCGAGGTGGCGCCAGTTACCAGCCGAAAAAAAGAGGGGGCATAACCTCACCAGAACCGCCCATTACAAAATGCACAAATGTTCGTCTCTGGATGCATCGTAGAGCGGAGCTTTTATCAGACATCAGTCTTCAGTTATTGACACATACATGTTCGATCTGAGGCATTGTTCTGAACGATCGCTGGTTAACCGTTCGATAGTTTTGACATGTAGGAAGTCTTCTGACACACACAAAAAAGATGGCAAGGACATTTGGTCCTTTACATATTTTCAATCCATATCAAATCGACCTATTGTCCTCTGAATCAGGGAAGAACGCTGGTAGCATAGGATAAGGATAGGATATAGATACAATTTCATATAGTCCCGTGAGGTTACCCTCATGGACATTCGGGCTGCTTCCTAACTGGGGAAGGCGACCTGCCATACAATACGGCGCTTCCCAATTATTTATTCCTTTGTCCTGCATGCGTGTAATCATGTGTCCAAGCCATGAGACTGTCGCTGTGAACTTGGGTTCTGTATAATGCGCATGCGTGTACATTGGGGTGTCCGCAAACAGAGGAGAGTCTGCATAAAGATGACTCTGAGAAATATATCATTCTCCAAACGTGGGGCTCGAACCCACGCCGATAGCGGCAACTTGGTTTGAAGCCAGCGCATATACCGACTAAGCTATTTCCTCGCGCGAGAACTGCTTCTTCTACATAATTTCATTAGCACAACAGAAAGCGAACTGCACCTGCTTCGCCATCCGGCCTTGGACACATATGCACTGAGACCGTAAAAGACTAAACTCGGTAATTTTCTCCGCACCACCATTTCAATTAACCTTCTTCTGACCCTCGTCAGTCTAGCTAAATTACCCGCTTGTAACTGTACACAGCAGTTTACAACCCAACCCACTCCTGGCCACTCGCAGTAATTGTGTTTTCTCGTTGTGTGTTGCTGGACTTAAATCACCCTGGGCAAAATGAGACTGGTTGTTATTGTTCACGGGGTTGTCATTTTTCGCAGCTTATTAAAAAGCAAGTGAGCAAGGGATCATAAAACTACAACAATATATACAAGAATGGTTTACGTCAGCGACCTACCCATTGCCAATTCTGTACCTTAGGACAACGGCCTAAAGATTACATTTTTCACGGGGTTGTCATTTAATTTTTTCGCAGCTTATTAAAAAGCAAGTGAGCTAGGGATCATACAACTACAACAATGTATACAAGAATGGCTTACGTGAGCGACCTAGCTAATGCCAATCCTCCACATAAAGAAACACATCTAGAGATATCAAATTAGTGCCAGCAAGCAACTGAGCAAAGGACCATAACATTACACATTTTTACCGAATGCCAATCCTCTACATAATAAGAAAAAAATCTAGAGAGATTAAAATTGGTGCCAAGAAGCAAGTAAGCAAAGAACCATAATATTACAACAGTTTATACACGAATGACTCATGTGAGCAACCTAGCGAATGCCACTCCTGCACATAATAAGAAAAACATTCTAGAGAGATTAAAATTGGTGCCAAGAAGCAAGTGAGAAAAGGACCATAACATTACAACCGTTTATACAAGAATGGCTCATGTGAGCAACCTACCGAATGACACTAAGAAAAACATTCTAGAGAGATTAAAATCGGTGCCAAGAAGCAAGTGAGAAAAGGACCATAACATTACAACTGTTTATACAATAATGCCCCAGGCGAGCCACCTAGTGTATGCCAATCCTGCACATAAAAAACAATCTGGGGAGATTTGACTGGTATCCACATGTTTCCTCTTGACTTCCTTCTTTGGACAGTTGAGGTAATTGTTTACACTGAAGCTGATATCGGTTTATCGTGTGTGTGTGTGTGTGTGTGTGTGTGTGTGTGTGTGTGTGAGTGTGTTTGCTGGTGTAAATGCGGGCGTAAGTGTGGGCGTGCAAGTGTCTGTGTCGGTTTGTCTGTGTCTGTGTCTGTCAGTTTGTCTTTGTCTGGGTGTTTGCAGTATTTATGTGTATGTGTCTATATGTGTGTGAGTGTGTGTGTATATATGTGTGTGTGTGTGTGTGTGTGTGTGTGTGTGTGTGTGTGTTTGCGCGCGCGCGCGCGCGTGTGTGTGTATGTATGTGTGTGTGTGTGTGTGTGTGTGTGTGTGTGTGTATTCAAACCAGGAAGCATTATATAGATATCGTTGAGAAAACAAATTATAGACTTCCATTACCTATGAATACCCTCTAGACAACAATACAACACTTGATAACTCGCTAAACATACAGACAAGAATGGGGGGCAATTCATTGTCACGGGGGGCAATTGTCCTAGGCGGGCAAATGTCCAGGGGGCAGTACTGTTGTCCGGGGGGCAGTACTGTTGTCCAGGGGGGGGGGGGGGAGGGGGGCAGTTGTCCGGGGGGCATTTAGCATAGAACTGTTTTAGTCACGTACTCAATTCTCTTTTCAGTTTTATTGTATTTTTTCCTTCTATACCTTTTATTGAATGGTTGATTGATTTGTTTTACAGTATTTTGGGACCCGGACGGTGGCTACCCGAAGAAATGGGCTGCGCGTTGTCGGCTGTCAGAAACGGGGAAATGGGTTTGCGTTGCGCATCAAGAACATTTGGTGTTCCTGTCACGACTTTTATGCTGCGAAATATCTTGGTACTGCTTCTTGTGTGGCACCAACACCCCTTTGAACATTATACAGTGCCAGCAGTATACACACGGCATTGATCACACGAGGACTGCACTGAAAGTAGAAAACAAAAGGACATTGAGTGAAAAATCGTTTCTTAGCTTCTTTTTATATTTAGTCAAGTTTTGACTAAATATTTTAACATCGAGGGGGAATCGAAACGAGGGTCGTGGTGTATGTGCGTGTGTGCGTGTGTGCGTGTGTGCGTGTGTGTGTGTGTGTGTGTAGAGCGATTCAGACTAAACTACTGGACCGATCTTTATGAAATTTGACATGAGAGTTCCTGGGTATGAAATCCCCGAACGTTTTTTTCATTTTTTTGATAAATGTCTTTGATGACGTCATATCCGGCTTTTCGTGAAAGTTGAGGCGGCACTGTCACGCCCTCATTTTTCAACCAAATTGGTTGAAATTTTGGTCAAGTAATCTTCGACGAAGCCCGGGGTTCGGTATTGCATTTCAGCTTGGTGGCTTAAAAATTAATTAATGACTTTGGTCATTAAAAATCGGAAAATTGTAAAAAAAATTAAACATTTATAAAACGATCCAAATTTACGTTTATCTTATTCTCCATCATTTGCTGATTCCAAAAACATATAAATATGTTATATTTGGATTAAAAACAAGCTCTGAAAATTAAATATATAAAAATTATTATCAAAATTAAATTGTCCAAATCAATTTAAAAACACTTTCATCTTATTTCTTGTCGGTTCCTGATTCCAAAAACATATAGATATGATATGTTTGGATTAAAAACACGCTCAGAAAGTTAAAACAAAGAGAGGTACAGAAAGGCGTGCTATCCTTCTCAGCGCAACTACTACCCCGCTCTTCTTGTCAATTTCACTGCCTTTGCCATGAGCGGTGGCCTGACGATGCTACGAGTAAAATGGCATTGCGTTCAGTTTCATTCTGTGAGTTCGACAGCTACTTGACTAAATATTGTATTTTCGCCTTACGCGACTTGTTTCATGTTTTACAAAAACAGTTTTTTTTATCCGATTTGTTTAGACCTAGCCCTTATTTATATTTTTCACATTTGAGGCATTATTTGTTATCACATTTACTATTTCTTTGGTAAAAATCCAATGTTATGTGGAAAAACAGACATTTAAATAAGATGGCTAAATCAAAATGTTATGACGTATGAATTTATCTTGTGTGTGTGGCAATGTGTAATTGTGTGCGTGTGATTGAGAGTGTGTGGGTGTATATATGTGTGTGTGAGACACAAACAGAGCTAGAAAGAGAGTCAGTGTGTTTTTGCATGTGTTCCGAGTTTGACAACACAGTGTTCCACTTTACACACCCATGCGTCCAACCTGGAACAAATGCAGACATTTTTATAATGGTCAGTTTGATGAGTTGTGTGACTTTTATTTTATCTTATGTTGTTCGTTTGTTTACTGATAGAGTCTAGTATGTGACAATATAAAAAACGCTTTGCAATAATAATTTTTTTGTCTGGTACGGCTGTTTCTCCTTAACTGTTCCAGGTTTAGCGACATTCCCATACTTCTGCTTTATGCCTTTACAACGATGTAATTGAATACAACTATCGGAATACTTTACACGACTATGTCACTGAAACTACTCACGGTTTTCCATTCAGCAGAAACAACCATTCTTCGTCTAATGTACAGTTAAATATTAAATACAGCATCATTCACAGAGGATGGAATTCGCTTGTTCATTTCAATGCGTGTTATATTCTCTCAGTTTCCCATAGCTATAACTTACTATATTGTTATTAGACAATATAAGATGTTTGATGGGTTGTTGACAGACCAGCTTTTTTGTCGGTCCGAGGGGGAGCATATCGTCTTTTGTTTCATATTTATTGACCAAGGCCGAAGGCCGCGGTCAATAAATATGAAACAAAAGTCGATACGCCCCCCGGGGACCGACAAAAAAAGCTGGTCTGGCAACAAACCATCAAACATCGTTTTTGTCATCATTTTGGTGGTTCAACATTAAGTGAAAAATCAACACAGGGAGCCATGGTTTGAAACGCGAGTTCTGTTATTATAATGCATGTTCGGGGCCCCAGCACGTTGTTCAAAGCTGTCGTGCGAAAGCAACTTACTGCGTGTGATTTGAGTTTATAATGTTGAGACAAGTATGTCAGGTTTGAGGATGCGAAGTTCTGTAGGTTCCGACTACAGAGTGGTGTGTGAAATCAACAGTAAGCGCCTTTGAGACGATAGTGCCCATTGCATTCGAGCGATGGGATTGTCGTATTTCAAACGAGGTGATTTGCTTGCACAGTCAGCGTTGACCATCTCATAACAGATCTGTTATGTGGATTATCGTGCGACGTTCGAGTCGGGGGCAAGGAATCGCAGGAAGCAAAGATGAGTCTTAATTTTTCCATTGTCACCTTTCTTTCCGGTTGTTGGTGCACATAATATTGTGCGGACAAAATGATGCGACGGCGAGTGTTTTTTGCCTCCAAGATTTTGTGGTGTGGGTATTGTTTTGCTCGTTTCATACCCTCACCAAAACCTGAAACACACCCCACCCCACCCTCCCCCTCCCTTACAATCAGTCCATGAACACAAACACTGACACACACAAATTAATGATCAAGTTACCCCCCCCCCCCCCCCCCAACCCTTCACTTGCACACCTGCAACGCAGACGATCATATTATTGATCAGTGTTGGGTTTTTTGTTCTTGTTTGTGTTATTGCAGAATCGGTTTTCTCTTATTGCTACACGTGTCTCTTCATTACATTTCACCATCGCCCTACCACCCTGCCCCTCTCGGTATTCCACCCCTCGGTTTTCAGTGGTAAATATTAGTAATCGAATATTGAAGCTACGTTGAGTCAAAGGTCACAGAAGATTTGCATCGTGCAGCACTGCACGAATTGGGTCAAAGGACACAAACGATTTGCGTCGTGCCGCGAAGGAAAGATAATCGCGATCTTGTTTCTCATTGCCTCTCTGTTTTTCATTCGACTTGTCATTCTGTTTGCTCGGCTTTGTCAGATGTCTTCATTTCTTGTTGCTATGTTCTTTGCTTTTTTATTATCATTTTTTTTTATTTGCGCTTAGTTTATCGATACAACGTCTTGTGCACGGGTCAAAATGTGTGTGTCAGGGGTCAATTGGTTTGACTCAGTTAAACTTGACGTTCGTGTTTCTCCAAACAGAGATACACGCACTCCATGACTTTGTGAGAAGATAAAACATATGATATCGATAGGTTTCATTTGTTTGCGATAAAGCATAAATGTATGACCTTTGATGAGGTAGTTTTGTTTTTTGTTTACATTTGCCAGTTTGCCAGTTCGTATTTGGAACTTGGCGAAGCAGTGTCGTCTGTTTAGGTCTGGGGAAACGCCAATGAAAAGAGCCGAAGAATCCTCGAGCGTTTCTATTGGGTTTGCTTTTGATTATCCATGTAATAGGGCTTCCTGCAACTATGGTAACCGGGGATTTATTCCCCGGGGAACATGAGATTTATTTCCCAGGTGCTTGTGAATGAAAACTCGTGAAAATGATGACAAAGGGAATTATGCTCGTATCCAATGTTAACGCTTCGACAGATATGTCGTTATTTACACTGTTGTTTACACAAGAATGCAGTTGTTCTTAACTGAAACACTTATTCTTGTTAAAGAAATAAAAACATCTTTAAAAATAGAATCAGACACGAAACTTCCAAGCCGTTCGTTAATATAAATGTTATGCTTGAGTTCGGATCCTTAATGTTTAATAGTGTATACATGTTACGATACAAACATGGGATACTGTTTGGTTTAAACCAAACTTTCAAGCCGTAGTGTTGCCCCCTACGCACACTTCTTGGTCTTGACACTAGTATTCCTTAGACACAGTACTGTATGGGTATAGACACGACAGCCTAACATACTTCATAGTCACGTCAAACGTCGCTGTCAGATAGACACACACCACAGGCAGACACACGTCAAGTATAATACAATACTTTGTGCATGAGATAATATTCAATTTATTCAACCGTAGTAGAGAGGGATCGAGTCAGTGAAGGGTGACAAGGAGAGCAACGATAAATGCCTCACTACCTAGTGTGAGGCGGATGTTATGAATATGAGATATATTATATATATATAAGTTAATAGCTCTTCACTCGCTGTTTGACATTCACGGATACTATCAGCCTGCAGGGGTATTTCCTTGGGCCAAATTCCTAGTCCCATAACCGGAATAAACAAAATGAGTACATTTCTCCCTGGATTCCTCGATTTTTGATTTTATTTACCCCCCACCTCCCCGATTTGTGTTATTATTGTCATGTCCACCTTCATGAAGATGTGTGCAATGTTGTATTGTTTCGTGACGTAAACAAATATGTTGCTGGAGTTCGTGCCTCAGTTGCTTAGTATGAATTGTTTCATGTTATGCATTTGGACTAA
>NC_090248.1:8191271-8208771 GCF_037325665.1 Littorina saxatilis
ATTAATACCTACTGGAAGATTACCAGTTTCCAGTATGTTAAAATAGGCTTAACCTATCTACTGCTGGACTTACATCAGAACACTAACAGATTAAACTATACATGAATCGCGAGACAAGCGGCAAGAGAAGAGATTTTTGGAAAAAATACAGGTGAATGAGCAAGAAGGCAGAAAAAAGAAAAGAATTCATGAAGAAAAAGAGAGCATGACAGGAAAGAGGAACCAAAAATCTACCTAACAGCAAACTAGAAAGCTCCTGCGGTTCCAAAAACAGGAGGGGCCTTTAATTTCATAACCGCAGTGCCCCACTGCGGGAAAAATATTTAGTCAAAACTTGACTAAATATAAAAAGGCAGAAAAACTAGTCACAGGACTATATACACGTTGCAGGCTATACACAAATTCTTACGTTAAGATCAAAATTGGGAATTACCAGAACATGTTTAATGAAACACTGATGCTAAATGGACACATACTTATGATCAATATCAAAATAATCAGTACGAAGTCTTCCATCACTGTGACTTTTTGTAATTGTGATATTAAATGTAATGAGAGGTGTTTTTTGAAGAGAGAGAGAGAGAGAGAGAGAGAGAGAGAGAGAGAGAGAGAGAGAGAGACAGAGACAGAGACATAGACATAGACAGAGACAGACAGAGAGAGACAGAGACAGAGACAGACAGAGAGGGTAAACCATCGTGCGTTTTGACGTCGCGCGCAAAGGGCCCTCGAGAGCTTGATGGCAATCACGAAACGCACGGTAGCAGGACGATCATAGCATCGCGATGTCTACTACGCTGCTCGGTAGCACAATTCAGCGATTAGGGTGTCCTGCGTTTCTCTGCCTATGGGCTATCATCGAAACGGTGACAGTGCGTGTCTGGTGCTGGTCTGGTACCACAATGGGCCTGGGTTTGATGTATATCTGAGCAGCGATCTGGCATTTTGCATATTAGAGTCCCAGAGAGAGAGAGAGAGAGAGAGAGAGAGAGAGAGAGAGAGAGAGAGAGAGAGAGAGAGAGAGAGAGAGAGAGAGACAATGACAATGACAATGACAATGACACATCTTTATTTTTCGAGGGTGACAAGAATAAGCATAGAGTAAAAAAAAAAAAATGTACAAAAAGAGAATAAAAAAAAAAAATAAAAAAAAAGAATAAGCATAGATATGCTTTTTTGCATCTGGCCCTCGCCCTAAAGAGGGACTAAACTATTTTACTATAACTATGACTAGGGGAGGAAAAAACAAAACAAAAAACCCATTAATGGTAGAACATATAAGTTTATGTACATGAAGCGCATTATGTAGAAGCATTGTAGATCATAAGGTAGTGATCAAAATTGGGTGTAAAGCAATTAAGATAAACGGAAAGTAACCCAACAATACATTAGCTCGGCAAAACAATGTATTACAGAGCCAAATCTTCGTGATTTTGTCACAATAAACCATAATTCCGATAATGAACAACTGTATACAAAGAGAACATACCAATCAAGTTTATTTGTTCATAGAGTTCATTAAATGGAGAGAATATTTGGTTCTAAAGGAATCCGTATTGGTGGATTGCCGCAGGGCGTCCGGAAGAGCGTTCCAGAGGCTGCTTCCTGAATAAACAAGACTTGATTTAAATAGGTCTATCCTAGGAAGAGGAGTGTTTAGTTTTATAAAGTGGTGCGAATTCTTCAAAGAGAACTTTGAACAAATGGTTTCGGGTGCATTTTCTGTCATAATTTTATGCATCATTATTCCTTTGTTATAATAAGAGAGAGAGAGAGAGAGAGAGAGAGAGAGAGAGAGAGAGAGAGAGAGAGAGAGAGAGAGAGAGAGAGAGAGAGAGAGAGAGAGAGAGAGAGAGAGAGAGAGAGAGAGAGAGAGAGAGAGAGAGAAATATCGGTTGAACATAGTCTGATAGTGGGATTGTTGCTTCGTATATTTTAGGTGTTTTTCTTTTTACATTTAGTCAAGTTTTGACTAAATGTTTTAACATCGAGGGGGAATCGAAACGAGGGTCGTGGTGTATGTGTGTGTGTGTGCGTGTGTGCGTGTATGCGTGCGTGTGTGCGTGCGTGTAGAGCGATTCAGACCAAACTACTGGACCGATCTTTATGAAATTTGACATGAGAGTTTCTGGGTATGATATCCCCGAACGTTTTTTTTCCTTTTTTTGATAAATGTATTTGATGACGTCATACCCGGCTTTTCGTGAAAGTTGAGGCGGCACTGTCACGCTCTCATTTTTCAACCAAATTGGTTGAAATTTTGATCAAGTAGTCTTCGACGAAGCCCGGACTTCGGTATTGCATTTCAGCTTGGTGGCTTAAAAATTAATTTATGACTTTGGTCATTAAATATCTGAAAATTGTGAAAAAAAGTATTTTTTTCTAAAACGATCCGAATTTACGTTCATCTTATTTTCCATCATTTGCTGATTCCAAAAACATATAAATATGTTATATTCGGATTAAAAACAAGCTCTGAAAATTAAATATATAAAAATTATTATCAAAATTAAATTTTTGAAATCAATTTAAAAACACTTTCATCTTATTCCTTGTTGGTTCCTGATTCCAAAAACATATAGATATGATATGTTTGGATTAAAAACACGCTCAGAAAGTTAAAACAAAGAGAGGTACAGAAAAGCGTGCTATCCTTCTCAGCGCAAGTACTACCCCGCTCTTCCTGTCAATTTCACTGCCTTTGCCGTGCGCGGTGGACTGACGATGCTACGAGTATACGGTCTTGCTGCGTTGCATTGCGTTCAGCTACTTGACTAAATGTTGTATTTTCGCCTTACGCGACTTGTTATGTTTTGGTAAGGGGCCGAGGTTATCGTGTCAAACTCAGCAGTGAGCTCTTCGTTCACAGCATTATCAACTGTACTGGCTCTTGATACATACTGCGCCGACTTTAGTCTTCTTTCTTCATCGAAGGGCAGCCAGCCAGCCTCTTGATACACTAATTTGTTTATGGAGTATTTTGGGAGATCAAAGATGATTTTGAGGGCAGCCATTTCGGCTCTTTCCAATAGTTTTAGATTCGATTTTGATGCATCAAAAAATGCTTTTTGACCATAATTATGTTAAACGGGATCTTGTAATGGCTTTCGTAACGTGAAGCAGGCTGTCTTTATTTGAGGCCCAGGTCTCTCGTTTTAATACTTTGAGGAGACGTTGTGCTTTCTTGGCTTTGGTTCGGTGGGTTATAGAAACACGAAAATACCCAGCATGCCTCCCCCGAAATCGGCTTATGCTGCCTGAATGGCGGGGTCAAAACGGTCATACACGTAAAAACCCACTCGTGCTAAAAACAATGAGTGAACGTGGGAGTCTAAGCCCATGAACGAAGAAGAAGAAGAAGAAGTTGTTGTTGTTGTTGTTGTTGTTGTTGTTGTTGTTGTTGTTGTTGTTGTTGTTGTTGTTGTTGTTGTTGTTGTTGTTGTTGCTTCTGGTTCTGTGTTTACAGATTGACACGGGTGTCATTCACAACAATAATTCAGCAAACAATTAATCTCCTTGCACAAAAAGCAGCTAGGCTGTTGATTTCTTTGCGTTCGTCCCAATGGGTGCATGCTATTGTTTGTGTGGGGTGCATGCTATTGTTTGTGTGGGGTGCATGCTATTGTTTGTGTGGGGTCAATCTTGACCAGATCTGTCTGTAAAATATTATTATTTAAACGGAAAGGAAGATAATATTTGAAAGTGAATTTCACTGTGCGAGAAACATGCATGCGCCATGTGAGACGACGGTTTGCACGTGCGGGAAGCAGTGTTTTAATTTGGACGAGGTCAGCCTGCGCACATCGAAATGTAGATATAATACCATCAAATGTGACCCTCCACCACAAAATGAGTCGCATGTCACCTCGCGCGGTTCTGCGCTAGGCTTAATACAAGTCCGGGGAGTGTGTGATAACAGTGGGAGGATCGCCTTTGTCACAGGCTTATAACTCAAACAGTTTTCGCTTTTTTCTAAAACGGTTTTCACCACTGGATAGAGCATAACAAACTCTTTAGGAAAATGTAAAAATATGAAAATCATGCAAAGGTGACATACGACTCATTTCGTGGTGGAGGGTCACATTTTTGTGGGTTGCATTTTTGGGGTTACCGTGTAGTAGTAGTAGTAGTAGTAGTAGTAGTAGTAGTAGTAGTAGTAGTAGTAGTAGTAGTAGCAGTAGTAGTAGTAGTAGTAGTAGTTATGTAGGGGCTTGAAAACAGTAGTAGTAGTAGTAGCAGCAGCAGCAGCAGCAGCAGCAGCAGCAGCAGTAGCAGTAGCAGTAGCAGTAGTAGTAGTAGTAATAGTAGTAGTAGTAGTTACGTAGGGGCTTGAAAACAGATTGCTATAGCCTCACGGCATTTTAAACGTCCCATCTCATTGCTGATTTGTTGTAAGTCAATCATACTTAGCATCCCAACAATCGTGTTCTCAATACCAATTAATCATCATACAAATAAAGTGACTCAATAATAGGCCTACTGTTATCTTTGTCTAGCAGATTCTTGAAAGTATAGGTGTTTGGTGCTCGTTTAGCATCTGTCAATATGTATCCTCTGGTTGCAACTCTGTTTGTGAGAGCACGGGTTGCACGTGCGAGAAGCAAGCAGTGTGTTAATTTGGGCGAGGGCAGCATATGCACAGCGAGATAAATCGATAGTGTAGCTGACACGCGGCAACAATTGAATAGCCACCCTCTGACCGCTTGTACCACCTGCATGTAAACTCAGTTTATGTACTTTTTAAAAAAAAAATTGATTTTGTTTTTCGCTTTCTGACCGTGTGGGCCACCAACATGTACAGCTCAGTTTATCTGCGCTTTAAAAAAGCGATTTTGTTTCCGCCTTTTGACTGTTTGTAACACCTGCATAGAAAGTTCAGTTTATCTATTTAAAAAACAACATTGTTAATTGATTTTGTTTCCACCTATTGACTGTTTGTACCACTTGATTGTAAAACTCAGTTTATCTACGGTTTCTTTTCTAAAATTGATTGTGTTTTTCGCTTTCTGGCCGTGTGTGCCACCTGCGTGTGAAGCTCAGTTTATCTACGTGTTTTTCAAATTTAAAATTATTTTTTATTTCCGTCTTCTGACCGTGCGTGCCACCTGCGTGTAAGCTCAGTTTATCTAAGGTTACTTTTTAAAAATTGATTTAGTTTTTCGCGTTCTGACAGTTTGTACCACCTGAACGTAAAGCTCAGTTTGTCTACGTGTTTTTAACATTTTAAATTGATTTTTTGTCCGCCTTCTGACCGTTTGTGCCACCTGATTGTAAAGCTCAGTTTATCTAAGGTTTCTTTTTTTTAAATTGATTTAGTTTGTCGCGTTCTGACCGTTTTTACCACATGCCTGTAATGCTTAGTTTATCTACGTGTTTTTAACATTTTAAATTAATTTTCTGTTCCGCCTTCTGGCCGTTTGTACCACATGCTTGTAAAGCTTAGTTTATATATCTACGGTTTAAAACAACATGATTTGGTTTTTATGTTTAAACTCTTTCTGTCTTACTATGACTGAACGCAAAATTGAAGCCGACCAATGCAGGGCCACTGAGGGACGCTCTATCCAGAGGGTCCGGGGACCTTCAATTATAATTTTGGGGGTCTAAGCAACAGATTGACTGTGAGTGAGATGAACAAAGTTGAGAAAAAAAATGACTGTATTCACCACACACAACAATGTCAAATGTTCTCCCCATCATCAGAACTGTTGAGGGTCCCAAAACCAGAAGAACTAGCTGACAGCCTGAATTTCAGTGTGAGATTCAACAACACTCCAACCGTCTCTAGATTGTTGTTTTACCAAAATGTTTAATAAACTAAAGCTAAGACTAAGCCACGAGAGAAACTCGATATTTGCGGCTAAAACACAAATACCATCTTCTCACCCCGCCGAGTGCCGATAGAACACATGATCAACGAGAAAGCACATTGTGTGTAAGATACAGTGTCTCAGTGACATGCATGTATTTCTGAGTGTTCATATTGGTGTTTTATTTTAGCTAAGCGTTTTTACACCCCCGGTATAGGGGTGTGTATAGGATTCGGTCCATGTGTTTGTTTGTGTGTTTGTGTTCGCATATAGATCTCAAGCATGAACGGACCGATCGTCACCAAACTTGGTGAACAGGTTCTATACATTCCTGAGACGGTCCTTACAAAAATTGGGACCAGTCAAACACACGGTTAGGGAGTTATTGGTGGATTAAGATTCTACAAGGACTTATAGAGTGACATATTCTTGGTCAAAGGGAAATAACCTTCTCAGTTGGTGGCAGTGAGAATGGTTATTTCCCTTTGACCAACGGGGGTGTTTTTCCTACCTCGAAGGAATTTCTTGTTTTTTCAGTTCTCTACTTCCCACTGTAAATCGGAAGCGCCTGTAGAATGTTGCTGTCTGTTTTAATGTATTCTCTTGAAGGGTATCAACTTCAACCGGCATTTTCAATTTCCCGGGGTCATCATTAATTGTTTGGATAGTTGCTTGAACACCTACCAGACACGCACGCACGCGCGCACGCACGCACTCAAGCACGCACGCACAAACTCACACGTACACTCGCGCGCAGACATGCCCGTACGCACGCGCGCTGACATGCACGCACGCACGCACGCACGCACACACACACGCACGCACGCACGCACGCAAGCACGCACGCACGCACACGCTCACACACGCACGCACACACGCACGCACACGCACACACACACACACACACACACACACGCACACCCTCTCTCTCTCTCACACACACACACACACACCACACACACACACACGCACACTCTCTCTCTCTCTCACACACACAGAAACACACACACACACACACACACACACACACACGTACGTGCACACACACACACACACTACACACACACACACACACACACACACACACACACACACACACCCTGACCCCACATTATGACAGTGTGATTTGAGAAGTGGCAGGCAATTTGACAGGAAACTCGGGCATCTGCGCTTCGTCTCAAAATGTGCTTTGCCATTTCTTGAGGATAGACGGAGATTCGTGAGAAAATGTGATTCTATTGGACAAACGTACTCTTTTGATTATATTCCAATGATTATCACAGAGAGATCGCCAGAAAGAGAGAGAGAGAGAGAGAGAGAGAGAGAGAGAGAGAGAGAGAGAGAGAGAGAGAGAGAGAGAGAGTGAGAGCGAGACAGACAGACAGACAGAGACAGAGATAGACAGACACACATATGTATCCCGTAGTGCTAACTACAGACAGACAGACGGACAGACAGAAAAATTAGATATTAAACGAAGGGGCGGGCAAAGAAACGTAGTTTTTACGTAGAAAGCTCTTGTTTAACTGTGTGTTTTACTAAGCAAACATAACAAATATGTATCCCGTAGTGCTAACTACAGATAGACAGGTAGTGGGGCTCCTATGTTGCAAAATCATTCAAATCATGCAACAAACACCAAATTTAGCAAATATGAAGAGTTTCATGTGCTTAACAAAACCTGATACAGAGCCATCGCGAAAAATAAAAAAATGGGTAGTTTTTAAACAATTTTTCAAAATGGCCGCCAGTGTAAACGGTTGGGTATGTTAGGCATATTTCACTTCATGTGATTAACAGCAAATTTGGCGTAAATGGACATTTGCTTTTGCTTAACAAAACCTGATACAGAGCCACCGTGAAAAAATTAAGGAATCGGTAGTTTTTTTACAATTTTCAAAATGGCCGCCAATAAAAGGGTATTTAGGCATTTTTGATGCTACAAGACATTCTCTTGCAATAAAAACTAACACAAAAACAGTTTTAAACAAAACAATACATGTATTGTTGGTGCAGAGAATGATTGGACGCAACTAGCAGCTGAATAAAATAGTTTTGACTGTTAGTCTCAACTAGGGTTGAAGAATTTGTGGATAACCTAAACTGTGCAAAAATAAATATATTGCACCAATTTTCATACCAAAACGAAAACATTCATTCCTGTGCTGTTATATTCAATGTATGCTATTGAGGGCACTCAACTTGGCTAACTGGAACACTTTTAAGATAAAAGGTGGCCTTTACATGGGTTATTTGACCGCCGCCCAAATAAGGGTACCCCCAAAATAAAACTGATAAAAATGTAATGTATCAACTCAAAAGTCGACTAAAATTCATAATCGCTGTATTTCGAAAACGTTGTTTGTTCTCATGTGTTTACACAACTGGCACATTCCAGCAAGTGTCTATACTCAAAAGAAACTTTGGCAGTACTTGAAACAACCATCTGTCATATATACATGCGAAGTCAAAAATATGTGGGATGTAAGTCAACAAACCTGTGGCAGTTTTTAAAATATTATTTCGTGAAGATTTGAAAGTGTACTCAAACGGTTGAACTACGCCTCGTGTGTAGACACACATTCCTGAAAGTTGCAACGCAACCCACTTGGTCATTGCTAAAATACATGGATTTTAGTTGACTTGGGTATCCCTCAAATTTGACACATAAACATCTCATCCGTGAGATCGACACATACATCAGTATGTACAATGGCACAACACTAGAAATATGCAAGATGGCGAAATAAAACAACCTGTTCTGGATGGATAATCAAGTTGACTTTCTCTTCGTATACAACAGTGACCCAGTTGTGCCTCAGGAATTGTCGTCGGCTTTTTAAAAGGTACCCGAAGTTTTTGTCACATCTCTTTGTCACGTCAAGGGTATCCTTATTTTGACGGCGTAAATGATGATGTTAAAAAAAAAAATGTGCCAGATAGCGAAGATGCGAGCCTTTAATGGCATAGACAGTTTGAATAAAATGACACAGGAATAAATGTTTGAGTTGGGGTATGAAAATGGGTGCAATAATATTTTTGCACAGTTTAGATGCTGACAGTTTTCACAGGCATGCAAGCACATTTGCAGAGAGCTGTGCTCTGCAGTCCTTCTTAGCAGCATTTGCAGCGTTTTGTTGTACAGCTCTTCTTGCAGGCACACCTCATGAGTTCTCGGCACACGCTGGATACCTCTTGAAAGCTCGTCCAGAATAACTCCCACTTTCCAGCCTTGAACTGCCAGCCCACAGAGTTTGGAAGTCTAATAGGTAGATGGCTCTTCTCAATCTCATGTCCTGCAGCAGCACCTCACTTGTAAGGGGATTATGGTCAATTCGGCAGCTCTTTTTACTGAAGAGGTACCGTCTAGCACTGTTTACACCCAGTACGTTGCTGGTTTTGTCCTACAAATGTACACCAAAAAGCTCTTGTGCTGCCCTGTCAGTGGTACTCAGCTTACAAAGAGGAGCAGACAACCTGAAGAAAGTTTGAGTGACGTCTTCAAATGCTTGCCATACTTCCCAAGCCTTCTGATTATTGAAGAACGACATAGTGTCACAGCCTGTAAGGCTATGCAAAATGGGCAGACAGGGTGACTTCTCTTGGCCAATGGCTTTGGCAATGTGGCGATACACTTCACGAGCAGAAAAAACCGCAACACAGCTGGAATGAGAAGCAGACTGTCTGGCCTCCTCCACATCCATGGTGCAGGAAATCAGCCTGGGGTACCCTTCACACAAAAGATGAAAAGTGAAATTTTTATTTGAATGTATTTGAATAATGTTTACTATATCAGAGAGTTGGTCAAAGCCGGGTTAGCAAGTCTTCACACCACAGACCAAAATGAAAGAAAATTTTATTTCATGAATTCGTATAATTCTTACTGTTTCAGGTTAAAAAACAAACACAGTTTCCAGTGACCCAACTGATTCTGGAATCTTTCTGACCGCTACATTTATTCGCTTCAAACAGTCGCTAACAGAATGTTGACCATAGTGAGGGTTCGTACGTTAAACCCATCAAATTCACAGAGGTCGCTTACAAATGATGTGCAAACATGTTCCAATTAATACAAATAAAAAAATCTTACTGTTAAGATGTATTTGGTAACAAACCTTGATACAGTAGTACTAGTGAAATCAGCTCCCTTCTGTGGCACCGGAATAAATGCAGAACGCTTGTTCCCAGGAACCGGCATGTGGTGTAACTCTTGTATATATCCTGTAAAAATAAAATTCACACCAATGCACGGTCAACTTAGAATAAGCAAAAGGATGAGAAACAAGCAACAAACCAAAATTGTAAAACTCAAAGAGCGGTACCTCTTCATTTTTCAAAACCACTTATCTCATTTGGTCTGTTACCTACCGTCTTTGAAAGTTTGATCACAACACTGTAAAGACATGGGGAGTGGAGTGTTTTTATCTCCAGCTGGTCATCCTACTATCTGGCCTACCCTCACTCAGTTTTTGACTCTACCCCTCCCCACCTCAGCCGTTTAGAGACTTATGGAAGTCCTCAACGTAGGCAGGACTAATCATTTATCATACCATGAACAATCTCTTTCTCCTTGCCTTTTATTAAAAGTTCGTTTAATCTATTTAAAATCAGCAGCGTGGCGATCATGATTTCCTTACTTGTAATCAACAGATAGATCTAGATCTATCAGCATCACAATCCAGCTAATGAGCTATTGCAAGATTAAACAAAGTCTCTGCATTTCAGCGCTTCACCCGATGAATAACAGAACCCAGGGGAGAATTAAACAGTAAAATGATGTGACATTGGTGAATGGATGCGTATTCTTGAAAACTTACCTTCAGAAACGTTGTTTTCGCTCAAATCAAAACACGCAATGTTGCGGAGGCCGCCATCTTGAATTTTCATGCTGCGGATATATAAAATTCTAAAAACGATCAAATTAAATACCAGAACACAAAAATACACATACGAGTATTTATGTCATGCATGTGTTATCAGCAGACAACTTCTGGTGCATGGTAAACCATTGAATTTTACATTTGCTGAGTTGGGAATATTTACTGCTGAGCGCTTTTGGTACGAATTTCGTCTGCTGTAAATGCAGCCTTTTATTCCCTATCAAAAACAAAAAAAACGATTTCTGAAGTGGCTCTGTATCTGAAATCCCTTAAATAATTATAAAGAACAATATCACAAAGTATGATGTTTGTTGCAAGATGTGAATGATTTATGAGTGCGTCTGCAACATACGAGCCCCACTAAGGCACATAGACATACAGGCAGAAAAGCAGATAGACGGAGAAACACACGGACAACTGAACGTTGTTGTTTTTTTTACATAGTTATAACTATTGTTTTCTTAATAAACGCCTCCAGCTCTATCCGTACTTGCCACGCATAAGCGAACAAAACTTGTCGCCAACGACTCAAAATAAACAGAAACAATAGTGTTCCTTTGATGTCCAGAGAGCTTACTGATCAGGAAATTATAGTAGCATGTCCTCCGAGTGGATTCAGAGAAGCGTAAATGGCCATGGCCTCGCTTGAGTTATTGCAGGATCAAATAATGGCAGCGTGACCAGTTTTTTTCTGTCTCGCTCTGTCCCTATGTCTCTCTCTGTTTCTCCCACCCCACCCCACCCCACCCCACCCCCTCTGTCGATGTCTCTGTCTCTTTCTGTCTCTGTGTCTGTGTCTGTCTCTGTCTGTCTGTCTCTCTGTCTGACTCTCTCTCTCTCTCTCTCTCTCTCTCTCTCTCTCTCTCTCTCTCTCTCTCTCTCTCTCTCTCTCTCTCTCTCTCTCTCTTTGATTTCATTTGTGTGTTGCCTGTCTGTTCTGTTTAGTACCCTTCCTTCAGAGTGAGTTGATATTATTGTAAAAGTTTTATATTTGCAGTGTTACAGCACAAGACAACGATATCATCAGCACAGTTTACTGCATGCGTAAGATAAAAACAACAGTCTTTGTTATGGACACAATGTTTTTCTCAGCTATCCATAGCGGAGGATGTTTTGCCGATTATCACGCTGTCTCGAATTCAGAATAAGCTCCTGTTTCTATGGTGCTAGTGTGTCCAATAAAGGCATTTTCATGATTTTTAAACGATTCCCGTCTGTCATATACATATATGGAAAAAATAACCAAAACAAGCCTTCATGTTTTCACCAATATGTCGGCGTCGTGGCCTTCGTCAGGGTGTTCTATAATTAGCTCCAATATATAAATATACTGAGACACTTCTGAAAGTTTAAGTTGAAAGGGAAGCGTAAATGTAGGTCCTTGCGTGTGAAAACAATTGAAAGGGTAGCATATATGTGTATGTCCTTTCGTATATAATTATACATTACACAAAAACCTTGTCCGAATATTTGTCTATTTTGAAAGCACTCTCCTGCTCAACTCTTAACAAAACACCACGCTTTTATTGTCCTTTTATCCCGAAGGTAAGTGTTTTGGTGAGAGTATTCAAAGTGCAAAAAGAACAAACAAGTCGCGTAAGGCTAAAATACAATATTTAGTCAAGTAGCTGTCGAACTCACAGAATGAAACTGAACGCAGCAAGACCGTATACTCGTAGCATCGTCACTCCACCGCCCGTGGCAAAGGCAGTGCACGTGGAATTGACAAGAAGAGCGGGGTATTCGTTGCGCTGAGAAGGATAGCACGCTTTTCTGTACCTCTCTTCGTTTTAACTTTCTGAGCGTGTGTTTAATCCAAACATATCATATCTATATGTTTTTGGAATCAGGAACCGACAAGGAATAAGATGAAGGTGTTTTAAAATTGATTTGGACAATTTAATTTTGATAATAATTTTTATATTTTTAATTTTCAGAGCTTGTTTTTAATCCAAATATAACATATTTATATATTTTTTGGGGAATCAGAAAATGATAAAGAATAAGATGTACGTAAATGTGGATCGTTTTATAATTTTTTTTTATTTTTTACAATTTTCAGATTTTTAATGACCAAACTCACTCATTAGTTTTTAAGCCACCAAGCTGAAATGCAATACCAAACCCCGGCCTTCGTCGAAGATTACTTGACCAAAATTTCAACCAATTTGGTTGAAAAATGAGAGCGTGACAGTGCCGCCTCAACTTTCACGAAAAGCCGAATATGACGTCATCAAAGACATTTATCAAAAAAATGAAAAAAACGTATGGGGATTTCATACCTAGGAACTCTCATGTCAAATTTCATAAAGATCGGTCCAGTAGTTTAGTTTGAATCGCTCTACACACACACACAGACACACAGACACACGCACATACACCACGACCCTCGTTTCGATTCCCCCTCGATGTTAAAATATTTAGTCAAAACTTGACTAAATATAAAAACGAACGAAGACAGAAATGTCCTGGCCAAAATCACGTGGATTTCACCAATGGCCAGCAATTAGTACGACCCACGACTCAGCCTCCGGTGTCAATAACAAACACCTAATGGCCACATCAAAGACATTCGTCAGTGGAATCGAACATTTAACCGTTAATTTGGCGTGAACGGCTAATGGCTCCAAACTGTCGTTTGAACGCCCATGCTCCAGGACATGTTAGCGAAACTTTGCTATTTCGCACTTTCAGATTTACCTTGATGCAGCAATGGGGATGTACGCTAAGGTAACATTTTGGCAGAAAAGCTCTGTTGAGAGGAACACAGACGAAGACAATTATGCGAACGGACAAAACAGAGAAACAGAAACAGAATGAAAACAGACAAAGCTGATGACAAACACAGCTCATTTGAATTCTGCTATTTCTACCCGTGTTATATTGTATCGCGTGCTGTGTGTGTGTGTGTGTGTGTGTGTGTGTGTGTGTGTGTGTGTGTGTGTGTGTGTGTGTGTGTGTGTGTGTGTGTGTGTTTGAGCGCGCGCGCGCGCGTGTGTGTGTACGTGTGTGTGTGTTAGTGTGTGTGTATGTGTGTGTGTGTGTGCGTGTGTGTGTGTGTGTGTGTGTGTGTGTGTGTGTGTAATTGTTTGTGTGTGTGTTCGTATGTCCGATGAAACCTGCGGGGTTTTTTTTTCTGTCGAAAAAAGTTGCGTACACATACGACGTTTTAAAAAAAAACCTCCGAGTTTTGATTGAATGTCTTTCGACCATGACAACAACAGAAGTCGAGAATGCATGTAATTCCATAGCTAAACTGTGTGTTCTAAATCAACAGGCTTATATTGCGATTGCTGGGTGCACGTTTACACTGGCAGTGTTATTTCTCTGCGCAATAATGACGTTGATAGTAAAGACTTGAAAATGGGACGTACGCATTCAGCAACCCTTCTATCCGTATTTCCAGACCACAATCAATGCATGACATGGTGTCAATTAAAGCAATAAAGAAGCTGTGCCTTCAGGCAAAAGAGTTGAGCCAATTTTGCGTGTGTGTGTGTGTGTGTGTATGTGTGTGTGTGTATGTGTGTGTGTGTGTGTGTGTGCGTGTAGTGTGTGTGTGTGTTTGTGTCTGTGTGTCTCTGTGTGTGTATGTGTGTGTGTGTGTGTGTATGTGTGTGTGTGCGAGCATTCGTGCGTGCATGTGTGCGTGTGTGTGTGTGTGTGTGTGTGTGTGTGTGTGTGTGTGTGTGTGTGTGTGGGTGTGTTTAGTCTGTCTGTCTGTCTGTCTGTCAACCTTTTCTCCGTTGAAGAAACTGACTTTGTTCGAGCCCTCTCCCTCACATTCAATCTCCTCCTCTTCCTTCTCCTTCATCTCACCCCCTCTCCTCCTCCTCTCTTTTTCCTTCGTCTCCGTCTCCTTCTTCTTCTTCTCCTTCTTCTTCTTCTTCTCCTTCTTCTTCTTCTTCTTCTTCAATTTATTTCGTGCAAAAACGTTCACACTTGGCAGCGTGTCTTCGAGGTCAAAATTTATCGAATAATATTTTCCGCCTAGCTAACGCCATCCGTTTGTATAACTGTCATAAAAATAGGAGACCCCATAACACAGGGGCGGCCGCGGGGCAAGTCTGTTTTTATTAATTACAAATATTTGTTTTCTTCTCCGCATCTAGCCTACTGGATTTTCCGGTCGGGCTGTGCATGGAGAATACTATGGTGGCATTTTTGGACATGTCTCGAGCTATTCATTTTTGCCTGTCTTATTTGCTCGAAAATATGCTGCGGCGGAAAGTTCTGGGATAACTTTTCAACAGGAAGAGCCCCCCCCCCCCCCCCCCCCCCCCGTTCTCCACCGTCCCACTCCCCTCCCCCTCTCGCTCCCCATATCTGCATCATCCCCATTCGGTGATCTCATCTTCCCCCACAAACTTTGACGTTTGTCTTTTTTTCTGATTTAATTACTATGCTCTACCGTTATAGTGAATTACAACGTCATTCTTATTGATTGTCTTGCTGTATTTTCCTTTGTTACGGGTACCCTGATTAACATGAAGTTAATTACTTGTTGATTCAATTTGGTTGTTGAACTTCATACACAAATAACAATGTCTGAGAATCAGGCTTTCATTCAATTTGTGGGTTATAATCGTTTCATTGTTGAATAAAGTGCACGTTGTCAGTCGCTGTCATATATTGTTTTATGCTTTACATCCTTTTTCACAGTAAGAAAATTGAGCCTTGAGGCTTGAGTCTTTTGAGTTGAGTTGCGACAAGCCTTGAATTTCCTTTCTTGATCTCCACTGCAGAAAACCAAATACACGGTTAATTTCCATGAAATCGAAAACGCTGGACAATGAATATTAGACCAACTAAAAATATCTGTTGGTTTAGGGTAACCCGACCGACCCTATTTTTTCCTTCCGACCCTAAAACTGTTTTTGTTTTTTTCATTTCTCAAAAAAACAAAACAAAAAACTGTTGGCACATTTTGTGAACCATACCGAGATTAAGGGAAGTAACCTCCTTTAAAATCGACTGAATTAAAAATAAAAATAAAATAATGAAATTAAATTAAAAGCCGACCTACCGACCCTATCTTTTTTGGTCACGTTACCCTAAACCAACATGTATTTTGATTTGGCCTTTGACAACTGAACGGAACCGAACTCACTGAATTCCAGGTTTTTCTCATTTCTAATTCTGATCATGTTTGCCTGTCTTGTTTGCTCGAAAATATGCTGCGGCGGAAAGTTCTGGGATAACTTTTCAACTAGAAGAGCCTTCCCGTTCTCCACCTTCCCACCCCCCCTCCCCCTCCCGCGCCCCCAACCCCCCCCCCCCCCATACCCGCCCACAAACACAACCCACACAAAACACAAGCTGAATATTTGTCCCTTGTATTCGTACTTTTGTAACTTTTTTTTTATTTTGTCATTTTTATTTCCCCACTCCAAATTACATTATAGCGAGTACATCGCGCAGCAGCCAATCTGGAAATTAGAGTAGGGCACCATCAGAGGCGCAGCAACATGACAGTCCCATAGGACACAGACAACGAGGCAAAAGAACAAACAAACTCCCAAACAAACAACGCTGCATTGCAACAGACAAATCCTGGCATGAAAGGCGTCGTGTGTAGTATTAGATAACTGCTATATATACATGGCGTGAACGGGGGGACAACGCGTTGTCGACATAACGATGAGGGGGTAATATTTTGTTTTTGTTGAAAATTGTGGAAGGTTTTTGTGAGATGTCTAGGTTTACACAGAAATAAAACCGAACAAAAAACATCCAAAACAACCACCACAACAACAACAGCGACAACAACAACAACAACAACAACAACGACAACAGCGACGATGACAACAACAACAATAGTAATAACAACAACAACAACAACGGCGACGGCGACAGCAACAACAACAACAACAACAACAACAACAACAACAACAACAACAACAGCAACAGCAACAACGAAGACGATCACCACAACCACAACACCACCACCACCACCAACAACAAAAACAACAACAAAAACAACTTAAGCGTCTTGAACCTAACGAACATTCAGCATTGATTGCTTCCGAAAAATCCGGAGTGTGTCCCTTTAACTGTTTTCTGTCCTCCTAGCATACAATGTCGTGGTGTTGCAAGGGATGACAGAAGAGCTCATTCCATTTTCCCTGTCCTGTTGTTTTGTGTTGCACGAGCCGCACGCAGTTTAATGTTGTGTTGATGACCGTTTTGGGCGTAACCCTGTATAACGCTTTTTGGTCCAGTGCACTAATTTCGTTAACGATGTTCACGACTCTGTCTTCGTTTCTGTCTAGTCTGCATCTGTATTCTCATGTTCCACAGTTTTTGTAAAGTCTTTACGCCCTCACGGCAAAGCCATTAGGGGCATGGGGGACGGAGAACATCCGGCTTTGAATGAAAGAAAATAAAGAAATACACAATTAGAGGGGGGAGGAGGGGGGGAGGGGGGGGGGGGGGGGGTAATGCCGATTGTTTGAAGCCGGCGGCAAGAGGAGGACAAGGCCGAGGAGTACGAGAAAGTTAGCAGCCGGGTGGGAGCCAGCCACGGTTGTGAATTGGTTGACATTGAGATTTGTTGTGATTTCAACGAATCAGACCCCGCGGTTTGTTCTCTCCCGTTCGGGTGGCACCCACTCTCGCTTCGTGCACCTAGGGGCATAGCTTGGTCGTTTTGGGTCAGTGCTGTAAATGGCAACTTTGGGTACCCTTCATTGCTGCTTTCTATTTCTGTCTATTTCTGTCTATTTCTGTCTATTTCTGTGTCTATTTCTGTCTATTTCTGTCTATTTCTGTGTCTATTTCTGTCTTTTTCTGTCTAACAATAACAATAAC
>NC_090248.1:8212005-8227005 GCF_037325665.1 Littorina saxatilis
CCTTCATGATGTGGGGAAAACAAGTGTCGGTAGAGCAGCACACGCACAACTCTCCTTCTTCAGAGACAGACGTTACCACCTTTCTGATGATTCCATTGTGTTTCGCACGCCACCTCCCTTTTCGCTAGAAGCGGTTCTTGAGAGCCGCTACCCCAAAAGATGGTGCTTTTGTTGTGGTCAGCTTCCTGTTTGTGATACGAGGATTAGTGCGTTCAAGTCTGATGCGATGATTAGTACTTCTTAGCTGACCACGTCTACGTAGGCTTAGTACCCTCATCCGTCGGTCACGAAGGCCATTTTGGACTTTGCGGTTCTGGATGCATTGTCATTGACGAATGCTTTGTTTGTAATCCTCACGAACTTTCTAAATACATTTGTTCCTTTACGAGTAACACAAAGATGCATGTAACGATTGAATATTGGACTTTCTTTCTTTGGACTTTATTGTCTCACAGTCAGGTGATTGTACACGTAGTTGCCACGGGAATAGTAATATATTTAGATACTTAGATATATTTTGATTTTTGTGTGAAACCGTTGTTGGTTACACAAAGTCAAAGTCGGTACTTTATATTGCAGACAGGGGCTTTGAGCTGGAGACACCAGCACATTTGGTAACGGCCTTTGATTATGTACCGTTGTCGTCGTGAAGCAGCATAGACAAATTCCGAAAATAATTAACTCTGTCGGAGTCGGATTTGCATGGGTTGTGAAAGAGTGAATACCCTTGCTTTTACTCGGACAAACATTGGATGGGCCAATCACTAGCGAGGGGTGTGTCGGACAAACATTGGAGGGGCCAATCACTAGCGAGGGATGTGTCGGACAAACATTGGAGGGGCCAATCACTAGCGAGGGGTGTGTCGGACAAACATTGGAGGGGCCAATCACTAGCGAGGGATGTGTCGGACAAACATTGGAGGGGCCAATCACTAGCGAGGGGTGTGTCGGAAACACGTGGACATGAGCACGTGTGAATGTATTTGTCAGAGAAAAAGCAAGGGCATTCACTCTTTCAGATCTCATACTAAACTGGACAAGAGTTATTTCCGAAAATCGTCTGTTGGCTACCTTCTTCCCTGACGGGGGCATTGACATTTTATTTTATGGCGGGCACTAAAATCATCACGTCCTGAGCCTGTTTACTGAACCCAGCAAATTAGTTTTGCTGAACTTGACCAACTGATTTCTCGGGTACTGTTAACACAAGTTAGAGCTGATTTCAACATCTCACTTTAATTAACTGAACGGAACCAGAATGGTACCCGCACACTTAACAACCTCCAGTACGTTCAGCTTCGTTGCACTTTAGTCACTAGCTAGTGGCTCCTTTTGGTGGTCAGCACTTTGTGGCGACTTGCATTGTGTGCTAAAATTGTCGCTTCCACCAATGGCACCACCATGAATCACCATTCGCGTCCGTTTAGTAATTTCCTGTACTTTGAGGGGGGAGGTTGCCCGGGAGGGGGTGGGGCGGAGGGTAGTCGCGGTATCCATCATCTCAGCCGTGACCACCATTTCGTGACAAGAAAGAACTGCACGTTTATATAGACACTGTCCCGTTTAGAGATACAGTCTTGCGACTACCTCTCAAAAACGACCACCTGCCCGCAACGACCACACCAAAGGACCCCCGACGAGTTTTGTTCCCTATATAATTCACCTTCCCATAGCGACCACCTGTCTATAAAGACCACGTTTCATCGGTCCCCAATGTGGTCGCTATGGACAGGTTCGACCTCCTATCGTGCGTGAACCATCTCGAGATTGAGTTCAGATCTGTCTGACCTGACGCAGGAGGTGTAAGCACCTCTCCGCAAGGACACTCACCAAACCATCTGCAGGCTATTCTCCGCAAGGACACTCACCAAACCATCTGCAGGCTATTCTGCGCAAGGACACTCACCAAACCATCTGCAGGCTATTCTGCGCAAGGACACTCACCAAACCATCTGCAGGCTATTCTCCGCAAGGACACTCACCAAACCATCTGCAGGCTATTCTGCGCAAGGACACTCACCAAACCATCTGCAGGCTATTCTGCGCAAGGACACTCACCAAACCATCTGCAGGCTATTCTGCGCAAGGACACTCACCAAACCATCTGCAGGCTATTCTCCGCAAGGACACTCACCAAACCATCTGCAGGCTATTCTCCGCAAGGACACTCACCAAACCATCTGCAGGCTATTCTCCGCAAGGACACTCACCAAACCATCTGCAGGCTATTCTCCGCAAGGACACTCACCAAACCATCTGCAGGCTATTCTCCGCAAGGACACTCACCAAACCATCTGCAGGCTATTCTCCGCAAGGACACTCACCAAACCATCTGCAGGCTATTCTCCGCAAGGACACTCACCAAACCATCTGCAGGCTATTCTGCGCAAGGACACTCACCAAACCATATTCAGGCTATTCTCCGCAAGGACACTCACCAAACCATCTGCAGGCTATTCTCCGCAAGGACACTCACCAAACCATCTGCAGGCTATTCTCCGCAAGGACACTCACCAAACCATATGCAGGCTATTCTGCGCACAGTGACATTTTGTTTATTATTATTATTATTATTATTATTATGGTGAGCTTATATAGCGCGAACCACAATTAACTGTGCTCTCCGCGCTTTACATACTAATTTCTGCCGTGTGAAATGGAATTTTTTACAGACAGACAGACAAACAAACATTTTTTTACACACAATATATAACGCATTCACATCGACCAGCAAACCTCAAGCCTGTTAGGCGAAACTTTACCTTTCACGGCCTTTATTCCAAGTCACACGGGGATTTGGATGGACATTTTTATCTATGCCTATACAATTTTGCCAGGAAAGACCCTTTTGTCAATCGTGGGATCTTTAACGTGCACACCCAATATAGTGTACACGAAGGGACCTCGGTTTTTCGTCTCATCCGAAAGACTAGCACTTGAACCCACTTGTGTGGGCTGAATTAATGTTTTAAGTGACACCTACGTCAATGTTCAGAATTAATGAAACACAAATGGCCACTGTGCGCAAAAAGCCAGGCGGTTGGTTTTTGTCAAGTGTTCAAGCAAAACAATGTTGTCACTGCATGTACAAGATTTTTGTTTTCAAATCTGTGGTTGTTTGCCAAATACGTTTAGCTCGACTCACCATCTCAGATCGTGTTCTTGTAACCGTGTGCCGAAACACTACGATCACCTCGGGAAGCGAAGTGCAATCAAACAGGATTGAAAATGTTAGGGCTAATTTCTTAGCCCTATAAAAACTGTTATGCAAACCCGAAGGTTTCCATGAACATACAGACAATCGGAAACCACCAGACCCCATCACAAACAGAATCCCACAAACCACGGGTGTTGACTTAAAGGCCAACAACTCGGGTGCAGAGTCTGCTGTGAAAGAAGCGGTAGCCTCCCCTGTCACATTGTTAACATGGGATAAGAACATCCCTCCACCTTGGACAAAATTGAATCTCAGGCCTCTGACTGCGTCCTATGCAGAGTTCGGAATTTCTGTATAACTGTATTACTTAAAAGACTATCATTGGCTTTTTCGATATTTATTCGTGCATAGCGCGTACCAAGACCATTGATTGTTAGAATGTGCCCAAGGGGAGGTATGGTCTTCGCCTATGTGGAAGCCAGGTCAGGTCGTAGAGGCTGAATCCCGCAGTGGGGCACTGCGGTTATGAAATTAAAGGCCCCTCCTGTTTTTGGAACCGCAGGAGCTTTCTAGTTTGCTGTTAGGTAGATTTTTGGTTCCTCTTTCCTGTCATGCTCTCTTTTTCTTCATGAATTCTTTTCTTTTTTCTGCCTTCTTGCTCATTCACCTGTATTTTTTCCAAAACTCTCTTCTCTTGCCGCTTGTCTCGCGATTCATGTATAGTTTAATCTGTTAGTGTTCTGATGTAAGTCCAGCAGTAGATAGGTTAAGCCTATTTTAACATACTGGAAACTGGTAATCTTCCAGTATGTATTAATTTAGTTTTACTAAAGCCTGCTGGGACACAAGTAATGGGTTAGTGCATTTGTAAACAGGAATCGCTTGACAAGTGGCCCCCTTCATCCCCCCCTTCCTCGTCCTGATATGGCTCTGCGTAGTCGGCTGGACGTTAAGCAACAAATAAACAAACAATCGTAGAGACTGAAGGAGTATGCATCGCCAATGTCTCCTACCAAACTATAAAGCTGAGGAAATAACCCAGACGGATTGCAATTCTTGTAAGCAATCAAGGAGCGAAGCTTGGAAGCAATCAACCGAGAAAAGTCTTAAATGAACAGCTTACTTTTCATCAAAGACTGGTCGTGATTATTCTGGAATGTCCACTACTTGCTGTGATTGGCAATAGTTAGTAGCGTCAGAGAGTACATAAACAGCATTCTGATTGTAAGAGGTAGGTAGGCGGGGAAGTAAGTCAGAAGCGGTCACGACTGCAAAGCTTCTTGAGAATTGAGCGATGTTAATGAGATTGTGCGTTGTGTGTTGACGGTTTTTTTTCTGGTATGAAGGTTACCACGTATATATACGGGTAATGGCTATCCGCACGCATGCGCATCTCACAGATCACGCAGTTTTTGAACACTGCGAGACATGGAATCGTGTGGCATCAGTGAGATTTTGCGTTGTGTGTTGACGTGCTTTTCAATGTTTCCCTACACACGAAATGTTGTGTTGGGTCACACTCGTCACTCGTCGTTTGAACAATAACGGAAGCAGATAAATAGACGATGTTCGTAAAAACAACTCTGACAGGTTTGTATGGTTTGCTTTTTCAGGGACAAATTAATTCACATGTGCTCCTTGTCCACGTGTGTCAGACACACCCCTCGCTAGTGATTGGCCCGTGCAATGTTTGTCCACCTAAAAGCAAAACTATTTACTCTTTCACAACCCATTCAAACTCGAAAAAGTTATTTTCGGAATTCATCTATTGTTCGGGGTATACACATAGCCAAACTGACACAACTCCTTCTTATTTTTCTTGATCTCCTGAAACTACTATTATTTCTTCCTAACTTTGTTTCTACCCAAGAAGTTAACCTCGTTACCAAACAAAGGAATTCATGTCAAGTGTGGTACCCATCAAGGCTACAACACCCTCCTGTCTCTCTTGTGTGCCGCATCCGATGGCCGGGATTGAAAGAGAAGTGGAAGCTGTGACTTGCATGCGTTGAGACCTCTCTCTGTCTCTCTCTGTTTGTCTGTATATGTATGTCTTACTGTCTGCATCCGTCTGTCTCTCTCTGTCTGTCTGTCTGTATGTCTGTCTGTCTGTCTCTGTCTCTCTCTCTCGGTGTACCTCACTCTCCTCTCTATCTCTTTCTCTCTCTTTCTCCACCCCCCTCTCCCCCCCCCCTCCCACACTCTCTCTCTCTTTCTTTTTTTCAATCTTTCTCACATTCTTTATCTCTCTGTCTATCTCTGTCTCTCTCTGTCTCTCTCTCTATCGCTCTCTCTCTCTCTCTCTCTCTCTCTCTCTCTCTCCCTTGCTCCTTCACCACCTTTCCCCACCTCCCTCCCACTCCATTTATTCAGTCTCAGAAGGTGAGAAGAAAGCGTGGCCCCAGCACCTTAGAGTGGCGATGGTTGGTGGCTTTGTTCCCGCACTTGGGTGGCATAATCACTGTTTGCTGTCTACAGCGACTAGACGACTTGAGTGATTACAAAGTAATTCCACCGAATTACATTAAGGCTGTTTTCCTCTCAGACTTTTGACCTTCACCTTCCAACCCCAACACCAGCACCCCTAACTCTACTCTCGTGGCTCTTCTCTTTTGTCTTCGTTTCTGATGTGCTGTAGACCTTCTTTGTATCCAACATTTGTTTCTGTCTTCTCCTTCTTCGCAGTCGTCGTTGTTTTCTTTTTTGTCTTCGTCTTCTTCTTTGTACGGGACATTGATTATTATTTATATCTGCCTTCTTGACTTACTTGACTTATTCCTGTAGACTCCCTGTGGAGCATAGGGCCGCAACAACTCCTCGCCAACGCACCCGGTTCTGGGCAGCTCCTTTCAGTCGGGGCCATGTCGTGCCAGCTATCTGCCTTCTTAAGCCCATGTAAAGGGGTTTTGAACTGCCGGAAAAAAACTTTATTCTTACCGTTCTTTGTCATTTCTTTGGCACATATTATTTGTTTGCATAATTATATGCGACGTCTTCTCGAAGGTTTCTTCGATTTTGACGCCAGCGGTTTCACGTTAATTGGAAGGGTTAAGAATAGACATCTCGATTTGTTCAATCGATGTTGTATCTCCTTAATAAGTGCACGAATAATCTGACCCGTGCCTGATTCTTAACAGTACACGACAGACCAGACGGATCAGACCCATCCTCGTCGATACGGCACTCTCACAAATCCAGGTCTTAGTGATGGATAAGATGACCCTAAATTCCCTCCCTTGTCTTTGTCTGCGGTCAGAATCAGTATCGATGGCGCTGCGTGGCGGCCGCTGGCTTTTCCTGTGCAGTGGATGTGTACACAGACCACAATCATACTCTTCGGAAGCACGTGCAGTTCGGTTTCTGCTGTCGGTGTGTTTGTCTACGTGCCTACGTGTCTACGCTGTCTTGTTTCTTGGGTCGATGCTTGCTCCGCTTCGTGGCAACGTTTGCCGTTTTAACTAGCGCCCTGTGTCTGAGAGAAGAGAGCAAAGCGGACTATGTTTTCCGTTCCTGACATGTGCTGTTTGGTCTGACTGAGATACTCTCAAGCAAAGATGTCGTTTTGCGTTTGTATTCGGCAAAACGCCGAAACTTCTTTCAAATCGCTGAAAACCCTTAATTGTTATCATTTCTACAAAAGAACAATGGCGAATGCACGAGAGAGCGAACAACAAACAGACCAAAAAGCACTGTACTCACGTTGGAATGACGAAAACGAAACAAATACAGGCGACGTTTCGACCACTGGGGTCTTCATCAGGCACAAGATGCACACAAACAAAGAAGAAGAAAGACGACAGAACAGAAAGAAAGAAAGACGACAGACGTCATTTCTACAGATTTTTTGAACTTCTGTTCACAAGGGGGAGGGGGGGATTTGTGTGGAAGGGGAGGGGGAAGGTGACGCCAGGGGCTGCCTTAAACTGTTATGATCGTTTCAGTAAATTTACCAATGAAAATCGGTGGTAGCATCCGGGAGTGCGTTGTCAATTAAGGTACGTGTGATGTTATTATTCAACCCAAGACCTGAATTGTGCTAACTGTTGATGCTATTGGAACTTGTTTGTAGGCATGCACAGCCCTATATGGCAGATGCTTATTTGAAAGGGCCATAACTGTGGTCGTAATACTGAGTCTAGGGAACTTGAACACTCCATTGAAGGGTTGTAAAGCGTGTTCTCTCGTTGCAAGGCCGCCAGAAGATTTCCAAAGGCTTAATTTGCATCATTGACAAAAGGGAAGCTGAAATACTCCAGTGAAGGGTTTATGCTGCATTCACTGTCCGCACTCTTTGGAAAAGCAACATAACACGAAGAACTTGGAGCAGCTCAACAGGTTTATACATCAAAATGTTTGACCGCTGCAGTATTTGAAAAAGCAAGAAAGCATGGACACAGACGTTCAACAGGTCTACACAACACAGTTCTTCGCTGCAGTATTTGCGACGAGCAAGCTTGCAGTGCTCAACAGGTTGAACAGCTTTCTTAAAATCGATCCCACACCATAAGTTGTCGCAGCATGTTCTTGCACGTCCAGATTCGAATTCCGCCTCCCCAAAGCCGACGCTGATGCGGTGTTAAATTTCATTTTCAGGGCCCTAGCCTCGCGAAATAGCCCCCCTCAGGAACTGAAAAAGACGTGTGGCGAAATACTTGAGCCCATCAGGACAGCGAGCAGAAGCGAGTAATTTCATGGACTCCCATTTGCAAGTCGTCACAGACGGAACGCGACTATGACGGGTGTGTGGCAAAAAGGGACCCAATCAAACTTAATTTACGAATTCAAATTGCAACGGCATAAAGAACGACAACTCAATTCCAAGTAGGCCCGAGGAGTGAGCGACGTGAGTTATTGCCTGTAATTTGCATCTGTGGGTGCGGATTTGAGGCCAACCTCGTATTGACTGCCAGCTTCGCGGATTGTCCGCTGAAGGGGAGGCAACGCCACAACTTGGCTGGAAGGGAGAGAAGCGGATGCAGAAACGGAAAGCAAAAAACAAGCGGGATCACTCTTTGGGTCAATGCGATGCATGAGAATACGTAATCGTTTGAGAGTGATGTCCCTTTCGAACGCTGGATCTCTCTCTCTCTCTCTCTCTCTCTCTCTCTCTCTCTCTCTCTCTCTCTCTCTCTCTCTCTCTCTCTCTCTCTCTCTCTCTCTCTCTCTCTCTCTCTCTCTCTCTCTCTCTCTCTCTCTCTCTCTCTCTCTCTCTCTCTCTCAAACTCGTTTTACTTTGACCCCAGTGACTGTAAGTCCCGTAATGCACTGCGGGTAGTCAAAGAAAAACCGCAGAAGGACGCAACATCTCCGTTGTTATGAGAGCCTCTGTTGCATTACTTATTTAAAAAAAAAAATCCTTTTCTGTGCGGGGGCGTCCGTGTGCGTATAATCACGTCTTGGGGTGGTCGTGCCATTTCTTGTCGTACTTCGCGCGCATGTTATACGCCATTTCCTTTGACAGAGTGTCCGATATTCTTGCATAATGCTCAAAAGTGCATGTTGTCTTCCACAGAGCACAGTACAACTCTTGTTGATGTTGGAAGCATTACACGAAATCTTCGAAGCCTGTCTCTCTGTCTCTCTGTTTCTCTGTGTCTGCCTCTGTCTCTGTCTCGGTCTGTCTGTCTGTCTGTCTGTCTGTCTGTCTCTCTCTCTCTCTCTCTCTCTCTCTCTCTCTCTCTATCTCTCTCTATCACTCTCTCTCACACACACACACACATACACACACACACACACATACACACACACATCAGTGATTTCTCTGTTGTACCTATCTGTCTGTCAATATGTCTGCATGTCTGTCAAGGTATCAATTTAAAGAACTGGTCTTTCTTGTGACACGATGAAAGCTTGACAACTGGCACCTATCTCTCTTTCTCTCTGTCGCTCTGTCGCTCTGTCTCTCTGTCGCTCTGTCTCTCTGTCTCTCTCTCACTCACTCTTTCTATATCTATCTCTCTCTCTGTCGCTCTGTCGCTCTGTCTCTCTCTCTCTCACTCTCTCTCACTCTCTCTCTCTCTGTGTCTCTCTCTCTCTCTGAATCCAAAATAAGCGCACAAAGAAGCAATACAAAAGACAACATAACATATATCCTTGCATCATCGTAAACCCGCTGAGCAGAAAATGAGCTTCATAATCATCCTCGGTTTCGTGTTTGTTTGTATTGTGTGCCACAGGCAGTGATTACAGAACAATATTTGAGCAGAAACGCATGTAACCTTTGATGTTCGTTTTGTGTGTGTTGACAATCGGGGTTTGGGTGTTCCAACGTGTATGGTACCATTTTGACTTTTCTATTCAGATATGACACTATATTTTCTCTTACCTTCCTTCCTCTTTTTCTTCTCATGGCAAGAAAACCCTGACTATTCTTTCCTCATTCTTACGAATGATCCCAAACCGATTGCCTATTTTTGCGCCGATAGGTCCAGGCCAGCGCTTCCGCCTGGGAGAACGCGATCTAGGCGCGTGCGCAGTGGCGCTGTGACGTACCAATGAGGGGAGGTAATCAGGCGACGAGAAACGAAATGAGAGGACAGAGAAAGAGGACGTCGTGTCTGGGGGGTGAAGGGGTGTGGGGGTGGAGGGAGTTGGGGGTAGGACTATGTTGGGGGTGCTGTAACAATGTGTAAGAAACCAATGAATCAAAACAGAGTGATCTCAACTGAGAGCGAAATAATTATGTGAAATGACAAGAGATAGGAAGGAGATGGGTGTTTTTATGTTGGAGTATAAGGGAGACGACGAGGGGATTGAACGTACTAATGGGTACAGAGACACTCGGATCTAAAACAACTACATTTTAAACTGAAAATTTCCATATTTCAACACCCGTTTTGTAACCAGATTTGAACAGAGTGTAATCTACTACATAATTCTACTAGAACACGTAGTACACATGGTGTGTGCTACTTTTGCAAGTAGAATTATGTACACCGTGGCACTGTGTTCACAACTGGTTACAGAAAGGTGGTTCAAAAATGGAACACTTCTGTTTAGAGTGCCAGTTGATAGGGGAGGGTACGAGGAGGAGTACGGAGCACGAGATTCTCTCAGAAATAAGGGGGATTTTTTTTTAAAGGGCACATAACAATTAAAGAGCACAATATGATTTAGAGAGGATGACCCCATTTTTGGCTCACGTAAGTGTAGCCTATGCGATGCTAACTTTTGTCTGTCTGTGCGTGCGTGCGTGCGTGTGTGTGTGTGTGATAGAAACTTTAACATTTCCGAGTCTATGGATAAAGCTCGCATAAGAAGATTACGTCTCGGTCAAAAGTGTTTGACGTGTGTGAAGACGTCACATTATGACGTAAGAGGGTTAGACGTCACGCGAAGGAATTACTGAAAGTCTCGGTCATTGTTATTGTGAGCGGGCCGAGACTAGTTGGCAGATCTAGTGTCTCGCTTTCTTGCACAGTTTCACCTATGCTTACTGTGTGTGTGTGTGTGTGTGTGTGTGTGTGTGTGTGTGTGTGTGTGTGTGTGTGTGTGTGTGTGTGTGTGTGTGTATGTGTGACGAAGTGATTGAGTTTGTGTTACTGTTTGTCGATTTCTTACGTGAGCCTTGAAGGCTTCGCCTCTTGTTGTATGAGTGCTGCTCGTGCTGTCTACATTACATTTTTGTGTTTTCTTCGATATGCTTTCAAACAGGTTTCTTTTTCCTTTGTATATTCCGTAAAGGAAGCTCTACATGTGTCCGTGTATCTCTTTCCATTGGAGTCCTCTTCTTTCCCATCCCTTTCTCGATCGTTTTTTTCTCTCCATTTCCTGCATTAGTTTGCCTTCTTTTTGCTTTGCCCTAGTTGACTATTTCGCCGTCTTGCGCTTTCCCAGTGTAATGATTTGACGACAAAAAATAACAGGCTGGGATCAAACAAATTCAAGGTATCAAGTTAAAGAACTCGTCTTTCTTGGAACGCGATGAAAACTTGACAAATGGTAACCCCCCTCCCCCCCTCTCTTTCTCTCTATCTCTCTCTCTCTCTCTCTCTCTCTCTCTCTCTCTCTCTCTCTCTCTCTCTCCTCTCTCTTTCTCTCTATCTCTCTCTCTCTCTCTCTCTCTCTCTCTCTCTCTCTCTCTCTCTCTCTCTCTCTCTCTCTCTCTCTCTCTATCTCTCTCTCTCTCTCTCTCTCTCTCTCTATCTCTCTCTCTCTTTCTCTCTATCTCTCTCTCTCTCTTTCTCTCTCTCTTTTTCTGTATCTCTCTATCTCTCTCTCTCTCTCTCTCTCTCTCTCTCTCTCTCTCTCTCTCTCTCTCTCTCTCTCTCTCTCGCTCTCTCTGATTTTAACATTTCATTGTGTGTACATACAACAATCCGCCGTCAGAATGATGTACATCCCCAGTGCAAGTACCAAAAAAATCATACCTCATACGAAAAACAACGCTTCTTTAAATGACATCACTCTTTTCCCAAAACGACTACATTTGCAATCATGTGAGAAAATAGCGACGTCTCGCCCAGTAAAAGGGATTCCATCAAAACAGAGAGTGTGCGAATCTGATCACATACACATCCTTCGATGCTGCAAAGCATTTCTTTGTCCGCTATGTGACTGCGCCAAGTTCTGGCCAGAATCAGAAGAGGTTTGCAGAAGGCGATTGTCGGTTCCAGATTTTGTCAGGAGGAGGAGGCTGGAATTAAGAAGTTACTGTTGGAATAGTGCCGGCAAAGAAGATTGGTCAACATGCGCCTCGCAATCTGATGTCTGGTGGCTTTTGTATTGCGCGTTGGGGGTAATAAGAGGAAGAGTTGAGTATATTGATGCTGAACATGAAGAGTGATTACTTTGGTGTTTGTTTGTATACTTTGATTAATAGTTTTTTCGCAACAGAAATTAGACTAGCTCTTCTTGTTCTTGTTCTTGCTTTTCTTGTTGCTATCAATCTTTGTCGTCGTCGTCGTTGCCGTCGTCTTTGTCGTCGTTGTCATCGTCGTCGTCGTAGTAGTTGTTGTCGTCGTCGTAGTAGAAGTTGTAATAGAAGGGATGGTGCATTCTTCAGCATTACTGTCGTCGTCGTCATCATCATAATTCTTTTCGGCTGCATCTTTCGTCCAAGTCTTCTTTCTTTTTGTTTCTTCACTTATCAGATTATTCATTTTTCCGAGGTCACGAATTGATTGTTTTTGCGTCTTATTTAGAAGCTAACAAAAAGGTGGTGTTGCACTGCTTGTAATTAAACCACTTATTTGCCTCTTTTTCCTCCTTATGTTTTATCATGGTTAATTCATATTTTACCTGAGCTCCTTGCACTTGAAGGCGTGTCATACAATGTTAAAAGATTGCGGTCTCCAGTTCTTACTCGCTGGGATTTTGCAGCCACATTTGATTCTTGTTCCGTTCTACCTCCATCGCGAGTTTAGTCTGAGTTGAGGAAGCAATGGATGTCTTCTGTTGGGTAGTGTAATTGCTTGCAACTTTCTTGTTTTGCAGTAGAGGAAACAATAGATCAACGGAGATACCACAACGCCAAGCAACAGATTTATTTTCTGAATGCACGTGCATTCTTTACTCTTCCACGTTCATCTTTATCGGGAAAAGCGGACAGGGAATCGAGGCAGGGGAAGACGAAGAGAGAGACGAAGGAGAGATAGAGAGATAGAAAAAGAGAGAGAGGGAGAGAGAGAGAGAGAGAGAGAGAGAGAGAGAGAGAGAGAGAGAGAGAAAGAGAGAGAGAAAGAGAGAGAGAGACAGGGATACAGAGAGAGAGAGAGGGGGAGAGACAGAGACTGTGAGTGAGAGAGAGTGAGAGATAAAGACAGAGAGACGGAGAATTAGAGAAAGAGAGCTGTTATAAGTTATTCCGGCACATGCTGACAACCCATGTTCTCGACATGTCTGTAATCATTAATTTTGCTAACAGTCAGCGTATCCCGTCGCGATATAACCTTGAACGGTTTAAAACGACGTTAAACACCAAATAAAGAAAGAAAGAAAGTCAGCGTATTAGACATAACAGTTTTATTTCGACCAAAAGAAATTTCGAAGCGACCCCACAAATTAGACAACGGAAAACTGGATCGCTCTTATCTGACTATGCCTGTCAATCAAAGCATTCTCGTGACCCGGGTCAGCCAATCACTCACCTCAAGTGATGAATATCCACAGGTAAAATGCGTTACGCAACAATCTCACAAAATAAACCATGTTGAACATGCGTTCAGTTGCTTCGATTTGGTTTCCAACTGAGAGGGACAGACTTCGAATCGACATCCAGAGAGAAAGGAAATGACGTAAAGATAGGGGAAGTTTGCCTATAAATATGGACCACTGCTTAATATGGACCACCTCCTGTTCTGACAAACTAACGGTCCTAGAGCGCTCAAAACAATTTCATTCGCTGTATTCACCCTCTCTGGATAACTCGCACGTGTGAAAACTGTTGCAGAAACATAAACCTCAAACCCGTTAGGCTTTTTGAGTCACTTGAGAAAAAGTGACTCTATGTAATCGGTCAGTGTTAGTCTGTCCGGCCGGCCGTCCGGCCGTCCGTAGACACCACCTTAACGTTGGACTTTTCTCGGAAACTATCAAAGCGATCGGGCTCATATTTTGTTTAGTCGTGACCTCCAATGACCTCTACACTTTAACGATGGTTTCGTTGACCTTTGACCTTTTTCAAGGTCACAGGTCAGCGTCAAAGGAAAAAATAGACATTTTATATCTTTGACAAAGTTCATCGGATGTGATTGAAACTTTGTAGGATTATTCTTTACATCAAAGTATTTACATCTGTAGCCTTTTACGAACGTTATCAGAAAAACAAGGGAGATAACTAGCCTTTTCTGTTCGGCAAAACACAACTTAACGTTGGGCTTTTCTCGGAAACTATAAAAGTGACCGGGCTCAAATTTTATGTGAACGTGACTCATTGTGTTGTGAATAGCAATTTCTTCCTGTCCATCTGATGCCTCATATAATATTCAGAACTGCGAAAGTGACTCGATCGAGCGTTTGCTCTTCTTGTTCCCTTTGTTTCTTCTCTTGTAAGATTATTCATTGTTCCGAGGTCACGAACTGATCGTTTTTATATTTAGTCAAGTTTTTTGTTTCTCTTTTAGAAGCTTACTATTAGGTGGTGTCCACTGCTTGTAAATCACTTTTTATTGTTCCTCTCCTTTCTACATATTGTATTTATCATGGTTAATTCGTATTTATGATGAGCTCGAATCAGAGCACTCTGCACTTGAAGGCTGGTTATAAAATGTAAGTCTTTGCTAATATTCCTGTCTCTATTCCTAAATTCCCTAGGCTGGTGCAGCCACCTGGGATACTTCTTCCGTTCTACCTCCATCGCGAGTTTAGTCTGAGTTGAGGAAGCAATGGATGTCTTCTGTTGGGTAGTGTAATTGCTGGCAGCTTTCTTGTTTTGCAGTAGACAAAACAAAAACAGATCAACGGAGATACCACAACGGCTGAAAACAGATTTAATCACGGAATGCACGTGCATTCTTTAATCCCTCTTTCATCTGTCATCTGTATTACAAAAAGAGGACGAGGATTGGAGTCGGAGGAAGAAGAAGAGAGAGAGAGGTAGAAAACGAGAGAGAGAGAGAGGATAGAGAGACAGGGAGGGAGACAGAGACAGAGACAGAGAGGGAGAGAGATTGAGAGACACACAGAAAAGCATCCTGAACTCAAGTCAAAATGAGTTCGGCTCATTCTCTCCCTGACCGGACGCAACAGTCCTACGCGAATCTATCAAAACAAAAATACAGAGTTATCTCCCATATGGTTTTCGCGAACACTGATCTAACTTTAAGATCAGTGTTCGCGAGACGAAAATGATTGCAGATTGGCCGACTTCGACAGTGATCTCCGTTCTGTTCTTCACAGTTATG